>NC_142073.1:26228588-26544213 GCF_059756535.1 Pantherophis guttatus
CCTGCACGGATTGACCTCTCCGGTAGGTGGCAAGCGGAGGCTCTGTGGATGCCTGCCCAGAGGAGCTTGCCCACCTGCACCTGGGCCCCTGTACTAAATACTTGGCTAAAATCTGCCTGGTTTGTAGCTTGGGGGGAATGAGGGCCTGGGGGAAGTTTGGTTAACTGATAAGGGGGGAAGGATTGGCACGTGCCAAAAGGCCTGAGCAGACCGAGGTTGGAAGATGCCTGATTCAGGCCCCGCCCATCTGCAAGGACTGTCCTCCATCCAGGCTGCAGCTTTGTTCTCTTCTGCGTTAGGCAACGTGCAGGAGATGCAGCGCAAGGAAACAGCTCCAAAACTTTATTTCCCCAGGAACTCCTCCATCTATTTTGCCATCAGGTTTACTCATAGCTTTTTTGCATCAGCCCTAAAGCCCAACAATCATTGCTGGTTGTGGGGAACATGACTTACTCCCAGTGCCAATACTTCTCCAGGCTTCCTCCTTCGGCTTCTAGTCTTGCTGAAGGCAATTTGAAACTCCTGCCATCAACTTGCCACTGTGTGCAAACTCTCTACATGGAATGAAGAGGGGTGTCGTTTTTGTTTCAACCTCCCCCCCCTCCATTCTGTAGTAGTGGAAGCTCTGCAACATTCTCTGCCTGTGGACAAGGGTAGCAAGAAGTCTGCATCATCTTACGCCCTTCAGAGCATTCACTTTCTGCCCAGCCCACATCCTGGTCCTTCATGATGATCTGTAGCCTCAAAGTTCTTCCTAGCTTTCACTAGATCAGTTCAGAATTGAGCAAGAGATGTGCCAAATCATGCCTGGTGTGCCCAGGTGAGGCTTGAGCCAAGAAATTCCACCAGCTGTAAAAGAGGTGTGGAAGCTCAAGCTTTGTCCATGAGTTCTATCTGATGACCTTTGGTAACAGGACCAGTGTTTTCTAGGGGGATGGAGTGATACCCCTCCAATCACGTATGAACACGGTGGAGCAGTGGTGGATGTGGCTGTCCTGGTAGACGGCTGCAGGCCTATTGGTGCCCAGGCACGACGCATTGCCAAACCAGAATTGCAACTGATCAGCACCAGTGGAAGTCTGGAGGGAGAGGTGGTAGTGGAATTGGTCTGCCGCGACCTAGAGGATCTGAGGGATTACTGCCAGCCTCATATGCCAGGTGAGAACCTGCATCTTCCGTCCAGCTGTCCCTCCCTGTAGCCAGAAAGGAATCGGAATGTGGAGCCAAAAGGGTGGGCCACTTGCCATGATGTCCTGTGGATTCTGGAGAAGTTGTGTCTTAGCTTGTAGCTTGTAGAATATATCATTTGGCAGAGCATTTTCACCCAACTTGAATGACACCCAGGACATGGGAAGAACATGTTTATAGCTTGATTAACTTGGTTCTCCTGCCATTTGAGATGTACTGTGAATCGTGCCCAATGCTCTGTCCTTCCTCTTCTGAAACATTTTCATGTTGGTGGTGCCTCAGTGAGAGAGGCCTTTAGACTCCCTCTCCCCTGTTTCATTGCATCATAAGCCTTCAGGCTCTTTCCAGAGTCTTGGCTGGACCTTCGGGACGACTCTTGGCCGATGGTCTTTGCCTGCTCCTCACTTCAGGCTTCCTTGCACCTGGGCTCTGAAACAAAGGGCCAGGGTAGGTTTGAGGGGCTTGGCTGCCCATTCTCTGGTCTTTGCTGCAACTCTGTCTCTTCTTCCAGGAGCCTTGCTCAAAGCAGCCTTGGTCTGCACTCACATTGTTAGTCTCCTGTCCCCCCAAACCTTGCGAGAGCAGCTGCAGGAACGTTTCGGAGGTGGCTTTGAGCTTCACACCTGGTCTCATCTGCCCCATGGATCGGGC
This sequence comes from Pantherophis guttatus, assembly GCF_059756535.1. Classification (NCBI taxonomy): domain Eukaryota; kingdom Metazoa; phylum Chordata; class Lepidosauria; order Squamata; family Colubridae; genus Pantherophis; species Pantherophis guttatus. Next base: position 26,230,428 of record NC_142073.1, read on the forward strand.
TTGGGTAGGTGGAGGCTCTCGGCTTGCTGTGGGTTGGTTGAGAGCCAAGCAAGCCTTGGAAATTGCTTCTCTGTATCATTCATTTATTCCCAATAAAATAGAATATTTATAGTTCAGGGTTGAAATGAAAGGTCCTTGGTGCTCTCTGAGCTTGTTGGCACTAGCACTGGCCACTGTGACCTAGTTTGGCTAATGAAACATTTGCAAGGAAACAACTAAGCTCATAGAGCACCAAAGACCCCTCATCCATCCACCCGTCCATCCATCCATCTAGCTGCCCATCCCAGATTAGTGATTCTGAGTGGCTTACAATAAAAACATGAACCGTGCCAAATGACACCTCCCCAAAAGAAAACAACTATGCAGAGAAAGAAAACAATGCAAAACAATCAAGATTCCTGCGAAGCAGCCCCTGGGAAAGCAGGGCCACGGGCTGTGCGCTCCCTCCGGTCTCCAGGCCAGATGGCCAAACCAGCCCTTCAGGTCCTTCCAGAAGCCCATCAGGTTCCTGGCCAGGCTGACCTGAGGTGGGAGGGGGATGAGGCTGGTGCATTATGGCAGCAGTTGCCTCTTTCTGTTTCTACCTCCCTCTGAAAAGAGCCGGTTCACAAATAGCCCTTTTCAAACAGCCCAGTTACCCTCCTTCCTGTCAGGCTTTCACTCTTTCCCCATTTGGCCCTGATGACCAAGCCTGCCATTTTGTGAAGTACTTCCGGGGAAGATCTCAGGGATTGAGGCCTCCCAAAGCTTTTCCCAAATGATCCGCCTCCAGCTCTGAGGTTTTTTGAGAATTCAAAGTGGGAGGCTCTTAATTCTCCTCCTCCCCGTACCTGATGGTCAAGCGCCCTCCTTGTCCGTTTGGGACCTCCGTGCAGAGGAGCGAAAGGCGGCTCCCTTTTCCCTAGGCCACATTTGTGTCGCTTTGTGTTCTTCCGCAGGGACAAGCAGCATCCTGGCAGGCGCAGTGATCGCATCGCTCTATCGCGTATCTGGGCGCTGCGCTGGTGTAGAGTCCCTCATTCATGCGGTGCTGCACTTGGAACAGGTTTTGACCACAGGTAAGGAGTTTGTCCTGTTGCCGCCTAGACCAGCCCTTCCTAGCATCAGTAGAAGAGAAAAATAAGTCTGCCCTGTGTGGCAGCTGCTTAAAGAGGTAAAGGCTCCTTTTGGATGTATTAACAGGAGCTGGGAGTCCAGGTCACAAGAAGCAATTGCCCATGATGTTACTCAGTCAGGTACCACGTGGAATATTCTGCCTGGTTCTGAGCACTGGACTCTAAAATGGACACTGACAACCTGAAGTGAGTTTAGGCTAGATGAATAGGAGGGAAAACTAGCTCTATTTAAAGGAAGGTGAAGCGATCTGAGGGGAGATGAGGTGGCTCCCTTCAGAGAAGTAAGCATTATCCCATAGAGCGGACCCATTCTCCACATCCCCAGAGAGCAGGACCAAGAACACCAGATACCAAAAGGTGGGGAACGGGATTCAGTTTAGGTATTAGAAAAAAGGCCTTGATGGGAAGGCAGAATCAGCTGCGTGTTCCCTGGAGGTCTTCAGACAGTCTGGGGGTTGGACTAGATGTGCCTGGAGGCCCCTTCCCTTCTGACTCTCAGATTCTGAGAAAATGCCATGAAGTCTACCAGTCCCTCTTTGATCTCTGGCAAGGACAGCGCATCCTTACACACTCCCCCCTGGTCGCAGGACTTTATTAGAACTTTCACTTTGTACCTGAAAGGGAAGTTGAGACGGAGGACCTGCTCTCGGCCTGTCTCGCCCATTTCGCATGGTTGCTGCGTAATAGTGAGCAGAAGCTCCTGGACTCGGAACTTCTTGGCCTGGGCCTGAACCCCTGCACTGTCCTTTTCAGGTGGTGGATGGCAAGACCAGGTGGGCGGGCTGGTTCCAGGGCTTAAGATTGGGCGCTCGAAAGCCCAGCTGCCACTGAAGATCGAAGTGGAAGAGATCACCCCACCGGAAGGCTTCATCCACACCTTGAACCAGCACCTGCTCTTGCTGTACACGGGGAAGACCCGCCTTGCTCGCAACTTGCTCCAGGTATGTGAGGCACATCTTTTGACTAGCACCCCGCTTTGCACACGTTTGCTCCTAGATCTTAGTCTCAAGATTGCTCAGTGCTGTCCCTGGTCTCATAACGCTGCTTCCTTGGGTAACTGATATATACACAAACCCTTAATACACTTAGATTAAAAGGTGGTTACAGGCTGTAGAGTTCAGATGTGAATGCCTCAGGTTTGGCAACATTACAAGATTACAGCCAAAATAACGTGCAGCTTGTATTGTGAGAAAAGTGTGGAACAGATTTTCTTCTAAGAAAAACAAACTTGTGCAACCGTACTTTGGAATTCTGTCTGCCATAATTGCAGACCTTCAATAGACAAATAGAATTGGATTTAGCCTTACTCAGAGTAGATCCATTGGAACTAGTGATCCCTTTATCTCATGCTCTCATTTTCTTTTTTTCTTTTTATAGTTATTATGTCTTTTCTTCTGTATCCTTTCTTTGACTTTTAAGTGCTTTACACATCTAGTTTGCCCTAAATTCCCATCTGTTCTATTCCCCTTTTCTCCTCTCACTTTTCTTATTTCCCAACTGTTGATCTCAGTGTAATCATTTAACTTTTTGCTTAATCCTTTCCCCCTTTTTTTCTCTCTTGTTTCGTCCTAACTTCTTTATTTTTGCCACTGTTAATTCCAGTGAAATCATTAAAAATATTTTTCTCTAGCCTTTTTCCCTTTCTTTTTCTTCCCTTAGTTTGCTTCTTTTTTTAGGTTGTTTCCTCCTATCCCTTCTCTTTTTTCATTGTTACTTCCAATGTAAACATTTAATTTTTCATCATCAATGTTGAAATCTTCAGTGCTGTTTTCTTGCATCTCATTCTTAGTCTCTTTATCGAGTTGAATATGTTCTGACACAATTCCTCCTTTTCTATCAAGATTGAATGATACATGCATCATTTTGACTATCTCAATTAGTTCCTGCTACATTTTGACATTCTAGTTTGCTTTTAACTCCAATTTACAGTTTTGTTATTTCCCATCTCCTTTAGTTGTCGAGATCAAACAGCTTAAAAGAAAACAAATCCTCCTTCAAACTTCTCACGGCTCTTTTAGCTCAAGGTCACTGTAATTTTTTCCAGATTTAAAATTGTTTGTTGTAGTACTTTTTTTCCACCGGCAGATGTCTCTCTCCAATCCACAAGTTTCAAACCAACAAAGTCACAAAATATCCAAATTGTTTATTAAATCTGCTTATCCAATGCTTTTCAAATTCCTTCTTTCTCTTCTTGATTTTATATATCCCAAATTCCAGTTTAAAATCCAATTTTAAATCCAAATCCAATTGAAAAATTCCCTTTACAGGGGTTTTCTATTTTGAATTTTTCTTTGTTCTCCCTTCAAAGTTCAAAACTTTTAAAATTATATTCAATCCTGTTTAGAAACTATTTTCTTTCGGGTTTCTTTTTCTTATAATAATTTTAATGTCTCCAAATCCAATTTCCACTCCAAATATCAAACCCCGTTCTGGGCTTTAGTGCTCTGACTTCCGTTTTGTTCTCCCTCCATTAAGATTCCCCAATGCTAATTAGCTGCTATTTGCTCACCGGGACTTCTTTTGAAAATTTTAAAATAGTTCTTTTTTACCTATGAGTTGGCCAATCGCTCACCCAGTACAAATACTCTGTCCAAATCACCACTCCTGCACAAAACTTATTCCGGTTGCCCCATCTTCATGAGGGCCGCAATGGCTGCTGCCTCCGCATTGAAGAGTTTCCTCCGACTTTCCTGTTCCTCTTGGTTGTCCGAGGTGCCTCTCCTTCTTCACCGTCCCTACAGGATGGATCCGGTCTGAAGACCTCCTGACAGCGGTTTGTCTGCCTGGATTTTCGCAAGGCTCATCGGAGCCCGCTATTTTCCAGCCAGTCTCGCCGCGACGCTTCCAGTTCCTCCTTTCTGAGTTTTTTTTTTTTTATTGTGCTTATTTCACCGCTAGCAAATAGTTCAAAAATGCTTTCTCCTTGAATTTCTTGGGGTCATTTTTCAATGGAAAATATTCTCTTACCCAGATTACATACCACTCACTTTCTCCGCTCCTACACAGTCTTGTGTATTAAGGCTGTCTTCAGCTTCATGACAGCCATGTTTGCTGCTGCTCCTCCTCGTCATTGGCTGAGGGGGCTTCTCTAGTCAGGGAAGGGAGATGCAGCTGTTACCTGCTAGGGCTGTCCCCCTTTACTTTGCCACCCCTCCAGGCTGGCTATGGTCCCGATTTGGACCCTCCGATAAGGGTCTCACGGAACTCACGGTCCAGGCTTCCGAAGGCGCCGGAAGTACAATTGGAAGTCCAGGTTCACCTTTTGTACATATCCATTCATATATGTACACATGCAGGAAGATATATACACCATTGTGTGTGTGTGTGTTGTATTATTTATGTACACTCATGCACGTATACATCCAAGAACCTTTGTTCTGTGTGTGTGTGTAAGGTTAGATAAGTATAGAAAGTGGAATCTAATAGACCTACTCAAAGCCAGCCATGGGAACAGAAGCATTTGTCCCATTTGAAACTTCTCTTCTGTAGCAGGCCATGAAGGACAACTTGGAAGAAAACTTTGGTTTTTACAACAGACATGGTTTTATAAAGGTGTGGAGCTTTTGGTCAGAATTTTCTAATAATCCTTTGGCCAGAGTCTGGATTTTTAAAAAATAGCACCGGAGTGCCAGAATAAGACATTTTACATCCCGACTTCCGGGGTACCGTCATGCTGGTGCAGTGCAAGGAATTGGAATCTCCACTTCTCCTGCCCGATTTTCCATGTCTGGAAGCCGATAACGGCAACACCGAACCTTGAAGAGGACAGCAAACGAAAGGGGATAGCCCAGAGGTGGTGGAGTGAAAGGCAATCCTCCACCAAGGAGGGTGGAGCCCCCTGAATCCAGAGTGGAAGAGACCGGCTGTCAGAGCCAGGTCCGGAGACATGGCGACCCAAATGAAAAATGAGGAAGCAGAATAGTGAGAAGCAACAAGAAGCATCAGTGAGAAGAGTTTTACAAGAGGCAAAATATCTGAAGTGTCTCAATGAAACTGTAGAGGTGGCAGACGGGGGGGAAAAAGTGAGTCTCTAAAGAGGAAAAAAGCGGCTCCTTAGCAGTGGGAGTGGAAGAAAGATTGGTGGAGAGTGCAAGTGATTTACGAGCGGTGCTGAGAGAGATAGGATAGTGGATTGTGGATTGGATTGATGAGAAAATCACAAAGAAAAACTGGAACTGGGATTGTGACTGTGACTGTGAGGAGGTACTGAGGGTGTGTGTAGGTGGTGAACAGGTTGGAGAAAAAAGAAAGTAAAGAATAGCCTTTGGAGATAGAGATGGAGGAAGTGACAGTGACTAGACAAATCGAAAGCTGCCATCTTTAAGTTTGGAGAACAGGAGGAGAAAAAAAATGAACTGTGAAAGAGTGAAGAAGAAAGAACATTGATTTACAGAAGGAAGACTTATTGACTGGAGATATTAAATCAACCAATATACTGACTGGTAAAGGATTACCATATATTTGTATGAGATTGGAAATTTATAGTTAATCCAATTTTTTCTTTATGTAACTCTGGAACTTGTTAGCTAAGATTTAATATAGATAATACTAAATATTGTTATATAATTTTTACTATATGTGATTCCCCTCCCTTCTTCAACATTTGATGATCCACCCTAATGTCTTAACTTTTCTTTCCTTTTCTTCTAGATATTGTGTAATAATTTAATTAATTCAATAATAGGAAATACATCTATTTTCTCATTGTATAGACCTGAAATTAATTGTGAACTGATATAATTGATAATTGCTATTGCTATTGAAATTCCCGTATTCTATATTGATTTAAGATTAAGAAGAAAGATTAGAAATAGAACTATAGATACAACTTGGGGTAAAAACTTAGATATATATGGTGTTATGGAAAAAATTTTCTACAAAAAATTAAAATGTCAAATACAGCTACAATTACAAAAACAGTAAAAAAGAACCCCTGTGACAGCTTCACCTGCAGGGCAAAAATTAATAACACATATGCCATCTACTGAAAAATTAGGAACAGCAGCAGCTGTGCAGAACATGCAGACATCTTTGAATATGATTCAAGAGGTCATGATGAAAATGCAGGAAATAATGCAAAAAAATCATGAAGAAATGAAAGGGGATATGGGTGAAGTGAAGGGAGACACAAGAAAATTGGATGACAAAATGGAAAAGATTCAGGAATCAATAGCAAACAATGAGCAAAAAATAAACATAATAGAGGCCAAGGTAGAGAGAACCGAAAAGAAACTGGAAGCTGCAGAAGAGAGATGGGAAATGGAGAAAAAGGAGTTGGAGGAGACAGTGACCTGTCTTGAGCTAGACAGATCCTCCTATTACTTAAGATTTCAAAATGTGGTAGAAAACAGAGAAGAGGATCTATATAAACTAATAGTGGAATTACTAGCAGAACCCCTACATATAGATAGGCAGGAAATGGCATGCAGCAAAGAGGGGGTTGAGGGGTTTTTTACGTAAATTTTTAATGAAATTTTTAAGGGGTGGGAATAATGATTTTTTTTAAGGGGAACCGGGAGGAAGACCAAGGGGTTTGGGGGGGACGAACCCACTAGGGTCAGAGCCGAGCCCGGCACAGGGGGACGGTTTGGAGGGTGCAGGTCGAGGGATCGGGGAGGGGCTGGAGGACTATCCGGAGGAGGAATTTTCCATCAGCACGGTGAATAGGAGAGGCAGATATTGCGGGAGCAGGGGACCATATCATGTGTCGGGGGCTCGCACTTGCTCCGCTCGGACACTAGGTGGCTTAGATATTCAGGATCTGGGCCTTCGGCTGATGCTGTGCAACGCCAGGTCCGTGGTAAATAAGGCCCCCCTCATTCACGATCTTATTCAAGAGGATGGAGCACACCTGGCGGGTATTACGGAGACGTGGTTGGGCCCGGAGGGCGGCGTCCCTCTGGTCGAAATGTGCCCACCAGGCTTCAGAGCATTCCATCAGCCGAGGGCCCAGGGGAGGGACAGGGGGGTGGTGGCGGTTATTATTAACGAGGATCTGGGGCCGAGGGAGAACACTGTGCCTCAGATAGCCGGATGTGAGTCCCTCCTTGTGAGGTGGGGTCATGGGGTTCAGATGGGCTTGTTGCTTACGTACCTGGCTCCCTGCCGCGTAGCAACAGCCCTACCTGAGCTACTCGACGTGATAGCCACGGTGGCAGTAGATACACCCAGGCTTTTAGTCATGGGTGATTTCAACTTGCCATCCGCTGGTGAAACGTCTGAGGTGGCTCGGGAGTTCATGGCTTCCATGACGGCCATGGACCTGACCCAGTTAGTTCATGGCCCTACTCACAGGGGAGGTCACACTCTGGACCTGATTTTTGTCTCTGGCCAGTGGTTGAGTGGTCTTGTTATTGGGGATATAGACATGGAACCCTTGTCATGGACAGACCACACAGTCCTTCGCCTGGATCTTCGAACCGCTGCCCCCTGCCGCAGGGAGGCGGATCCAATTAGATGGATCCGCCCCAGGCGCCTGATGGATCCTGAGAGGTTCCAGATGGAGCTTGGGCCATTTCCTGAGGTTCTAGCACATGACTCGGCCGAGGACCTGGTAGCCGCCTGGGATCGGGCGGCTGGTGGGGCCTTGGACCGAGTCGTGCCTTTGCGGCCTCTGACCCAGTGCCGATCCCGTGCGGCTCCTTGGTTCACTGAGGAGCTGAGGGAAATGAAGCACCGGAAAAGACGCCTGGAGAGCGGTTGGAGGGCCAGTCTCGCTGAATCTGATCGAACACTGGTAAGGTCGCATATTAAGGCCTACCTAGTGGCGATAAAGATGGCAAAGTTTAATAACTTTTCCGCCTCTATTGCGTCATCAGGGAATTGTCCGGCCGCCCTGCTTAGGGTGACCCGCTCCCTGCTCCATCCGGGCGTGCGGGAGGATCCCTTGGAAGGCAGGGCGGAGGATTTTGGACAATACCTGTATGACAAAATCGCTCAGATCCGGGGGGATTTGGACTCTGACTGGGTAGATCAGGGCAGAGTGATGAGGAATAGTCTTGAGAATGTTATCTGGGAGGAGTTTGACGCTGTGACTCCCGATGATGTGGACAGGATTTTGGGGAGACTTAGTGCGGCCACATGTTTACTGGACCCGTGTCCCTCCTGGTTGGTACTGGCTTCCCGGGAGGTTACACGAGGCTGGCTCCAGGGTGTTATCAACGCTTCGCTGAGTGAGGGCCACTTCCCCGCTGCCTTGAAAGAGGCGGTGGTGAGGCCTCTCCTCAAGAAGCCGTCCCTGGATCCGGCAATATTGGCCAACTACCGTCCTGTCTCCAACCTTCGCTTCATGGCGAAGGTTGTTGAGAGTGTGGTCGCGCGACAGTTCCCACAATTCCTGGAGGAAACATCTTATCTAGATCCGTTCCAGTCGGGTTTCAGGTCTGGGCACAGCACGAAAAGGGCATTGGTCGCGTTGGTTGATGATCTCTGGAGGGCTCGGGACAGGGGCTGCTCCTCTGTTCTGGTCCTGTTAGATCTCTCAGTGGCTTTTGATACCATCGACCATGGTATCATGTTGCACAGGTTGGCGGGGTTGGGGGTGGGGGGCACCGTGTTGCGGTGGTTCTCCTCCTTTCTCTCCAACCGGTCGCAGTTTGTGTTGGCAGGGGGGCAGAGGTCGACCTCGAGGCCTCTCATCTGTGGAGTGCCACAGGGATCGGTCCTCTCACCCCTTCTGTTCAACATTTATGTAAAGCCGCTGGGCGAGATCATCCGTGGCTTTGGGGTGAGATACCACCAGTACGCTGATGACACCCAGCTGTACATCTCCACCCCAGGCCACCCCAATGATGCCCTTGAAGTGATGTCCCAGTGCCTGGAGGCTGTGCGGATCTGGATGGGGAGGAACAGGCTCAAGCTCAACCCTTCCAAGACTGAGTGGCTGTGGCTCCCGACATCCCGATATAGTCAGTTGACTCCATCACTGACTATTGGGGGCGAGTCTTTGGCCCCCACAGAAAGGGCTCGCAATCTGGGAGTCCTCCTGGATATGCAGCTGTCCTTGGAGGAACATCTGACAGCTGTAACTAGGGGGACCTTTTGTCAGGTTCGCCTGATTCCCCAGTTGCGGCCCTTTCTTGATTGGGATTCCCTGTGCACAGTCACTCATGCCCTCGTCACCTCTCGCCTTGATTACTGCAACGCTCTCTACATGGGGCTCCCCTTGAAGAACACCTGGAGGCTCCAACTGGTCCAGAATGCAGCAGCGCGGGTAGTGATGGGAGCAGCATGGCGCTCCCATGTAACACCACTCCTGCGTGAGCTGCACTGGCTCCCGGTGGTCTTCTGGGTGCGCTTCAAGGTGTTGGTTATCACCTTTAAAGCGCTCCATGGCATCGGGCCTAGCTATCTTCGAGACCGCCTGGTGCTACCGACGACCTCCCATCGTCCCGTGCGCTCCCACAGAGAGGGCCTCCTCAGGGTGCCATCAGCCAATCAATGTAGGCTGGTGACTCCCAGGGGGAGGGCCTTCTCTGTGGGGGCACCTACCCTCTGGAATCAGTTGCCCCCTGAGATAAGGAGAATCCAAGACCTTAGTGCCTTCCGCCGTGCCCTTAAAACCCACTTTTTCCAGCAAGCCGGGCTTAAGAAGAAATTTTAAATGTTTTAATTGGTTTGTATTTTTAATTTTGGGCCAAATTTATATATATTTTAATTGTTTTTAATATTTGTATTTCATGTTTTTTAATTCTGGCTGTACACCGCCCTGAGTCCTCAGGGAGAAGGGCGGTATATAAATTTAAAAATAAATAAATAAATAAATAAATAAATAAATAAATAAATAAATAAATAAATAAATAAATAAATAAGGGAATAGTATTGACAAGGCTTATTTATACAGATTATACAGATTATGCGAAACGACATAACTACCACGTGAAATTCATGTCAGATTCACAAAGAAATCAATTCGTGACGAAATTTACAGAAAGACAAGGGAAGACAAACTGATGTTTAAAGGGAAGGAGATCATAATATTAGAACAATTAACCAAAAGAATTTGTGAGCAACGGAGGAATTATCAATTCCTCTCTGCTAAATTGACTAATCATAGAATCATGTTCCGATGGTTAATATCAGAGGGCATGTTAATATCCTGGGAAGATAAAAAAATAAGAATAGATACGGTAGAAAAGGCTCAGGAATTCAGCGAACAAAACTTTGGAGAGGAATTAGAAAGTAGAGAGGAATTAGAATCCAAAAGTCAAGAAGAAAACGAATCAAATCGAGGATAGGAAGAGCAGTTGGAGACCGGAAACCAATACAGAGAGGGTGTAAGAACAAGACAGCAGAGGGGAGTAACACAAAAAAGGGAAGCAGGAAGGACAAATAAGTAATTTAATGGAGGAAGAGGTGAATTTAATATCAATCAACATAAATGGATCGAATGCACCAATAAAACGAAGACAAACAATTACCAGACTCCAAAAACTGAACATGGAAATAGTATGCCTACAAGAAGTGCACATTCCTAAAGGGAAAAGTGCTTTTTTGGAAGCCCCCAAACTAGAGAAATTATTTGTAGCATTGGCAGAAACAAAAAAAAGAGGGATAGCGGTTTATATAAAGGAAAGGTTAAATCCCAAACAAATGTATGCAGGACACTAATGATTGAAATCTCAATAAAACAAAAAAAAAAATATTACTTGTAGTCATTTAGGCACCCAACACACATCAGAGAGAATACTATAATAAGTTACACAGAAAACTAATAGAATTAGAAGTAAATAACCTATGCATAATAGGTGACTTCTATGCGGTGGCAGACCCTAAAAAAGACTACAAAACTGGAAAAAAGAAAAAGCATGAAAGGAAAATATTACCACCAGCATTTTTTGAATTGGCCCAGGAATTTAACTTAAAAGATATATGGAGAGAAATTAACCCACAAAAAAAGCAATATACCTTCTTCTCTAACCCCCAAAAATCATGGTCAAGGATAGACATGGCGTGGATGGACCCAGAAACAGGGAAAAACATTGCGGAAATAGAAATTGAAGCCAACTCCTGGGCAGACCACAATCCATTAAAAATTAGTTGGAAAGGAGAAGTCAGGAGGAGAGGGAGATGGACCATGAACCAAAGGATAGTGAAAGAGAAGAATTTTATTCAATACTCAAAAAAAGAATTAGGCCTGTTTTTAAAGGAAAATTGGAATGAAGAAACTACAACTCAAAATTTATGGGATACAACAAAAGCTTATATAAGAGGTTTATTGATAGCATACACAATAAGGAAAAATAGAAATAAAAACAACTGGCAGAGCTCCAAGGAAAATTAGAAAAGCAGAATTTAAATTACAGAAAGAATCCCAAAACCAAGAAATCAAAGTAGAAAAAAAGTTAATTAAACACAAATTAAATTAATAACCCAAGAAGAAGTAGCACAAAAAATTAGAGCAACTAAACAAAATTACTTTGAAAATGCCAATAAGCCCGGAAGACGGTTGACTTATAAATTAAAAAAAGAAAAGGAAAAGAAATTAATTAGAGAATGAGGATGGAATGGTGCATCTACAGGAAGAAAAAAAGAAAAGTATAGCAGTAAACTATTTTCAAAAACTATACAGTTTTTGAAACTGTAAAAAATTGAAGAGGAGAATATTCAAAGATACCTCAGGGCAGGGGCGGGGGGGTGGCGGTTATTATAAAGGAAAGTCTTGATCCGAGGGAGACCACTGTTCCACAGATAGCTGGATGTGAGTCCCTTTTTGTGAAGTGGGGTCGTGGAGTACAGATGGGCTTGTTGATCACGTACCTGGCTCCCTGCCACGTGGCAACGGCCCTGCTCGAGCTGCTCAACGTCATAGCTGAGGTGGCGGTTGGTACCCCCAGACTTCTAGTCATGGGGGATTTCAACCTGCCATCTGTCGGCGAAACGTCTGAGGTGGCTCGAGAGTTCATGGCTTCCATGACGGCCATGGACCTTACTCAGTTAATTCATGACCCTACTCACACGGGTGGACATACTCTGGACTTAGTTTGTGTCTCTGGTCAGTGGTCGAGTGGCCTTGATACAGGGGATATAGTCATCGAACCCTTGTCATGGTCTGACCACTCGCTCCTTCGACTGGACTTTCTAACCGCTGCACCCCGCCGCAGGGAGGCGGGACCGACCATGTGGTTCCGCCCCAGGCGCCTGATGGATCCTGATAGGTTCCAGATGGAGCTTGGGCCATTTCCTGAGACTCTGGCTCATGACTCGGCTGAGGACCTGGTGGCCGCCTGGGATAGTGCGGCTGCCGGGGCCTTGGACCGTGTCGTGCCTTTGCGGCCTCTGACCTGGCACCGAACTCACCTAGCTCCTTGGTTCTCCGAGGAGCTTAGGGAGATGAAGCACCGGAAAAGACACCTGGAGAGTAGTTGGAGGACCAGCCGCTCCGAATCCGACCAAACACTGGTGAGGTCTCATATTAAGACCTACCTAGTGGCGATAAAAGCGGCGAAATCTAGCTATTTTGCCGCTCTTATCGCGTCATCAGATAATCGCCCGGCCGCCCTGTTTAGGGTGACCCGCTCCCTCCTCCACCTGGAAGTGCGGGATGACCCCTTGCAGGGCTGAGCTGAGGACTTTGTGCAGTATCTGTATGACAAAATCGCTCAGATTCGGGAAGGGCTGGCCTCTGACTGGGTATGTCCAGACGGGATGACTGAGGCAGGTCTTGAGAGTGTTATCTGGGGGGAGTTCGATCCTGTGGCTCCCGAGGACATGGACAGGGTCCTGGGATGGCTGAACGCGACCACATGTTTATTGGACCCGTGTCCCTCCTGGTTGGTACTGGCTTCCCGGGAGGTGACACGAGGCTGGCTCCAGAAGATTGTTAACGCTTCTTTGAGTGAGGGGATCCTGCCGGCTGCTTTGAAAGAAGCGGTTGTGAGGCCCCTCCTCAAGAAACCCTCTCTGGATCCGGCTGTTTTGATTAACTATCGTCCAGTCTCCAACCTTCGCTTCGTTGCGAAGGTTGTTGAGAGTGTGGTAGCGCAACAGCTTCCCCGGTACCTGGATGAAGCTGTCTATCTAGACCCACTCCAGTCTGGCTTCCGGCCTGGGCACAGCACTGAAACGGCATTGGTCGCGTTGGTGGATGATCTCTGGAGGGCTCGGGATAGGGGTTGCCAGCTGCGCCCCTTTCTAGATCGGGACTCTCTACGCACAGTCACTCAGGCACTCGTCACTTCCCACCTGGACTACTGCAACGCTCTCTACATGGGGCTCCCCCTGGGGTGCACCCGGAGGCTCCAGCTGGTCCAGAACGCGGCCGCGCGGGGGATTATGGGAGCGACGAGGCGCTCCCATGTGACACCTCTCCTGCGCGAGCTGCACTGGCTCCTGGTGGTCTTCCGGGTGCGCTTCAAGGTGTTGGTGACCACCTTTAAAGCGCTCCATGGCTTAGGGCCGGGGTACTTAGGAGACCGCCTTCTGCCACCAATAGCCTCCCACCGGCCAGTACGCTCGCACAGAGTGGGCCTCCTCAGGGTGCCGTCCGCCAGACAATGTCGGCTGGCGACCCCCAGGGGGAGAGCCTTCTCTGTGGCGGCGCCCACCCTCTGGAACAACCTCCCCCCAGAGATACGTACAATAACAGACCTCCGGATTTTTCGTCGGGCCCTGAAAACCTATTTATTTCAACTAGCTGGACTGGCTTGAGTTAAATTTTAAATTGATTTTAAATTGGGTTGTTTTAATTTACGGCCAAAATATTTAATTATTTTAAACTGTTTTTAAGTTTTGTATGTTGTGTTTTTTACTTTGGCTGTTCACCGCCCTGAGTCCTATTTGGAGAAGGGCGGTATAGAAATGGAAACAAATAAATAAATAAATAAAATAAATACCTTCAAAAAAGGAATCTTCCCAGAATACCATATATAACAAAAGAAATATTAAACGAGGAAATAACGAAACTGGAGATACAAAGAGCAATTCAAAAGCAAAAAAATAATAAGACTCCAGGCCCAGATGGAATTCCTGTTGAATTTTATAAAACATTTCGAGTCATTAGAACAACTGCTATTAGAAACATTTAATGAAGTACTGAAAAAGGCCAAGATACCAGAATCCTGGAGAGAATCATTAATAACTCTTATCCCCAAAAACAATAGTGAACAACAGAAGATACAGAATAATCGGCCAGTCTCGTTTTATAATGCTGATTATAAAATATTTATGGCCATAATAGCGGATAGAATTAAAAATATATTGAACAAAATTATACATTCGGACCAAAATGGATTCCTACCCAACAGATATATAAAAAACAATATAAGAATTATCATCAATGCATTAGAATATTATGAAGCTTACCCCAAAAAACAGGTAGCTGTGGTTTTCTTGGATGCACAAAAAGCTTTTGACAACTTAAACTGGGACTTTATGATAAACCAATTAATAAGAATGAATTTTGGAGAAAAATTTATAGACACGATTAGAGCCATATACACTATACAAAGGGCAAAGATAATAATCAATGGGGAACAAAGTTTTGAAATAACTAAAGGAGTAAGACAGGGCTGCCCACTGTCTCCTCTGCTGTTCATTCTGTCTGTGGAGACATTAATGTCCCAAATTAGAGATAATTCGGAAATAAAGGGATTAAAAATTAAGTCATAAGAATATAAGGTCCAAGCATTCGCAGATGATCTGGCATTTATTATTGAGGAACCTTTAGAATCTGGACCTTCACTGTCAGCAGTCATGACCTGGTCTGTTTAATAGTTCATAGAATCTGTGGATTCTGGAGATTATGTAGTGCAACCCACTGCCCAGTGCAAGGATGCTCCTTCAGCTTCAAACTAAACAAATGGCTTGTTGGAGAGGTCTTCCTAGTCTGTTTATTATTGATTGCTTTAAACAAATGTATATGGTTACCCAATTCACCCACAGGGGACTTCGGGTGGCTTACAACATTAAAACTCACAACATAAAAATTGTAACTCCGTGCCCTGATGGCAGCAGCAACACACTTGGACAAACCACTGGATCAGCTCCGTCCCCATTTGTGGTCCCCAGGCCCATTAACAAAGCCAGCAAGGGGAGGGAATTATGCCGCATAGGGAAAGGGCCACCACCAAAAAGGCCTTTTTTCGTGGTCTCACCATCCCTAACAGATGGGACCCACAACATACCCTGTTCTATTGTTGGGTAGTTTTTAGTGTTGGATGTCCAACTAAATCTACCTTGTCATTTAAACTCATTCTTTCTCCTGTTCTCTGGAAAACCCTGAACCACCTGCCCATTTTCTAAATGACAGCCATTCCAATACTTCGGATCAGCTCTCACATCTTCCCTTATCTGGACTAAACACACCAAGAGTCTCCATCTGTGGCTCCTTTTCCTTCCAGGCCCTTCATCACTTCTGAAAGGCTTCCATGAGGGTCCTTTCTACAATAGTCCCCAAGACTGAGGGTGTTTAAATTTTAGGGCCAAATATTCTGACCGGTGCCTGATCTCTTGCTCGACTCCATCTTTCCGTGGCCCTTGTATCATACCAGTTTTATCTTGCAACCTATCTAGACTTTTCACATATTTTCCCCCCTCCTCCCCAATCCCTGCCATGATCCTAACCAAACCTTTGACTTTCCTCACACAGAGGGTGGGCTTAGTGTTTCTCCCCACTGAAGTTTCAACTTGCAGATCTTGCCTGTTATTCCAGGATTTCAAAATCTGAGGGTTTTGCTATTCTCCCTGGATTGCCTGCAAACTTCATAATCTGGTTTTTTGATTTTCTCATCATTCAGGTGAAGTCTTGCAAGCCACTTGACCCCTCTTTCCCATGGAGCCACTGACGTCCATTCACAGGATTGGCTGCTCAATCAGTGAATGATGGCCTGTCCAGCCCAGCTTCTTTTGCCTTCTTGATCAAGGTCTCTGGGGGGCCTTTTTGAATGTTTCACTAAAGAAAAGAGATGGCGTCTCTATTGTATTTCCATGGTCAACTAATCTAGTTACTTTAGCAAACAAGATTTGGTCTGACTAAGTGCATTCTGGCTCCTGTCAAACTGTGCATTCTTCTCTAAACAATGATAACTTCATATTTCATATCTTAACTCCAGGATTTTCAAGAAACAGGTCCAAGTTGACTGATCTGTAGCTACCCCAGTCTTTTTTCTCCTGCACTCTTGATGTTGGAAACAATAACTTGCAGTGCCGCTGTATGCCCACAGCAACCAAGGGGGGCTCCAAGGTGCCACCCACCAGCTATTCTAAACTGAGTGGGCCCTGGAGACTTGAACCCCATCCCTGTCTGACCTCTCCAAGTTGCCCCCCCCCGCTCAGCTGCATTTGAAGCGGAAGCGGACCCAAAGGCGCTGTGCCCTGCCCCTTCCTGAACCTGCCTGTTCAGTTGACGGGGGAAGGTCCACGGCCAGCTGATTGCCTCCAACTACCTGACCCTCCTCACATCACCGCCCACAGCACCTGTGGATCGCTGGGGGGGGGGAAGTGGTGGCAGGACTGTTGCCTGCCGCTCAGTGATGGGTTGCCCCCAGTTCACACTGGTTCTATAGAACCGGTAGTAAAACCGGCAGGAGGCTCCGCCCACCGACCCTGGTGTCATCAAAATGCTTCTGCACATGCCCCGCTGCGAACCGGTAGTAAAGGTAAGTAGAACCCACCCCTGCTGCAGCTGTCCCAAAGCTCAAGAACGTGGACACCGCAAGGGGAGTGTGCGCCTCTTAGCCCCCCATCAATGCAAAGACACATCTGAGAAGGAAGAGGTTTGTGCTGAAGGGCATTGCCTTGTTTCTCTGCAGGATGTTCTAAGGAACTGGTATGCCAGGCTGCCCACCGTGGTAGAGACTGCCAGTGCTCTGGTGAGCAATGCGGAGGAGTGTGCCCAAGCCCTTAAACAAGGTACCCACACCTGAGATGAAACTGCCAGGAAGGGAGCCGGAAAACTCAGACCAGTCAGGGAATGGCTGGAGGACACCCCGACATTTTGACAGTGGGCGAGTGTCAATGTGCTTGTGGAAGAGACCCTGCCGCACGGTTTGGAGTTTCATAAAGGCTTTGAGGGTTGTCAATTGAGGAATTGCAAAATAAGTGACCCCTTTACCAAATTGGTTAAAAAGCAACAGCTGAAAACAAGGAGGAAGAATAAACTGCCCATACACAATCCAAAGAGCCATCTTCAGCGAAGGAGGCGGCCGACATCTGGCTGGGGAAGGGAGCCAGGGGAACAACCCATAGATACCCCATTCTCTTAAGAGTCAACACCCAGGAGTTGGATGGTGGCCCTCTTTGTCCCTCCCTCCAGTCTTTATCTCGAAAGGGAGGACAGCCAAGCAGAGTGATCACAGTGTGTCCCAGGCAGGATGCGCAGATTGATCTTAGTGCTGCAGGGGTGCTTGGACGCCTGTTCTCCAGAGAGCAGCTGGGGGGTGCTGCCATCCTCCTCCCCTTCTCCTTCCAGGCAACCTGGCTCTGCTGGGCCAGTGTATGAATCGGTACTGGCTGCAGAAGAAGGAGATGGCCCCTGGCTGCGAGCCTCTGCTGGTCCGGCAGATCATGGAGGTGCTCCAGCCCCACGTCTATGGGCAGAGCCTGGCCGGAGCTGGTGGTGGGGGCTTCCTCTGTCTGGTAACCAAAGAACCCAGGAACCGGGTGGCCTTGCAGGAGATCTTGGCAGAAGCTGCGGTAGGTGAACACAATCCCCGCATTGGACAGCTCCTCCAAGGAAGAGGAATCCTCTGCAGGCTTGGGAACGATAGGGAGATCAACACAGAAACCTCCTAATGTATGGGGGTGACTGGGTGGAGTGAGGTCAAGGGCTTCCCCCATGGAGGGACAGGAAGACCACTCCCTCCAGCTGCCTGAGAGCCACGAAGGCAGGAATCGCAGAAGATGCTCAGCTCAAAGCTTGTTTATCCACATGTCCCTTTCAGGTCCTTGGAAATGTCACCATCCACACTGTGGAAGTGGACCCAGCGGGATTCAAGGTGGAGCTTCTGGGGGACACACATACGTTAGAGGCGTGAAAGAGCAATTCCCTCCTCTGTTGCTCCACCACCACGAAGAGGTTGCAGGAACCAGCTGCAGGGCAGGGATGAAGAACCGGCTCTGCTATGTTGCAGATCCCAATCAAGCAAACGGTGGGACGAAGTTCTTGGAAAGAGGTGAAAGCAGCAGGACTGCATCCATTGTATGAGGCAAGCAACATTCAGCCTGGCAAATCTAAGCAGTTTCCACACAAATGGGTCCCCAAAGCAAGCAGTGCACTGGCTGTGAACACCCACAATTATTCATTTGCAATTACAAAATAAAGGTTGCACTGGTTTTCTTAAGAGCTAATGAGGGTCTGGTGCATTTTAAAATTCAAAGTAGCAAATACATTGCTTGTAATTTCAGAAATTGGAGCATACTAGGACAGACACATCATAAACTGAGACCCCCTGAGGCACAGCTGCAACAGGTCCTGTCCCAGCCAAATGGTCAGATGTTGCAGGCAAGAGAAGAGAAAATTGCTCTTGTAGTAACCTTTCAAGTGAGGGCCTGGGACCTTGTTTTTTCATTTAGAAAAGTAAAATACAACAAATCCCACCCCCCTTTTGAATCCGCACCAACAAAAGAAATATTTTAAATGCAGAGCTTCTTCAGAGAAGGGGCTACTAAGACAACAGGCTACATTTAGCTGTGGAAGAAGACACAAAGGGGGATTGATGCAGGGATGAAATGCTCTCAGTTCGGACCGGCTCGGGCGAGTAGGTAGCGATGGTGGCAGGCAGTTCGGAGAACCGATAACAAAAATCCCTGCCCCCGCCCCCCATGCCCAGCTGGCCCCCGTGATCATCAGTCTTTTTTTCCTTTTAAATGGCTCTGACCAGCCAAGCTCTGACATCCCAGCTGAGTTGCCTGCTAATCAGGCAGCTCAGCTTGGATCGCCAGAGCCATATAAAAGAAAAAAAGTTTTTTTCTCTCCCCCCCCCAGCCTCCAGCTTGCTTACCTTAGCTGCTGATCGCATGATGATCGCAATCCATGCATCAGCAAGCAACTGGATCTCCCTGCCTGCAATCAAGCTGATCGGTGAGCAGCTCTATCTGCAACTTTTAAGACTTGTGGACTTCAACTCCCAGCAAAGCTGGCTGAGGAATTCTGGGAGTTGAAGTCCACAAGTCTTAAAGTTGCCAAGGTTGGAGACCCCTGTTCTATTGGGTATTTTCCCCTTTGGGAGCTTTAAAAAAAATAGTTAATTGGGGGTTTTTTTAGTTGTTCTTTTTTTTAGATTTAGCCATTTAAAGTTTAGGAAGTTTTAAATTTAGCTGTTTATATAAAAATAAAAATAAAAATAAAATATTTGTGCAGCTTTCTGAGATTTAGTGTGTTTCTGTAGTGTTTCACTCTAACTACACAAACACACAAAATCTTACAAAGCTGTATGTGGAATTTTGTGTGTAAAATGTGAAAGTTGGTTTTGGGGGCTTTTTGTGGCTGTGTGAGGTTCCTGCTTGTTGCAGGGGCCATTTTGGGTCTAGCACAGCTGCTTTTACATTGTGGGTGAGCCAGTTGTGTTGTGTTTTGTAGGTTAAAAAAGGGCAAAGAAGTGACATTGACTTGGCCACACCCTCCTAGTCACCTTACCACCAAGCCCCGCCCACTAATTAAGCCACACCCACAGAACCGGTAGCAAAAAATTTTAGATTTCACCCCTGGATTGATGGGTCATCACGAAGCAGAGGAAGGAGGCCGCTCTGGGGCAACGGAAGGGCAGGATGGGAACCAACAGAGTAGGAAAATCTGTTTCCTGTTCCCAGTTTTGAACTGCTGTGGGGGTCAGGAGAAATCACCAGAGCCATCAGCCACCAAGGTGGTTGATGCTCTCTTGACTGGAGGTCTCAAAACCGAGGCCTGCACTGAGCAGAGGGACGGTTCCGACAACCCTCGAGGCCCTTTCAAACCTTGATTCTACTGTTAACAGTATCCACAGAATCACAATTCCAGAGAGTTCTGTTCATGGAATCAGAGGGATTTTGGAGATCATCTAGCCAAACCCCTGCCCAGCGTAGGAATTTCCCATTTCAACATCCCTGACCAATGGCCATCCAGCCTCTGCTTGAAGAGAGCAATTCACCATATCCTCACTAGCAAACGGCTCCAGTCCGCAGGAAATTCTTCCACCAAAATCTGCTTCCTGTTTAAAGCCATGGTTCCTTGTCCTGATGTCTCAGTAATAGGTTTACCTATCTATAGTATCTCCTCACGATGTTCCAGCTGCAATAGCTAAGCCAGAGTCAGCCAGAGGCCAGTTAGATCAGACTGGAGACTTGCCTAACATGGCATTTTGCTTCTGCAAGCTGGAACCACAAGCCCGAGGCAGGATAGCCAAGGGCAGCGGGGGTGGTTATCTTGGCATTAAAGGCGCCCCCTTTTCCTTCCTGGAGGGAAACGACTGCTGGCAACTGGTTCCTCCTCTGTGAACTGGCCCAATCTTGTTTCAGTCACCTAAGCTTATGGTCTTCATCTTGCCTGCCCACACCCAATTAGAGTTATTAACAGAATAACAGAGTTGCAAGGGACTTTCGGGGTCTTCTAGTTCAACCCCCTGCATAAGCAGGAGACACGGCCACTCCAGATAAGGGGTTGTCCAGTCTCTTCTTAAAAGCCTCCAATGATGGAGCACCCACAACTCCAGGAGGCAAGTCGTTCCATTGTTCTAGGTTGCTTCTCTCCTTGATTAGTTTCCATCTGTTGCTTCTTGTCCTGCCTTCAGGTGCTTTGGTTGACCCCCTCTTCCTTATGGGAAGCCCCTCAAATATTGGAAGACAATATCCTGTCTTCCCTCTTTTCTCCTCAACAGAAAGCCCAAACCGAGAAACCAACTCTGTAAGTTGCCCATTTCAGCTATTCAAGCGTTGTTTCCACACCTGAACACTGTCAACTTGTTAAAACAGCATTATGGTATTAGCATGTTTATTTTAAATTCCTTTGGGTCTGTCAGCTGATTTGGTCATCTCCGTGTTGGCCTCTTGAGTCCCGGCACCCATGAAAGGTTCCAGGAGGCCGCTCTGGCCAAAGCTCAGGCCAAACTCACCAACCACAGCCGAGAGCCAAGCCCTGGGCCAAACCCCAAGAGGACGGGGCCCTTTAATCGTGGTCCAGGGAACCTTTTTTCTAGGAGGCTGCCATGAATTGACAGCCCGTCCCAAGCCCGGGATGCTGGGCAACCATCTTGCACAAACGCAGCTAAGTAAGAGGCCTAAACTTAGTTGAGGTTGCTGAGAGGAAAATGTTCCTACTTCCACTTTTCAACAAAACAGCGTCCCATTTTTCCTAGCAAAAAGGTGAGCGGCTGAGCTTCTATCTGCTTTAGTAGCCACTCCTGGCAGGAAGAGGCAACACATTTTTAAAAAAGGAAGCTCCTCTCTGATGGCTACAGGCGCAGCCGTTTGATGTCTTCATTGCGAAAATCCATCCGGAGGGCCAGCACTTGGCGGACCTCTGCTGGCGTCAGGCACCACGTCAGAGGGCCCGAATTGGGTCCCCAGTAATCCAGGATCTCCGTTACCTGAAAAGAGAGGAAAATACTGTCTGCCCATCTGGCAGAGGACCGGACAGCACCGGCCTGGCATCTGGAAGGCAGCAGAGCCGCTGCCCTGCCTGCTTTTGTCTTTGGTCCGTCTGGGATGGGGCTATGCTCCGCCTCCGCCCCCCCCCCCCCCGGTTGCCCTGCCTCGGGAGTAAAATCTGGAGGGCCCACCCTTTCCAGATTGAGAATGGTCGCCATCTGGGAGAGCCGGGCAAACTTGTCACGAATGGTCCAGGTGGTGACTGTAGTCAGGTAGGCTATCAGGGACCTCAGTTCTTTGTCAAACTGCAGCCCGCCAAGCTGAGGAGACAGAAAGTGGCAAAGCATGGCTGAACCAGCATCTGGCCATGAGACGCCCATCCCAGCCCCAGCAGAACCTCCTGGAATGGATTCACCTCTGAATTCCACCTAGCAGGGAAGTTCGGGGAAAGGCCCACTTCCAGAGAGCCCCTGACTCTGTCACCCATTGGCTTCACCCACCCTGAGCTGCCCGTCCATCCATCTCAACAGCATTCTTGTGTTGGCCCTTTGTGGCAGGAGTCAGTAAACACGCTCCACAAGCACTCAAACAAGGGGCTCTCCAAAGCCAGATTGATTCCCAGCCCTAACCCAGCCTCTTTTCCCAAGCAGGCAGGCAAGCTGGACCTCTTCCTCCCCATTCCTCTCTTAGGACTAAGAGCAGGGAAGAAGCCCTCAGAGGGCCAAGGCTTGCCGGTGGTGCACTGTGACTATTCGATAAGAGGCAGAGGCTCCAGGTTGCCAAAGGAGGGGTCTCTGCTGTAGGCATCGTCATCTGGCCAGCCACTCCTCCACTCTTGCCCAGCAGGTATTCCCCTCACACAGCTGCACTACACCTGGCTCACAGCATACAGAAAAGAACTGGCCAAGTTACACAATCCAAAGATGCCAACAAGCAGAATAAGGAGCACAAACAGGCAGAACCCAAGTCATCATGTGGGAAGCAAGTGATGTAGTACCTTACTGAATAAATGGCGGAGTGAAACTCAGGAGTGGGATGTAAAGACTGAAGGAGCAGCTCATCCCAAAGCAAGAGATGAAAGGGGAAGAGCAGCAGCAGCAGATCTGAAGAAGAGGTGCCCTTGGATTGGAATCCAGGTATTCCTGGGCCCAGTTGAGGAAGGAGAAATGATAAAGAACGTGGTGGGGATCTGGGGAGGCATTTAAGCCAGGCAGATCCTGGACTAGACTTCTCCAAGAGGAGAAACAGAGACAAGGGGATCACCTTTTTTTAGATTGGATCTTAACTGATAAGCAAGAGCTGGTAGAAAAGGGAAAGGCATTGGGGATCAGAGGAGGTAGGGAGCATACTGGAATTGGAAGACACGAGATCTCAAGGGATCCCTTTCAAGAAAGTTAGGAAAGTCCTAGACAAGATGCCATGGAGAAGATGGGAGGATTCTCGCAGTTGCAGCAGAGCCCTTCAGTTCCTGTTTTGCTTTAATCCTCCCCTCAGAAGAGCCAATGTGGCAATGGACCAGAAAGAGCAACTGAGCGAAGAAAGGAGTGGCAACAACAACAACAACAACAAAAACCACACACACACAGTGACCAGGAATCCGTTTGGACTCTTTAAGGCCAGACCAGGGTGTCATCTCGCTGACCCCTTCTGTGATCTCATGGAGGACAAGCAGATGGTCAGAGCATTGAGGAGCCGTGGTGACACAGGGTTAGAATGCAGCATTGCAGCTAACTCTGCATTCCCACTGCCAGGAGTACAATCCTGAGGGGCCATAGGTTGACTCAGCCTTCTATCCTTCCCAGGTCGGTAAAAGGAGGACCCAGATTGTTGGGGGCAAGAGGCTGACTCTGTAGAGGGCTGTAAAGCACTCTGAAGCGGTAGATAAGTCTAAATGCTATTGGAGAAGGAAAGTGTTGAGGAAAAAACAAACCCAAGCAACTATGGATTGTCAGCATGATATTCTTACTCAAAACTCTTGAGCAAGTAATAAAAAGTTGCTAAACAGAGAAGTATGTATTACTTGTCAGCAACCAGCAGGAGTTTGTTTATCAAGAATCCATTATAACCAGTTTAGCAGACCATGGGAATGTGAGTTGTAGGGTATTTTGTGGTTTTAGTAGAGAAGATGGCAAACTGGCTAAATTATACTACTGTGATATGGAGGATAGAGGAACAACCTACCCCAAAAATTGTGGGGACAGCAAACACCTTAGTAGCCGGTATCAAGATTCTAAAGGACTTGAATGAGGACAATACAAAGTCCTACATTTCTGCAGAACAAAATCAAAAGCATGAAACAGGACTGGTGGAAGGAACACAATGAGCAGCAGATGTGAAAAAGACCCGATTGTCTCAGTGGATCACAGGTTGAACACTGACCAAACAGTTTGTTTCTGAAGTACAGCTAGACTTCAGTTACCAACTGCTTTGTTCAGTGACTGAAGATATGACAGTGCTAAAAAGATAATTTTACAACTTATGCCTCCATTTATGAGCTCTGCAGTATCCCTCAGTCTCATGACTGCCATTACAGTCAATATGTTTTATCCTACACCTGACCTGATTTTTTTTTCTTTCTTCCTCCTTTCCAGAATGGAGAGACTGGAGAGGAAGGGATGACAAAAGAGTAAGCAGGCACACAATGGAGAATATACATAGAAAGCAATGTGCTTGTGCTGGCAGCTGTTACCATGCTATGCAAACAATCTAGTGTATTCCTCATTCTGTGCCTGTTTACTCTCTTGTAAAACTTTGAGTGAATGTAAATTCAAACAATAATTTCCTTTTGCTAATTATCCCAGCACTGAAATGAACACTCCAAAGGACTGGGAAGTGGAGAAAAGGAAAGCTGCCATGCAGAAGATGGGGCACTTTGTTTGAAGTTACTTGAAGTTATTCTACATATAAATAATTAGACTCAGATTTTAATGCTGACATGTCTTGCAATCGATCTACAGGTTGGCTTTACTGCCACACTCTACCCCATCTTACCCGACTGAAGGTGGACTTGAGAACAACCTTCTCCAGCTCCAGAGCAACTAGACTGGTCATCAGGCTGGTGAGGCTATCGTAGATCACAGGGGACAGTCCTGCCTGCAGAGAGGGGAGAAGGACTTGGTTCAGGATGGCACTATTGCCAGAAGCAGACCAAGGCAGGCCAGGGGGACAATGCTTCCACCCAGCCCCTGTCCAGAGAGAAGGCTGGTGTCAGGCATGCCTCCGTTCCCTGTGTCCAGGGAAAAAGCTGCCAAGGGAATAGGTGCCCTGGCCCTTTCATTGGCAGTGGGACAGCTGCCTTCTCCTTGAACTGACCAATGCCTATGTGCCAAAGGGGCCAATTCCCCTTTGAGGAATTCCCTGCCAACTCGTGCCTCGAACCTACCTTGAACTCCACCATCTGCTGCTCCAGGTTAAGAATGAACTGCTGCACCCAGGGGTCGTTGGCTTCATAGTCGTTAAACTCTTCCTGAAAGAGCAGCAGAGAACAGAGCTGGTCTCTCTACAAAATGTTCCCTTCCTCTGCCTCCCTTGAGTACCGGGGTGCTGATGGTGGCTCCAGCTGGCGTGTCACGTCTTTCTCAGAGGCACTACAACAATTCTGCTTTCACTGAAGCCAGGTACAGCAAAAGGATGGGACTGATGGGCTCAGCCGCATAAAAGAGGCCTGGCTTGCTCAAGGCTACTCCTCCAGAGGCTTTCCGAAGAGTCGGACGGCCTGGCAAAGGCTTGCCAGCCCCAGGCCTGCCTCCTGCTGCTTCTGTGCCCGCTTAGAGAGGAAACGAAGGATGGGGGCCTGGGAGGCAGTAGGGCTATTCCCTGGGGAGATGCTGAAGGAAGAAACTCTGCATGCAGAAAGGGAGTCCACTGCAAGGATGGCACTTGACTGGCAAGTCCCACACCCCAAGGAAAAGTGAGCCTCCAGGCCGCTTCTGTTCTCCTCCTCTGGCTTCTTCATCAGCTCTTCAGTTAGGCCAGGTAAGGGAACAGACACCACAAGCGATATTGGAACTCTGCTGCACCGAGACCTCAGAAGCCTTTCGACATGCCCCCTTCCCTCCCTCTTACACCAAAGAGAGTCAAGGAGGAGAATCTTGAGATTCTTCCTCAGCCTTTCTGGGCTGTTCATATTTTACTTAATGACAACTATATGTCTTATTCAAGCTATCTCTCCCCCACCAGCATTCCGATTCCACATCTTCTCCCCTATATAGCCCCAGTTGAGTCTTCAAAAGAAAACAACCCCCCCGCCCCGTTTCTCCAGCCTCCTGCATTCAGGCAAGCAAGCAAACAAGGGCTGTGCACTCACCTCCTCGATGTTGTGGGATACAGACAGGAAGAGGTTAATGCAGGGCTTCACATGCGGTTTGACTGCTGAGCTGGTGAGTTCATTCAGGCCTTCCTGAGAGAGAACAAGGGTCAGTTAGCAGCCCCTCATTAGGTCTCCTCCCTCCCCTATACACGGCAGCCACCTGGGAGCTGATCCTGGCAAAGGTGCAGACCCCAGGGGGTCCCAGCCTTTGGGCGAAGAGAAGCTGCTCATATTTCAATAATGGTATCATCTCTCTAAGCTGAAGCGGAGAAGCGCTCAGCAAAATGTGGGGGAGTGGAAGAGAAGCTCCCCTTGCAGCCCCAAGCAGCTCACCTCCTGCCAGGTAAGGATGCTGCCCTCCTTCACTTCCTCCTTGGAGGCCTTGGGACAGGCAATGCTCCAAAGGTCCAAAGCTCACCTGCAGCAGGTCACGAAATTTGCTGGAGACGGTGTCCATGTCCGAAAGGCAGCTCTCCAGCTTGAGCCGAGCCTGCTCTCCTCCAAAGCCCTGGCTGAGGAGCTCCGAACAGTCGCTCTGTAGGGAAGCAGAAATCCAGCTGCAAACAAGAATCGCTCTGCAGAAGGAAGACCTCAAGTCTGGTGGAAATGAAGCACATCAAGAGAAGGTGAGGCAGCAGCCCAGCCGCAGGGAGGCTCTCTCGCTGCTCAATTCTTCCTCCCATTTCCCATACAGTCTAAGTCTCTGGACGTGGCCTCCCGGCCAGGCATCACAACCCCTTGCTCCAAACTCAGCAGATGGTTTATATCCTGGTTTCTTTGGGTACCCATCTTTGGAATAAGCCAGGCAGGACCTCCCAAAATAAAGCCAGACTTCTAGTTGAGATGAAGTGGTTCTATGAATTAGTGTATTAACTTAGCCCCAAGATGGATTTGAATCACACAAACACACAGCGACATCAAGACATGCTGCTTCCAGCCAAGAGCTGAGAGCCCACAAGTACCTCCAGGGTCTTCTTCAGTGTCATTATGTTCTCGCTGCAGGCCTCCACGTTGTTTAAAGTCACCTGAAACAGAGTAAGCAGAATGGTCAGCATCTTTTCTAACCTTTAAGAGCAGCCATGCCAAAAGGGCCTTGGTCGCCAAGCTCAGCACTTCAGTCTTTGCTCCTCTGAGGAAGGAACTTGGCACACAGGAGGAGGGAGCCAGGAGAACACGAAGGAAGGTTTCATTTGCCAGGGAAGAGGATCAGGCACCTGATCCTCAACTTCCTTTTTCCTCAGACCCAGCTGACTCTTAAAACCCGGCATCGGGCTGCTCCCCATCCAGGAAAGGAAAGAGACTGGCCCAACAGATGGAGAAAGGCAGGGAGGCGTTTCCATTTCCACCAGCCCTGCAGGCCAGGCCCAGTTCCTTGGGGGAAACTACTGCAAAGAGAATTCCATGCATTTGATCATCAGGCCCAGGTCTTGGCATGCGGGGCTGCCTCTTGACGCAAAGACCTGCTACCCCCTATCCACCTGCTCCTTTGCTGCCTCTCAATATAAGACCTAACCAGTGGGCTCTTCCTTGTGAAACAACATTTCAACCTCCTTTCCTCCTCAACAGAAATTAACTGTATGCCAGGTACTTGAATAAGACAAGCATTTCGACCTCTCTTCTCCAACGAATGACGCTATGTTGGTGCTTCCAACAGCCCACTTTGCTTGGCCCTCAACCCAGCCATACTAGCTCTCTAGGAGACCCTCTGCCTCTCTCTCCAATCCAGGCACTGCCCCCTCCAGTTCCCCAACCAGACAAGGCACCAGGAAGGATTGCTTAGCCTCATCAGTGCTCTCGATGCCTTTAGGGTCGAACTTCCCCTGCTGCAGGCTGCTCTGCATGAGGCTCACGGCACTGGTCACTCCCCTCTGGAAATCCTGGAAAGGGGTGGCCGGGAAGCCCATCCGCAGCTTGTGGCCCAGGATCTCCCTGTAGAAAGAAGACAACCTCAAGAAAGAATGCTGGAGATTCAGGGAGACAACTTCTTTCGCAGGAAGGAGGCAGGACCAAGGGCTTCAAGTTGCAACCCCCCCCTCCCCCCCGACTTTGACTAAGAAAGCAACACTGGCTTCACTGCTAAGAGTGCTGTGCAGGATTTGCAGAGCAAAGCAAGCTCCTTGCCGCCCACCCTTGTGTGACATAAATTCTGCCCTTGGATGCAGGAAGAGTCCATCCCAAACCATCAGGAGCAGGAAATAGTGGAATCCATGCATCTATAGTTTATTTCAAACTCAGAACATTCCAATAAGTAAATTTAATCTGAAACAGTGTGCACAGTTCACTTGTCAGACTTCCCTCCAATCCTTAATTTCATGATTCAAAGTCATGGGATCATAGGTTTTTTGGAGATCATCTCCTCCAACCTTTTGGAGGTCCTAGTTCAGCCTCCACATTTGCAAATCTGTTCTGATTGTGTGCAACAGTTATGAAGTCCACGCAGTCCAAAGAGCAGCTTATGTCTTTTTTACAGAGGCCTAGACGAGATTTAGCAGAACCTCCTCAGGTTCCCACAAGAGCTCCACAAGTTGTCCTTCCCCACCACCTACCTGAACTCTGACTCAAGCTCAGTGATGGAATGGTTGATCATGGCACAGAGACAGTCGATGCTGGAACTGGAAAGAGCCCTCCCGATGCATTTCTTCACAATGTAGAAAACATCATCCACCATGCTTGAGGTTAGCTGACCCTTCTCACAGGTGTCCATGGCCACAGCCTAGCAGAAAAGCCAACAGGCATTCATAATTTACTCTGGGCTTGTCAACCCATCAAACACTGGCTCTACTCAAGCACTCAGGGAGACCTAGCACTTGGCTTCCAAACTTTGCTGTTTCTGAAGACAAGACAGTGAAAGATCTCTCTCCTCAGCAGAAAATGTCAAACTGGTCTTATTATCATCACAGTTTACTCCGCTCAGCTATAGCTTGATTCAAACTCTGTTAAATTTTGCCAATTAAACCACCATTGGTAAGCCAAACCACCACTATGGGAAACTGAGAAACTCTTAAGTAGAGAGTCTAGTTATTGCAGCCGAGAGAATCTGGCTTTCATCTGGAAAAACAAGCTGGAAAAACTTCCGGCTGAAGCTTGGATGGTTGGCGCAGTCAAGGTTGATAAGGCTACTCTACACTGGCCCAGCCGAAGGCTGTTTCCTTCCCACTGGGCTTTCCATGCAAGAAATGGACCCTCCATGGGACTCAGCCATGCAACTGAGTTTGTTGAGATGGCCTGCTCCATCCAAGAAGGGAAGAACAGATGGGAACTTCCAGGCAGTTCTTCCTACTGTCAGCTCCGGACTGCCAGATGGGCCGAGGCTGCCATTCAGGTGGAGGAGTGATGACGTGCATGGCCAGCAACGGCCAGGCCGCCATGGAGCCGCCACCCGAGAGACCCGCATCACTTGGCTCCGTCATCCATGAGCTGCTGCTTGGCTAGGGGCCCCCAGACTTTGACTGGCTGACCACTCCTGCATCCACGGAGCTGCTGCCTGGCTAGCGGAACACTGGCTGTACCCGGCTCAATGAAAAACACTTGTTCGTTAGATCAGGAAAACAGCTGATTGTCGGAGCATGGGCAGCAGCAGGAAGCCAGGCAGGATGAGCCAGGATGGGCGGATAGGGGCATGGCCGGACTCTGAAGGCCATCTAAGTGGTCGGTGGGAGAGGCGCACACAGGGGAGGTGGGGCACAATTTAAGGGGCGGGTGAGCTAACCATGGTAGTATAAACTTTGATTCCTTTTGGATGGTCACTTCATGCTGGGTCCACATTTCCAGATAAACAATCTAACATCAACTTGTGTTGCTGGCTTTTCTTACGCAGGACACCAGAACGTGACACCTACCTTATTCACAGTCTCTCTCATAAAGTATTCTTCCATGGTGATATAGTAGCCAATCAACTCTTGCATGGCACAGCTCAGAAAGCAATTGTGAAGCAGTTTGTCCAGGCACTTCTGGTGCTCTGTGGAGCAGAACCACAACGATTAAGAAACAGCAGAATGGTTTGAAAATGATAGAAGCGGGACTTGCACAAAGGTGAAAAAGATGTAATCAAAATCCTGAATTAAGGAGACTTAAATTCTTTGCAGCTACTACCAGAGAGGTCAATAGATACCGAAGAGATACAGCTGCAAAGGCTCCAGATAGAAAATCTCTGGTGATGCACTTAATACCATTTTTCAGCTGCTGGTGAGGCACCTTTTTCAGTGTATAAGACACACTCCGCCCCCCCTCCCAAAAGTAGGTGGAAATGTCTGTGCGTCTTATAGAGTGAATGTTGCCAAAGCCCCGCCCATCCTTTGGCCCCCACCCTTTGGCCTCTGCCTTCCAGCAATTTGCCTCCTTGCAGCAAACAGCAAGGTCATCTTCAGCACAGCCTGATTTAGCAAGAGCAGCTAATTGGTGGTTGGATCGGCCTCCTGGAATACCGCCTATCAGCTGTTCTAGACTGCGGCGATCGCCACCGCCCATCTCCACCTCTGTGTGCCCCATTTTTGGCCTCTGTGCGCCCCATTTTTGGCCTCCATGCACCCCATTTTTGGCCCGCAATTGCAGCCACCTGGAACAGGCCAAAAACTGGGCATGCAGAGGCCAAAAATGGGGCACGCGGAGGTGGCAGCGGCGATGGGCAGCGACGGTGGCAATGGGTGGTGGCGATCCCCTCAGTCTGGAACAGCTGATAGAGAGGCTGATCCAACCGTCAATCAGCTATTCGTGCTAAATCAGGCTGTGCTGAAGCTAACCAAGCTGTTTGCTGCAAGTAGGCAAATTGCTGGGAGGCAGAGGCAGATTTTTTTTCTTGTTTTCCTCCCCAAAAGCTAGGTGTGTCTTATAGTCCGAAAACTATGGTACCTCCCCACACACCTCCCTATATTAAAAGGCATCTGTGGCCAATCTTGCCACTGAGGAATGAGGGTTGCGGCACCAAAGGCAGGAAAGGCCAGACATGTGGAAAGGACAGGAGGAGTCCCGGCATGCAAGGGCAACTGCGGCCAGCCCCACTGCAATTCCCACATCTGAATGGGGGCTGTGGTGGTGGTGATGAAAGAGCTATTGCAAGGGCTGCCACTTCCCAGCCGGCCCATTCTCATGCAAAGGAGGCCGTCGTGGCTGCCATTCTGCTTAACTACGCACCATAAGCTAACAGCCTGACATCAGTAATGGGGGGAAGGAGCAGTGGGGGATAGAGAGGCAGGGAGGGGACTCAGAGGTACACCAAAAGAATACAGTACTGGCTCAGTTCCCCAAACAAATTGTTAACATCTGATTGGACATTGACTGATAACCAGGGGGGCTGGCCAGGAGCAAGGGAATGTTAACTATCTTTTGAGCATTAAAACCTCAGATCCAGCTTTGCTTCTTCTGTAACCACCTTGTCTTTAGTAAAGTATACTTTTGGCTAATCATGGGCCAGGGGTCTTTCTTTCCTAACTGACCAAGTTGGGACAGTTTCTGGCACTCCTGATGGCTAAAATAATGGGAGTCTACTTACAGATTGGGTGGAACTGTGGCTAATATCGATAATGAATACATTTTTATGCAATGTCTGATACAATAACAGCTTACAAAACATTCAGTCCTATGGGGGGGGCAGTCCTCAATTTATGACCACAAATGGGACAAGAATAAGTTGAGTCACAGGGGTGTAAATGTGATTCCAGTTTAACCAGTGGCACTTTTTTATGGAGACCGGCAAAAAATGTTGCAATTCTTGATTACATGACCACAGGATTCGGTAACCGGTTATAAATGCAAGTCAATTGCTGAGCACCTGAATTGCAACTACATGATCATAAAGGGGCAGGGTGATGATCACAAAGTTAAATTTAGTTCATAACTGACACCCTCATAGGCTATTGTTAAATTAAACCATTGTTAAGCAATCAGTTGTAAATCAAGGACTACCTGTACAGTAAAACTAAGTATAAGAAGACAGATATGAAGGTTTCTTGAGAGAGAGAGAGTACATATCTGCTTTCTAGACTGTAGGCAACCCTGTGTTGCACTAAACTAAACCATGGCTTATGACCCTCAATATTTGAATTCACACCATACATACAATCCACATTATGATATAACATGTGAAAACCCAACTTTCATAAAAATCAGGTGAAATGTTATACTATTAAATTTTATGGACAGCTGTTTTTGTAATAGCTGGGGAGTAGAGATGATGTAATGGAAGCATGGCTGACCTTGAGGAAAGGGGGGAGAGACGCTGCCCAGGTTCAAAGAAAGAAACGAAGGATGGATCTGCCCTGATGGAGCTGGCAATGAAAAGAGGGGGCGGGAAGTTTGTCCTTTCAGATTTGCAAGATTCTGTCAATGTAGCCTTACAATAAAGATTTATTATTTTATTATTTTGTCATATTTAGGAATCACACATCTCCCTTGTCTGGTTATGTTTCCTTTCTGGTTTGCTTGGGATGGCTGAAGAGTTGCAAGACCCATGAGGCTGGGTCTTTCTTGACTGTTCCAGGATTGCTCTTCCTGCCCCTCTTCTCCAATGGCTTCCTAGGCAGCAGCAGCTCCTTTCTCCAAGGTCATCCATTATATACAGTCCTTGACTAATTAACAAGCCACTCAAATGTTTGTACTACAAGAAAGTTAACTACAAACCTGCCCTCAAAGCTACAAACTGCCGCACACAATTGAATTTTGGGTGCTTAACAAATGGCTTGCATTTACGATCCGTTGCAAGTCACATGACATTGTCCCAGTCACATGACATTTTACAACAGTTTTTGCCATTTTCTGGCAGAAAATGGTACAAAACACCCACTGAATGTGCTGGATTTGCTTAACCACCACATGGTTTGCTTATCATAAAAATGGTCGCAAAAGCGAATCCGGTCATGCAGTGCGACTTACAACTGCAGTAACTTATGACCAAAATTCTGGGTTCCATTTGGGTGTTAGTCAAGGCCTACCTGGATGCCTGCTTTCTCTCAGACACAAAGAAGCAACCTCTGTGCCAGGGTGGCAGGGTTTATTTCCTTATAGGTTTTCTCACGTCATGCCTGGTGGGGAGGGGAATGTTTCCACTTTCACTGCTAAAGAGCAGATAATCACAGATTCTGAGCTGTAGGAAGGAAGCCTTTGCACCTGGCTCTCCAGCAAACACCTGCGTTTTACCTTGCTTCACCTCCTCAGAGGCCACAGAATCTCCCACCTCAAAGTCAGAGGTGATGCGCCTCCTGATGAATCTCAAGTAGAGTTCGCTGCGGGCATTCATCAAAGTGACTTCGGTTAAAATAGGGTCAAGCTCCCTGTGAGAAGCAAAGCAAGGGTCAGCTAGAGAAAAGGAACACTGAACCACGTCTGCTAAACCAGAATCTCCAACAATGAGTCATCTGGGCAGGACGTCTGGCTGCCTTCAGTTTTCTTCCTGGCACTTCTGCATAGCTCTGCTGAAAGTGCTCTTTCAGTTCTCACAAGAGACACAGAGGCAAAGAAATGGCTAGCTGATTCTGCGTACAGCCAGACACTCCTGTGCAGATTTTCCCAACAACTGAACATAACAGAAATAAATAGGAGTATCAAAGAACAGAAACCAGAACTCCACTTGCTGGGACTAATGGATAAATAAATCAGAAAAGAGTTGGAGAACATTTACATAAGACAATTGTTGCATGGTTAGAGAAATGAAGGCTCTGAAATACCCACAATAGAGAAATGGCTGGTGAAGATGATAGAACTAGCAGAGATGGTAAAACTGACATGTTTGATAAGAGAAAGATCAATAACTACATTTATTAGTGACTGAAAACCCTTATGGACTTTTTGCTGAAAAAAGAAAAAGATGAACATGTGTAGGGATTTGATGGTTAGAAAGACTATGGAAAGAAGGAACTTATGCTGTAATATGGCTCTGCACTACATCCTACAACATCTTGAATTTCCAAAGACCTACACAAGGGCCCTCTTTGCAGACTTTAGTTCAGCATTCAATACCATCATTCCAGACATTCTTCTAACTAAGCTAAACCAGCTAGCGGTACCTGAACACACTTGTAAGTGGATCATAAGCTTCCTAACAAACAGGAAGCAGCAGGTGAAGCTAAGCAAAATCACATCAGATACCTGTACAATTACAACCCCCCCAAGGCTGTGTGCTCTCCCCACTTCTCTCTCAATACCAATGACTGCATCTCCAACGATCCATCTGTTAAACTACTGAAGCTTGCAAATGACACAACAGTGATCGATCTCATTCGAGACAATGATGAATCCGCATACAGATGGGAGGTTGAACAACTAGTCTCGTTGTGCAACCAGAACAATCTGGAACTGAACACACTCAAAACCGTAGAAATGGTGGTAGACTTTAGGAGAAACCCTTCCATAATACTAGCAACACCCTTCCTCTCACAATACTAGACAACACAGTATCAACAGTAGAGACCTTCAAATTTCTAGGTTCTACCATATCTCAAGACCTAAAATGGACACCTAACCTCAAAAACGTCATCAAAAAAGCACAAAGAAGAATGTTCTTTCTGTGCCAACTCAGAAAACTCAAACTGCCCAAAGAGCTGCTGATACAGTTCTACAAAGGAATTATTGAGTCTGTCATCTGCACCCCTATAATTGTCTGGTTTGGTTCTGACATCAGAGGATAATTAGAACTGCAGAAAAAACAATTACTACCTAGCTGCCTTTAGGACCTGTATACTGCATGAGTCAAAAAGAGGGCTGTGAAAATATTTACAGACCCCCTCACATCCTGGACATAAACTGTTTCAACTCCTACCCTCAAAACGACGCTATAGAGCACTGCACACCAGAACAACTAGACACAAGTAGAGTTTTTCCCCAAACGCCATCACTCTTCTTAAACAAATAATTCCCTCAATACTGTCAAACTAGTTTTGCATTACTGCATTACTATTAATTTTCTCATCATTCATATCACCCATCTCCTCCCACTTATGACCGTATGACTGTAACCTTGTTGCTGGTATCCTTACGATTTATATTGACTGTTTCCTAATATTTGATTGCGTATTTGTTCCCTATGACTATCATTAAGTGTTATATCTTATGATTCTTGAAAAATGTATCTTTTCTTTTATGTACACTGAGAGCCTATGCAAATTCCTTGTGTGTCCAATCACACTTGGCCAATAAAGAATTCTATTCTATTCTATTTCTAATTCTATTCTGTAACTGTAGAGAGCGTAAAATATAAATGTAATTGCTGTTAAGAAAACTGGAAGCTCTTCTTTATAACTCTTTCTCTCTTTTCTTTTCCCTTTCTGTTTCTTTCATTTTACCCCTTTCCACTTTAATGCTTTACTTTCTTTCCTTTTTTCTTTCAAAATCTATATTATTTTTATTTTCTTAAAATTTGTGTAATAAAAATTATATTGTTAAACAAAGTATCAAAGAATACCATGGATTTTGGCCCATGTTGGGACCAAAATCCTCTAAGGAGAATTTTAACTTATCCCCAAGTCAGACTGGAAAACTGTCACTCACCTCCACAAATCTGACCTCTCTTGTGCAGCTCAGAGAGCGAGCAGGGAAGCTCAAAGCTTCCAGGGAAGTCACACTCCTCGGGGGTGACATCCAAAGACCCCAGAGGAAGCTGCATCAACCATTTTCGGTTCACTTTCCCAGGGAGGACAAGCACCTGTGTGGAAGGGCTGATAGCCCTCTGGGAGGCTATCAGCAGCCAGCCAGTCCGATAAAGTTGTCAGAAACCCCAACGCAGACTTTGTTGCCCAGCAAATCCCAACCTCCCCCAGTAAAAAGCCTGTCTTGCTTTCACCTGAAAGAAAAAGAGACGTGCCCCACCTTGGTTCGATCTTTTCTCCCGCCACACTCCTCATCGCGCTGCTCTGAACATGCTGGAACTGCAAGCATTGGAAGACAAGAGCTGTCAGGCCCCCCTCTCTTTACTGGGCAAGCCCAAGCAGGCAGTGGCTGCAGGGGATACATCCCAGCTACAGCAGGCCTGGCTGCTGCCCAACCCATTTCCAGGACCCTCTGAGCACTCACTGACAGGGCTGGAAGTGGCAGGTCCAGCTCTGGGAAAGGCAGAGCTCTGCAGGCTGTCAAATGCCTTGGAAGCAAGAACCCTCGGCCACCTTTCTTGTCTCGACACAGCCCGGCATGCAGCTTCCAAAGATGAGGCAAACCCGGAAAATCAGAGCCCAGGCTCTCGCCCTTGACAGCCGCTTCCTTTCCCTGCTTAGCCCAGGTGTGATTCTTGCTGCAGGAGCTGCTAGGAAGCCGAAGGGCTTTGCAAAAGGCTGCCTGTGGGAAGCCACACTGCCCCAGTCTCCCTGCTAAAAGGATGGCTTGAGACATGGGACAGTTTCCACACTTGAAACACTCTCGGGACCAATCTCTTAAGTGCAGGAGCCACTGCACTGAGCCTGATTCAGACCCCAGAGGACCCTGAGAAGCTGGGCCTTGGCAGCTGAGAGTCCCGCCCTGCCTGGACGAGCCCCTCCGCTTCCCAGGACCAAGGATCCCAATTGGGCCCAAGGCCAACATCAACATAAGAGCTGAGGTGGCGCAGTGGTTAGGGTGCAGTACTGCAGCTACTTCAGCTGACTGCTAGTTCAGCAGATCAGCGGATCAAATCTCACCGGCTCAAGATTGACTCAGCCTTCCATCCTTCCGAGTGAGTAAAATGAGGACCCAGATTGTTGGGGGCAATATGCTATTTAGTATACTGTCTTAGGTGTAAGCCGCCCAGAGTCCTCGGAGAGTGGGCGGCATAGAAATATGAATAATAAAATAAATAAATAAAAATAAAAGTGGCTCCTCTTCATTCTGTAGAAGTTCTTTATGGGTTACAGTCAGAATAGCTCCTGTAATGCTGGGTGGGAGAACAAGGGAGCAAAGGCTCAGGCTGAATTCCCTCTGCTGCCCATTGCTGGAACACATAGGGTGATTTTAGCTTGTCCGGCCCCAGTGCAGCTCAACTGGAACATTCTGAAGAACATTCCAGGCAGGGGGCTTTGTTCTTAACAAAAAGCAAGATTTATTTTCCATTTCACGCACACTCCTGAGAGCAAGAGCCAGCCAGTCACAGGAGATCCACCTGGAAAACCCAGCCTTTCTCCCTCCCTCCCTTCCCTCCTCCCGCTCTCACCTGCCTACGATAGTCTCTCTGCTGGATGAACTTCTCCACCACCTTCTCCACCTGCTGGTCACATTCCGCCTGCAGATGCTTGATCAAAGCATAAAGCCTGCCAGGTCCATAGTACGTCTCCACAATGGGCTGGTGGGTCTCCACAATACGTGCAATCCCTACAAAGAAACCCCAGACCCACAAAATCTCAGGGAGCAGAAAATTTGCTGCCAAATTGCTAGTTTTTAACACAAAGAGGAACATACTAGGAATCAATGAATTAAAAAGTAGGTTTTGACCTTGCCTGTTCACTCTTAAATGTGGGGAAGAGCCACTCACATCCAACCCTGCCTAGGATACAGAATCAGCCAGAACCACAGCAAAAGGCTCCTGCCAATTCCACTGCCTCCTCCCTCCCTCCCTCCCTCCCTCTTGAGCCTATCAAGGCTTTGTTGTATTTTGTTACAACTCAAAGACTTCCTGGAGGCCTCAATCTAGCTTACTGCTTCCTTTGTCCTTCTCAATGTTATTCCATAGAGAAGCAGCCCAAAGGAGCTCAGGGGCCCCAGGCCCGTGCAGGTGGAAGGCTCAACATGGCTGTGGAGGTTCCTCTGGGGTTCACCCAAGCAGTAACGCCTTATTCATTTCTGAGTTTTCAGGATGAAAGCAGAGCAGAACTTTACCTTCAAAAAGGAGCGTCAGCGTGTCTGCAAACAGGACTGCATATCGCCGGTCTGTTGGGTCAGTCTGTAACGCTAACTGTAAATTCTCCTCTGCTTTGTTAGCAACCTGGAAAGAAGAGGCTCCCTTAGCCTGCTCTGTTGTCTCACAGCACCCATTGGTGCAAGATGGCTCACCACTGCTATCTCCTACTTTTTAATGCACACCAATTCTCCAAGGTCTTCCTGAAACAAACTGCAGATACTCCAAAGGACAATAATAGGCAGTTACGAAAGAGTTCAATTATCAGCCGGGACAGACAAAACATACTAAGTGCATCTTCTATAAATTCTTGGCAAGATTCCTCATTAAGAAGATAGATGATTGAAAAGGAAATTCACTCATCAAAGTGGTAGGGAACAGCTGGCCAATGAAGTGCTAATGGTGAAAATCCAGTGAAGAGATTGCTCTGTACTGGAATTCTCAAACTTACAGAAAACCAAGGGGAAAAGGATAATTAATATTGGATTCTAGGAAATGGGAATTTAATAAATTAAAAAAGAGGTATTCTTGAAGCAAGATTTATGAATTTATTTCTAACTTTTATCACACACACAAAAAATATGCAAGCTTCAGGGAAATTCAAAATTATAGAAGGAATGGGGAGAAATTTATAGATGGCTAAGACTGGAAAAGATTGCTAACACCACCAGTTTAGGGGTGCACCCCCAGGTATTGCGGCTTATTAACTGATCTCTGCAGTACTGCTGATACAAGATGAACACAACTTGGCAGTATGAAGCTTGACAGCTTACACTTTCCTATGATAACAAACACACCTCAAACATTAGAAGAAAAACTGGTTGCAGCTCAATGAAAGAAACTGAAGCTATCTAGGAAACTGGAAAAGCCCTTGGAGTAAACATTGAAGCCAAATGAAATCAGTGAATAACGGAGTTTCACTTGGTTCCTCAAAGGACCCCTGGATTCTGTTTGTCTTTAGCCAATTGAGCGTGGATCAGAAGAAGCCGGGCCACCAACTCTCTTCCATCCACCAGACTGACAGAGTGCAGAGAAGTGAGAAATCCTCTCAGCAGCACAAGTGTTGCTGTTCACCCCCAGACCTGCAAGGTGCTCACCTGCTTGCAAAGGTATCTGGAGAAGTTACTCAGCCCCTCATCATGCAGGCCCAGCAGGGGAAAGATCTTGAAGAAGCGTTCCACTTGAAGCATGTCTTCCTGCTTCATGGCAACATCAAATTTTTCAGTAACAATTGTCTTGAGCTGCTGTTCTGCTTCTTGCAGGAGCTTCAAGTTGGCATCAGTTATGGTGCCTGCCAGGGAAGAGAATGAGCTGCAATATTATTTTGTTTTATAGGTGCCGAGATTAATTTAACTAAATAATCCAGGTTCTTAAGAGAAGCCTGAACTGGAGACAGAAGAAAAACTTCTGTAAACTCTATTTCAGTCCTAACTAGAGGATAAACTCTAATTCCAATGCTGAATAAAGTAAAAAACATCTGGTTTTCCTGGCAGGGAAGGGCTAGAAGCCTTTAAAACCAGTAACAACAGCCACATTCATGGTTTGCTGCTGGCCAGAGGCAACTTAATATGAGGCAGCTTCAAAGTAAATTTTGAGGATGTGTTTTTGATACAAGTTTACTGACTTCTTACAGTCAGTTTAACGGTCAAGAAAAATCACAATGGTCACTATGCTGATATAGCGTGATGTAGTATTTTATAGTATTTGGCATTGTCTGTTATAGTACAGTATCACATGCATATAACAGTGATGATATACATGCCACAATGCCAATTTATACCATTTGATATCCTATCTTTTTCAGTGAACCTCACATAATGTTACAAACAGGTGACACTGGAGAAGGTCTGGGCGCAGAAGGACTGAGAGCAGGAAGGCCCTCTGAAGGGCTAACGCTATGGGGCGGGGGAGCCCACTCAGGAAGAGCCAGATATCAAATGGCCTTCTTACCCTCCTGGCCCTGCCTGCTCAGCTCAATGACCGACTTGTCCAAAGAGAGGTAGCGGTGGACATGAGCTGCCGCTTGCTCATAGTCTTCACTTCTCAGGGCTGCCTGGACACCATCGGTGCAGAACTTCAGGTCCAAAATATCATCTGATCTCTGGATGGCCTGGTAGAGGCGGTTCTGCCAAAGCAAAGTGAGCAGGTTTACAGACCTATTTCATTAGTAAACAACGACTATACATTTTTTACTGCAATACTGTCTACAATCTTACATTCACCAGGACCAATCTGGCTTTTTGCCAAAAAGACAACTGAGAGACAATATGAGAACTGTTTTGAATCTTATTGAATACTGACAATTTAACAACCAGAAACAAGCAGCTCTAATATTTTTGGATGCAAAGAAAGCTTTTGGTAACTTAAATTGGTATTTTAAATTTAAAAGGCATTTGGAAGGCATATACTCATCAGAGCAAACATCATCAATGAAGATTTATGTAAACCATTTTAAAAGTGTACAAGACAAGGATGTCCTCTATCTGCCCTGTTTTTTATATCAATGCTGGAAGTTGTGAATAGAAGTATCAGAGGATGAGAAGATGAGGGCATAAAGAAAAATTTATAAATTGAGAGCTTTCACTACTGACTTAATTATATTTCTGGGAGACCCAAAAACTGCTATAGAACACTTGATGAAGCTAAATGACTTATAAACAGAAAACAAAAAAAGCTTGTTAAGAATATGGCTTCTCAAGATAATGAAACGTTGACAAGAAAATCAGGTTTTAAGGTGGAGAAAAAGGTTAACTACGCTGGGACTCTATTGACAAATACAAACTCCAAACTGTTTCAAAACAATTTTGTCCCTGTGTGGAGTGACATTAAAAAGACTTATTAAGGTGCGATACTTTGCACTTATCGCTATTATGTAGCATCTCTGTAATAAAGTGGAGGGTGTAACGTTCTTAAAGGTCACTCTACCGCCGGGGAAGAGTCGTCCCTTTTATTCCACCCCCTGCTTTCCTTCTCATGTCTCTTGAGCCCTCCACCAGGTTCAGTAGAATTGTGCCGCACAAAGCGAGCGCGGCGGGCCGGCCCAGCGCCTCCCTTCCGCCTCGGCCTTTCGGTTCCGGGGAGGCGGCGGCGGCGGCGGCACCCACCTTGGCCAGGTCCAGCTGGCGGACCTTGCTGCTGACGTTCTCGGCCAGGCGGCAGGTGAAGGCGATGGTGCCCCCCAGCTGCTGCGCGTCCCCCTCGATCAGCTGCAGGTTGGGGCTGCGAAGGCGGAGAAAGAGCGGCGGCTGAGGCTCCCCGGCCCGGCCAACCCGCGCCACTCGCCCCGGCCAACCCCCGCCACTCACCCCATCCGGTGCAGCGCCGCCACTTTCCCCTCCAGGGTGCCGCGCTGCTCCAGCAGCAGCTCCAGCTCTGCCCGCGTCTCGCCCTGCAACGAAGCAGACGCGCATTCGAGGCCGCCTCCCGCCGCCGCCGCCCCCACCCCCCCGCCGGCCTCCCCGCCACCCACCTCCTCGCGGCACAGGCGCCCGTAGGCCGCCTCCAGCTCCGGCAGCTCGGTGAGGCCGCGCAGCTGCTCCAGCGACAGCGCCGAGGCGCACATCTCGCCGGCGGTGCGGGCGGCGGCGGAGATCCGGTCGGGCCTGGGCGCCGAGGCGGGGCCTGACGCGCGGTCCGAGGGGGCCTCGCAGGCCGTGGCGCTGCGTCAGGCGCGACGAGGGCAGCCCGCGCGCCGCGTGCCTCGAAGGACCCCGGGGAGGAGCGCGGGCCTTGCGGCAG
Organism: Pantherophis guttatus; assembly: GCF_059756535.1. NCBI lineage: Eukaryota > Metazoa > Chordata > Lepidosauria > Squamata > Colubridae > Pantherophis > Pantherophis guttatus. Next base: position 26,271,874 of record NC_142073.1, read on the forward strand.
GCGAGGGGCGACGGGATCCGCCGCCATCCGCGCCGTTCTGCGGTAGGTGCCGTTGAATCTCGGCCCGGGAGGCTGCCTGGGGCGGCCGCGGCCCTCTCCCCGGCGGTCCTGTCCCTGGGAGGGCGGCTGCGCCTCTGGCCCTGGCGCGGGATGAGCGTCTGCATTGTGTCCCCGACTGCGCGGGTCTCTGTCCCTTCTCGGGCCTGGTCCATTAAGGCGCCGCCGCCGCCGCGTTTCCTGCCCTTCATCTCGCCTGCGGCTTAAAGGGCGTTGGGCCTTTTTCTGCCCCCAAGCGCGGCCTCTTCCCTTTGCTAATTGAGTTGCAAGAACCGGAGAAGAATTACTGGCTTGGCCAATGTCCTACGAAGCCCCCGATGCTTACGGGATTCGTTGTTTCCCTCTCTTTCTAGCTGGTGGGCTGAAGGGAAACGACGTCAACCGGCGCCATGTTCCTGTACAACTTAACTCTTCAACGGGCCACTGGCATCAGCTATGCCATCCACGGGAATTTTTCAGGTAAACTTCACTCTGATCGCAAGGCCGCACGTAAGGGCCGGCACTTGTTCCTTTGTGTATAGTTCCAGAGGAGTGAAAGCAGGTGTGACCTCTGACAATCTCCCCTAAGGATGCCATTGGCCATCAACTAGGGTTAAAACCTGGGTCGAATGGATGGCTTTTCAAATGCTGTGACAGTGGTTAAAGAATTCCAAAGTGTGGGGACCACAGCAGAAAAAGCTCTGTTACTTGGCTCGTGTTCTAAATTTTGGGGGAGAAAGGCCTCTTAGTAGGCCTTTTCAAGATATTCTTACCAAATGGGCAGATTTTGCCATGCTGGGCAATGCCTAACGTATTTTGAGTTGTTGCCTCCGGAAGCCTATTGATAACCAAGGCACCAACTTTAGAAGAGGTTAACAATTCTTCTAAAGTTGCTGCCTTGGTTACCAATAGGCTTCAGTGGCAGGATTGACCCAGCAGTAGTTTCACTACTTCATTCTGGACCAGTTATAGCTTCCAGGTCTTCTCCAAAGGCAACCCCAAGTAATGAGCAATACAGTTAGGGGGTGATCAAGGCATGCATTGTTACTGCAGAAACACCCCTGTACCGCTGTATGTAGACTAGCAACTGGTGAACCAAAGATAACTGAGCAAAGATGTGGGGAGCCACAGCCTGCATGTAATGGAAGGTGGAGAAGAGGCGCTGCCTAGGAAGCAAATCAGATTAGAGGCAAGAACCCCCAGTGATTTAAGAGTCAAAGAAATGAACTAAGAGGACCAACCCTAATGTATGAAGCGGTTAAAAGTAGTGACTAAAAGTTCATATTTTCAGACTTGCAGGATTCTGTTAGTATTTTATTGCCTTAAAATAAAGTAGATTTAGCTCATCTAGTTGTGTCTCCTATCTGATTCACCAGGGAGGATTGACATGCTACCTGCTGTTTAAGCAGAATAGATTTTCCTTATTTTATGCAAATTTATTATACAACTGATAATTTTCATCCAATTTTACTCACGTTGCAAAAAAACCCCCTTTTGTGTAGTTGGGTGGTTATGTGAGGTTAGATGAGGTTTGTGGGGAAATTGACTTTAGCATAAAGCAAGGGGAGCCTGCATTTCTGATTCCACCAGGGCTCCCAAATCAGTAAGCAACTGCTTCATGAAGAGCACAGTTTTATTCTGGTTGACCGTTGGAATTGATGCTCTTCAAATATCTGTCTTTGTTCTATTACTTGGTCTGGGGAAGATTTAATCTGAGTTTATATTGCCCCTGGCAGCCTCCCCAAGTCCTGGTCCAAGCATCACATAGCTTGAGTCTCATCAACATACCGATGGTGTTTTGCCTTGAACTGGGGGAGGGCTTTATGCATGCCTTTGTTTTGATGTTAAGTGGGAGACTGCAGGAGAGCCCTATGGTACCACACATTGGAGCAACCCAATCTTGTCCATTTTCGTGAGTGTAGTAAGAGTCCCACGTAAAGAGATCCAGCCTCACTCACCATGTTAGGTTTTGTCCAACTGGCATCCAGCCCGGATTGCTTTGCCTGCTAAGGAACTTGCAGAATCCTCCTTCTGTACGTACCTTTCCTAAAAGTAACTGTGGTAAGGTAACTGTGTGGGAGTTTAGACACAAGAAATCAAGAGAAGGATGGTTTGCGGCTCCTAACTGACATTGGATTGAAGTTAATGAGGAGGCTAAGGCTTTAATCCTCCTGAGTTGCTGATCGTAGCTTGCATTTTCCAGGTACTAAACAGCAAGAAATTGTTGTTTCCCGAGGAAAAATCTTGGAATTGCTTCGTCCTGATCCAAACACTGGAAAGGTTCATACCTTGTTGACGGTAGAAGTTTTTGGCATCATTCGCTCCCTCATGGCCTTCAGATTAACTGGTGGGACCAAGGACTACATTGTGGTGGGCAGTGATTCAGGCCGCATCGTCATCCTGGAATACCAGCCTTCTAAAAATGTGTTTGAGAAAATTCATCAGGAAACCTTTGGCAAGAGCGGCTGCCGCAGAATTGTTCCTGGACAGTACTTGGCTGTGGATCCTAAAGGGCGGGCTGTCATGATCAGTAAGTTGTATGCGAATGGCAATTGGGGAAAATGGTTAAAAGAAATTTATTACAAATGCGGTTGGGTGATGCATACCATTAGTGTCTGGTGTCCATATCTGTGTTATTGCGCTTACGGTATGTTTGGCAATGATTTGACTCTCAGTTGCATGTTTTATGAATTTATGGTTTATGCTTTAGCATGTTGTCTGGCCTCAGCTGGTTGTGGTTTATTTTGTAAGGCTAGTATTATATGAAAATGGCCAGTAAGTGTTTTGATCAGAGGTTTTAATGTTTTTGCTTGGGCTTGTTTGGATTTTTGAAAAAGTATCAAAGGTGCCATCATAAAATTTGGGGGTGCATAGTGGTTGCAGCCAGTCAGAATTCATGGATCGCAGAAAGACATATTTCCCGAAATATCATATTTTTTGGAGTATAAGATGCCCCTTAGTTTTTGGGGAGGAAAATAAGAAAAAAGCTGATTGGTGTCTGGATCAGCCTCCCAGAAGGAGGGCATTTTCACAAGGGCATTTTCTATCGAATCAGTTGAAAAACCAGCAGTTTGGCCTGAAATGATGATTAGGAATTCATGTCTCTTCTCTGAAATAAGCTATGGAGACACTTGGATCCATTTCTGATCAGGTACTTGTTATAATTACTTGTTGGCTTTTAAATACATCTTGGTGGCAAAAACTAGATTCAGTGTATGAAGAAACACTGGCTTGAAAGAAAGAGAGAGAGATGTATCCAGTGGGTGCCCTCAGGCTTCTGCCCAGGGCACAGTGCTCTTCACCTTTCTATAAATGACTTAGATGAGGAGCTAGAAGGGATGTTCAGCAGATGTGTAATCCCCAAAGTTAGGTGGGCATCTCCGAAGACAAGTTCAAAGGCCTTTTTTTTTAGTTTTTCAACAAAATGAAGTCCAGTTGTGAGAAATGTAGAATTCTCCACTTATATGGGAGAAGTCAGATGAGTAAGTAGTATTAGTATCTGGCTTGGCAGTAATATTTGAGAGAAAAATCTTGGTTGCTGGTAGACCATAGGTTAAAAATAAACCTGCAGTGTGTAGCAGCTAACAAAACAGCCCATGTAATCTTAGTCTTATTAATAGAATAATGTTGAGATTATGCAAGGTGATAGTTCCATTGTTCAGGCCGTACCCGTGGCACTGTCCAGTTTTGGTTGGCACAGTATAAGAAGAATGGTGAGGAACTGGAAAGAGGGCCAAGAGGAGGAGAGAGAGGGCGGCTAGTTTTTATGAAGCATGGTTAAAAAAAATTGGGTACATTTAGGTTAAAGAACAGGAAGGCTAAGGGGAGAATTATTTGATCGATATAACTGATATAGACGGCTGCGTAGCAACTGGGCAGCAAATAACAAACCATTATTATATCATTTAAAAGTAACACCTAAGAATAAAAACAAGATCGTAGCAAACTACTTGGTCAATATTGATCTGAATAATAATAATAATAATAATAATAATAATAATAATAATAATTATTATTATTATTATTATTATTATTATTATTTTATTTTATTTCTATACCGCCCTTCTCCAGAAGGACTCAGGGCGGTGTACAGCCTATTTAAAAACACAACAAAACAACGATTAAAATTTAAAATCATTAAATAGATTAGGCTCCAATTAAAATCCCAGAAATTTAAAATACCCAATTTAAAATTATTATGTTGATAGCCCAGCCTGGCGGAACAACAGGGTCTTCAGTGCGCAGCGAAACACCTGGAGGTCGGAGATCTTACGTATTTCCGAGGGCAGTTCATTCCAAAGGGCTGGGGCTCCCACAGAGAAGGCCCTCCCCCTGGGTGTCGCCAGCCGACATAACTTGGCCGATGGCACCCTGAGGAGACCCTCCCTGTGGGAGCGGACTGGTCGGTGGGAGGCTATTGGTGGCAGAAGACGGTCTCGAAGGTACCCGGGTCCTATGGAGGTAGTAACCAACACCTTGAATCGCACCCAGAAGACCACTGGGAGCCAGTGCAGCTCGCGCAGGAGGGGTGTCACGTGGGCGCAACGAGTTGCGCCCATAACCACCCGCGCGGCCGTATTCTGGACCAGTTGGAGCCTCCGAGTGCTCTTCAAGGGGAGCCCCATGTAGAGAGCATTACAATAGTCCAACCAGGAGGTAACAAGGGCATGAGTGACATTGGGCCAAATTTATATATCTTTTAATTGTTTTTAATATTTGTTCTGCATGTTTTTTAATCTGGCTGTACACCGCCCTGAGTCCTCAGGGAGAAGGGCGGTATAGAAATCCAATATAAAATAAAAATAAAATAAAATGCGCAGGGCGTCCCGGTCCAGAAAGGGCTGCAACTGGCGGATCAGGAAAACCTGATAAAAGCCCCCCCTGGCCACGGCCGTCATATGCTCTTCTAAAGACAGCCGTGCGTCCAGGAGGACACCCAGATTGCGAGCCCTCTCTGGGGGGGGCAAAGATTCACCCCAATAGTCAGCGATGGCACCTGCTGACTATATCGGGGCGCCGGAAGCCACAGCCACTCGGTCTTGGAGGGGTTGAGTCTGAGCCTGTTCCTCCCCATCCAGACCCGCACGGCCTCCAGGCAGCGGGACATCACATCAAGGGCATCGTTGGGGTGGTCTGGGGTGGAGATGTACAGCTGAGTATCATCAGCATACAGATGACACTTCACCCCAAAACCACGGATGATCTCACCCAGCGGCTTCACATAAATGTTGAACAGGAGGGGTGAGAGGACCGACCCTTGCGGCACTCCCCATGCGAGATGCCTCGAGGTCGACCTCTGTCCCCCTGCCAACACAAACTGTGAGCGGTCGGAGAGGAAGGAGGAGAACCACTGCAGAACGGTGCCCCCTATTCCTAACCCCCTCAACCGCTGCAGCATGATACCATGGTCGATGGTATCAAAAGCCGCTGAGAGGTCTAATAGGACTAGGACAGAGGAGCAACCCCTGTCCCGAGCCCTCCAGAGATCATCCACCAACGCGACCAATGCCGTTTCTGTGCTGTACCCCTGCCTGAAGCCCGACTGGTACGGGTCTAGATAGATAGCTTCATCCAGGTGCCGGGGAAGCTGTCGTGCCACCACGCTCTCAACAACCTTCGCCACAAAACAAAGGTTGGAGACTGGACGATAGTTGGCTAATTCAGCCGGGTCCAGGGAAGGCTTCTTGAGGAGGGGCCTCACTACCGCCTCTTTCAAGGCGGCAGGAAAGGCACCCTCACTCAGAGAAGCACCTATAATCCCCTGGAGCCAGCCTCGTGTAACCTCCCGGGAGGCCAGCACCAACCAGGAGGGACACGGGTCCAATAAACACGTGGCGGCACTAATCTTACCCAGAACCCTGTCCACATCCTCGGGAGTCACAGGATCAAACTCCTCCCCGGATGGCGAATCTATGGCACACATGCTGGAAGTAGCACGCAGAGCCATCTCTCCAGGCATGCAGGGCCATCGCATATTGCTCTTCCGGGTTCTGGTGCGCCAGCCAACTGGTCTTCACGCACACGGGAGCGCCAGAAACCATGTGTACGTGAAGAACAGCTCGTGTGCCCAAAGACGCATAAACGAGATCCCCGGCGGTCGCTTACTAGGGGAGAGAGCTGTCGGCCAGGGCGGGCCAGGGCTTCCCTCCCTCACCATCCGAGTGGGCTTCTTGCGCAGCCCCAGCCCTCCAGCCCATGGCAATGTGCATCCGTGGTCCGGAGTGCCTGTCTGGCTTGGGTGCCCCAGAAGAGCAGTAGCAGCAGCGCTGCTTGTTCTTGGTAGATGGCGAGGACAGTTCTCCAGAATCCCAGGCGCAAGTGGAAGGTGAGAACCGCTGCGTGGCCCCAGGAAAGGAGCAGGGGCAGTGCTGCTTGTTCTCGGTGGCGGGCAACGGGGGTGTGGTTTTCACCCTGCCACTTGTGGCTGTGATTCTGGAGGAGAACTGCCGTCCCCCCTTGCCCGCCACCGAGAACAAGCAGCACTGCCCCTGCTCCTTTCCTGGGGCTGCGCAGCCCCAGCTGTTAGTCCGGCGCCAGGGTGAGAACCGCTGCATAGCCCCGCAGCCCCAGGAAAGGAGCAGAGGCAGCACTGCTTGTTTTCGTCAAGGGGTGAGGTGGGGGGGGTGGTTCTCACCCTGCCGCTTGTGCCCAGGATTCTGGAGGAGAACCGCCGCCCCCACCTTGCCCGCCACCAAGAACAAGCAGTGCTGCTGCAGGAGCGGAGTCCATGCCGAAGGAACGTCTGTCCAGCGCCAGGGTAAGACATGTGCCAGCTGGGAAGCGAGTGCGCTCCCTTGGCAGAAGGGGTGTGGGGGCTGCACTGGCTTGTTCTCGGTGGCAGGCTAGGGGTAGGCACTTCATTGACACTCTTCTGGGTTCTGGCGGCGCCACCACAGCCTGTTTTTGGTCCCAGGAGGCTTCAGGGAGGCTTGCCAGGCCCAAAACGGGTGGTGGGGTGCCACCCTATGCATGCTGGGAGCGGGGTCATGCCCACATGCGTGGTAGGGCGGAGGGAGTGTGTGGGGGTCACGTGTGCATGAGCAAGGTGCGGGGGCATTGCATTATGGGTGTGGGCATGCACACGCCTGAACCCCCCCTCCCGCATTCCCCCTGCTTTTGGCACGCGATGGGAAAAAGGTTTGCCATCACTGATCTAGCTACTAATACCTAGCCCCAGCAGTCAGTGACCTCACCCAGGAATTTCATGTTGATGCTAAATAGGAGCAGGGAGAATGTGGAGCCCCCTGGCAGCCCACAGAGTTGGAGTTGCAGGCTAAACCTTCCCCTCTTACCAATATCCCCTGGAAGTGGCCCTGGAGGAAAGAGCAAAATCTATCTGGTCTTTGACTTGTCACAGGGAAGAAAGTGTGGATGAATTCTCCACCGTGCCTGAGGATGGGACAAGAACCAGCCAGTGGAAGCTTCACAGAGAGACATTTGCTGACTGTTAGAGCTATGAAGCGGTGGGACAGCAGCCTGACTCCTGGAGTCATGGAAGGCTCTGTCACTGCAAACTAAAGCAAGAGAGGGGCAGCCATTTGTCTGGGGAGGAGGAGAAGGTTGGGCTAGAAGGCCTCCACATTCCCTTCCAACCCTAGGACTCTATGGAATTCAGTTTCCTCTTTCAGGATTCAGTTTTTTCTGTGTCCTGTTGCTGTAGCCTGGAGAAGCTCTGCTACGGTGGTGAAACAATCAGGGCTTCCTATAGGAACAGGCAGCTCAGAAGCTGGGAAATCACTTCGTGCAGGTATGGCAGTTTCAGAGCTAGATGGTTTGTTTTTCAGGGGATTGTTCTAGAAAGATTAGAAACTAAAAGGATAATACTGTTGGACAACACTGTTGCCCTGTGTTGCTTCCAGCATTCCAGGAGAAATGCTGTATGTTTCTTTTCACAAGAGTTTCTTTGAATGTATCGCTAAAGCTTTATGAAGTAGTCTAGGTTGGAGTTTTTTCACATCAAGCAACTGCATAGTGAGAAGAATGTGCTGAGGAATCAATTACATTGGGAAAGTTTATGGTTCAAAATGATCATGAAAAACCACTTCTGTGGCTGCACATGGTTCCCCCACCTACCCTGCATCCCATTTATGGTTCTAGACGGGGGCTGAAATTTAGGCACTTTGGACTTTCTTAATGGAAAGTCTGCTTATTATTTTCAGCTGTGCTGACTTGTAATGGAGAGAAGGAATAAGGAACAGGAAGAAGAGCTACTACCAAGACTATAGAAAAAAGAAATCTCTGTTCAGGACAGAACATTAATCTTCAGTAAGTGTCCCAGACAAGAAGCTCCATAATTCTCATAAGGATCAAGAGAGAGAGGGAGAGAGCATGCGCAGAAAGCACATTCAGACTTTATAAGATTGATATTAGCTGTTCAGGCTAGGTGAAACTAGAAACTAGAAAACCAAAGTCTAATGAGTTCTATATGATTTTTATTTTAAGATTCTAGCAATATAATCTTGCAAGTCTGGCCACGCTCCCCCCTCCCTCAGCCTTTGTTAGAGCTAGGGACAGTCTTGCCCGAGACACCCACTCAACCCAGGCTTAGATTTCCTTTGTCTGACCATTCTCTTGGTAGTGGCTCTTCTGGTTCCTCAAAGTTATTCCTTCTGCCCATTATGCCACTGATTATGTCACTGAGCAGAAGTGATGTGTCTCTTGGCAGGGCACAAATAGATTTAGCCTCTGCAGTAACTTCCTCTGATGGGACTGCTTTTTAGTGCCAGATTAGCTTTGCTTCCTATACATATCTGTGGATTATTGAAATAGACCACCTTTAAATCATACAAACTAAACTGATTAATTTAAAGGAGCAGTATAGGTGACCTCCAAGGCCCCTTCCAGCTCTGTTATTCTGTATTCTGATCTTCGTATTGGAAGGGCAAGGAGACCCCAGATGAGGTGGCAGCTGTGAGCCTTGCCTGTTCAGCCGGCCTGAGCAGGACAAGCTCTGGCTGGCTTTGACACTGAGCCTGAGGGGCTCCCACCTCCCCTTTCAGCACTTCCTCTCTTTGCCTGCAGGTGCCATTGAGAAGCAGAAACTTGTGTACATTCTGAACAGAGACGCAGCTGCTCGGCTCACCATTTCTTCTCCATTGGAAGCCCACAAGGCCAACACCTTGGTTTATCATGTGGTTGGAGTCGACGTTGGGTTTGAAAATCCCATGTTTGCTTGCCTGGAAATGGATTATGAGGTACTAGCTCACTAAAATGATTTCTAAAATAACTAGATCGATGTTAGGTCAACTTGCTGACATTGTTAATGCTGGTAGTTGGCTTGTAGTTGTGAAACTGCTGCTTTCCTGGGCTTGCAACACAAGCCTTATTCCTTCAGCATAAGGAATGCGTGTATGAGAGATGCTCCTAGTGAGTGCAATTGTTAACCCTGTCTGTACTTTGAGGCTGGCAGGGATTAGCTTGGGATTGTGGGGTGCTGGTGCTAACTTGGAAGGAGAATCTCTAAAACCCTTGTGCCTCTGTCCTACCTGTTTGGTGGTGACAGCAGCTGCAGCTATTGGGAGGAGAATGGACAGAATGAAAATGTCAGCCTGGATCCATTTCCATGGATTCTGCACTATCTATCTCTGCTGAGGCTACTCTTGGCTTACAAATGTCATTTAATAACTGATAGAAGCTACAGTGGTCTTGGAAAGGATACTTTATATATCACAAAACACTTCTGGCCATTGTAAAAGGTCACACACACACCTGTAATTCTTCAATGCACACAGAGGGGAGTTGTCCGCAGTTGTGATAATGGGCCACATTAAGATGGTTTCAGCGGGATGGAGCGCTTGTGGAGGGTGAGGCTTTCAGTGTAGCTACTGCTATTTAGAAATGGCCATTCCGGAGAAACAGCGGAAAGGAGCGCCTGCACTGCAGCTCAGGGTTGTGCGACAGAGCGTTGGGCTGGAGGAGTTTCTGCCTGATGCAGCTTCTGAGCCTGTATGGTCTGAAGCTTTACTAGGGCAGTAAAATTGGGGTCACTTGCTCCGGACATGTTGACTCAACTCTGGATGGCTGGGCTCTGCAGAGGCCTTTATGGAAAGGGTAGCCTCAGGAAGCTTCGCAGCACAGATAGGAACCCTTTAATCTGTTTGAGTTATGCCAGTTTTTACAGGTGATTGTAAAACATCCTTAAGTGTGTTTTCCATTAGATATTCCTTGTCATATTGTACTTCTTTAAAAAATAAACTATTCAAATTTCACATGGGACATAAGTGGTATTTTTTCCCCTTAGGAAGCTGACAATGATCCCACTGGGGAAGCTGCAGCAAACACCCAGCAGACATTGACATTTTATGAGTTAGATTTAGGTTTGAACCACGTGGTCAGGAAATACAGCGAACCGTTGGAAGAACACGGCAATTTTCTAATAACAGGTACCCTCTTTTTCAGCCCTTGTGGGGAAAAGGCACATACACAGCATTCATAAACCCAGAGAAAGATTTGTCTATGTTTTGTGCATGCCATAGAATCTCTCAAAATCTTAGTAGTGTTGTTTCATCCACTAACAAACAGCTTAAGTGTATTGAACTTCCATTCTGAAACTTTAAGCAATCAGTCAGAATAAAGCTGCAAGGGACCTTGGAAGTCTTCTAGTCCAACCCCCTGCTGAAGCAGGAGACTCTAAACCCTTTCAGACAAGTGGCTGTCCAGTCTTTCCTTAAAAACCTCCAGTGATGAAGGCGCCCACAACTTCGGAAGCCAGCTCTTCCACTGGTTAATTGTTCTAAGTGTCAGGAACTTTCTCCTTAATTCCAGGTTGCTTCTCCTTGATTAGTTTCCAATCATTGTTTCTTTTGGTGCTTTGGAAAATAAATTGACCCCCTCCTCTTTGTGGCAGCCCCTCAAATACTAGAATACTGCTGTCAGGTCACCCCAATCCTTCTTTTCTCTAGACTAGCCATACCCAAATCCTGCAGCGGTTCTTCATATGTTTTAGTCTCCAGCCCTCTAATCATCTTAGTTACTCTTCTTTGCACTTTTTCCAAAGTCTCTTTCTTGAAAAACTTGAAAACCTGTTCCAGAAAACTCTTTTTCTAGCCTCTGAATACTTCTCTTTCTCCTTTTCACTTATACATTTCCTTGTTGTGGTTCTGGTCACCCAGTCCTTATCATTGACCTCTAATAATGATAGGTAAACACTTGAAAGGATAGGTGGAGCCCTTTCAATGTTTGCCATTCAGTCTTTTTGCAGAAAGACTTTAATAATATATGTTGCTAGAAAGAACTTTCCTTTTTTATGTAAAGAACCCCCCCCCGAACTGACTCCTTTTGTTCTTTGACCATGCTCATGACTGTGGTCTATAGTTCCTGGAGGCTCCGATGGTCCAAGTGGGGTACTGATTTGCTCTGAAAACTACATTACCTACAAAAACTTTGGTGACCAGCCAGATATTCGATGTCCAATTCCCAGGAGGAGGGTAAGTATCTTGTGACCTTTACTCTTCTGAAAACATTATTTCCTCAGTACCTAAAGAACCCCATCCCAAAGTATTTTTAGACCTCATTTCTGCAGCCCTTGGAGGAAAAGGAGAATGGTAGGAAATAGTTAGGAAAAACATAAGGTCTCAGTACAAACCCTGAAATAGTTATAATTTTTTTTAGAAAAAAATAAAAGCTCCAGATTTCTCCCCAAACAAAGAAAAATATAGAAATAGAATCTTGGCCTTGATAATTGCATCATTGACAACTTTGAGTCTTTATCGTGCTCAAAGGTGTTGAATCCCTCAAATCTCCCTGTAAGGATGACCAAGGCTATAAAGAGAACCTGGAAAGCTACCCATGAAGCTGTCCAGCTGGAGAAAAAAGAAGAGAGCATTGTTGCATATGCTCTCTTTGAGGGGCCTGGAGGGTCATGTCTTTTAGGACCTCCAAAGAAAACAGAAAAGGTGCTCATCATGCACAGTCACTAGCCCTTTTTTCTCTAGTTCAGTGCGGGCTAACCTTTTCCCGGCTGAGTGCCCAAAGCGCACAAATGCTCACATGTGCCCAAACGTCCAAAATGTAATGCACGCACGCACCCAAACCCCCAAAATGCAATTCATGTGCAGCCCCCGCACAGGCGCCCCCCTGCATGTGCCTCAACCCCTGCACATGTGCGGCAGAGACCTGAAGACCAGCTGGCCGGCAGGACGCAAGCGCACACGCGCAGGGGAGCTGAACTGGGGCGATGGCTTGCATGCCATCAGAGAGGGCGCTGCATCCACCTCTGGTACGCATGCCATTGGTTCACCATCATGGCTCTAGTTGATTCCAGGCTTTTCACAAATGCAGACAGATGCTCTTTCATGCTCTTAAACAGCTGGCTTTGTACTCCAGGCCAGCCTTTGTATTGTGACTACAACCTGGTCCTCTTTTTTTGACAGAATGACTTGGATGACCCTGAAAGAGGCATGATCTTTGTCTGCTCTGCTACCCACAAGACCAAGTCTATGTTTTTTTTCTTAGCTCAAACAGAGCAGGGTGATATTTTTAAAATCACCTTGGAGACTGATGAGGATATGGTAAGTTTGAGCACATTTAGTTTGAGAGAAAGAGAGACCTAAAATCACCAGGACCGTCTCATGCAGAAATGCCTTTGTGCTGGTTTCAGGTCACAGAAATTCGGCTGAAGTATTTTGACACTGTTCCTGTGGCTGCAGCCATGTGTGTGCTGAAAACGGGCTTTCTTTTTGTGGCTTCTGAGTTTGGAAACCAGTAAGTAAGACCTCCAGTTTCCCTTTCAAAGCAAGAGGTGTGCCTGGAAGGGCTTCTGGTTGGCTAGCTCCACCTTCTCCGTATCTGGGGGTCCTTCAGGCATGGGAAGGCAGTCTACAGAGAAAGGCAACACGGGAGCCTCGCCCTTTCATCTTGTTTGACACAAAGCCCCTCTGGTTGCCCCTCTTCTGTTGCAGCTACCTCTACCAGATTGCCCATCTTGGAGATGATGACGATGAGCCTGAGTTCTCCTCTGCAATGCCTCTGGAGGAGGGGGACACCTTCTTCTTCCAGCCCCGGCCTCTTAAAAACCTGGTATTGGTGGATGAGCTGGACAGTCTCTCTCCGATTTTGTCTTGCCAGGTATGTTGCTCTTCCACATGGATGGCAAACGTAGTGTAGATCAGAAGTGCAGACCAGCCTGTCTGCTGCTGAAAATTTGCCCCTGGAGCAGTAGCTCTCTTCCTTATTTAGGGGATCAGATGGTTAATCTGTGTTCAAGATGAACAATTCCATATTTTATGTATTTCTGCCTTCCTGCTGCTGTCAGGCCAGCCCTTTTTGTTGGGACTCAAGAAGTCCATAAACTCTGTAACAGTTTAGCATTTGGGTTTTGTCATCAGTGTTCATCATGCCAATACTCAACTCCTCCCCTTTAGTAGTATTTTTAAACTTCACCATTAAAACTGTAAGATACATTTTCTTCTTTAAAAAGGGATCACTACTTTCAGAGAAATTGTACCAGTATGATTGTTAAGGAACAATTCCTTTCAGTTTATTCCCAGTGTATTCTTGTAATAACTAGCCATTTTATTTGGCAAATAAAACTATTTTCCATGAATTCTTACACATTACACAAAATATTACATACTGCAGAAACAATACATCAATCAAAATATATTTACTATCCAAGACCAAATACAAGAAAGCTCAGCAAGACAATAACCATAATTTTTAATTTTTAAAAATGGTGAAAAAAATCTCCAAACAGTGCAATAACAGGCAATAGAAAAAGAATTCATAAGCATCCCAAAGAGATACATCTCAATAAAAAAACCTCTTCCAAATAGGACTGAACCATCATCCTGCCCCAAGATCTGGGAGAAGAGCCAGGTCCTCAATAGTTCCTGGAGGTTATTAGGATGGGAGCCATTTGGAGTGTGTGTCTGTGTGTGTGTGATTCCAGAGGGGAGGTGTGTCACTGAGAAGTTTCCCAAGTTGTGGGCAGTAATGAGCATTCCTCATGACTAACTTCTTTGTGAGCTGCACCAGTTGTTGATGGGCTTCTGCCAATTCGCCATGCCGGTCACTCTCTGTGGAACCCTGCATGGCACAGGGCCTGAGGGACTGCCTGGGCAGCTCAGTCTTGTAGGATTCCTTTGATTAAACAGGGCCATCTGCCCATACCTCAGCCGTGGGCCTTACCTGCCCTCTGAAGTGAGGGTCTCTCTGAGACCTGAATGGCCCCCCTCCTGCTGGTATTTTGAAGGGACTTGAAGGTGTTTTCACCCAGCATGATTTAACCTAGTTTGTTTACTTCTGTCAAATCTACCTTTCTTTTTGCTTTTGTGCTGTTTTAATGCCTTGTTTTTTATGTTTTAAATAATTTTTAAATGCCCAGAGTTACCTGGACTTGGGTGGCATACACATAATAACAATAACAACAATAACAACAACAATAATAATAGGATAACAAGATACACTGGTGCTAGAATACAATAAAGGCTTATCGAATACCAAGTTAGCCTACAAGAAAGAGATGAAGAGTAGAAAAGAGACATGGCAAGGCAAAATATTACATGGCCAGCATACACATGCACACACACGCACGCACGCGCACACACACAGACAGAGCAGCAGACCATTAGTTGAGAGCTGGCCATGACTAAGAGCAGGGAAGCTGAAAAAAGGCAGAGGGGCAGCTTCTAGCTGCACAAGGCCAAGCCTTAGGAACAAGGGCACACAGAGCCAGCATTGAGCAGATAGCAACTGACTGCAAAGGCTGTCTCTGCAAAGCAGCTAAAGAAACATCAGACCACCTGGTTAGCTGCTGCAAGAAGATGGTGCAGACTGCCTACAAACAGTGACATGATAAAAAAGCAAGAATGGTGCATTGGAAAATCGGCATGAAATCCCATTTGCCTGCAAGCAAGAACTGGTGGGACCACAAAATAGACAAAGTTGTAGAAAATGAAGTTAAAGTGCTCTGAGACATGAAAATTCAAACAGGCAAGCCTTTGCCATACAGCAACACTCCAGACTTAACAATTGTCAATAGGAAAGACAAAAAGTCTGGATAGTGAATGTGGTAGCATAGCAGAAGAGAAGAGAAAGAATACCGGAGGGGGAAAAATTACAAAATATAAAGACCTGCAAACAGAAGCAGGACGTCTGTGGCAAAAGAAAGTGGTGCTCCAGTGGCGTTCCAGGTGTTTTGGGGTTGTCCCTCTTGGGATAGACACCTTTGGTGCAACCCCAAAATACCTGGAACGCCACTGGAGCACCATCAAGATGAATGGAATTGTCACTAGTCAATACTAAAAGGCAGCTTTACTTGGAACAGCTTATATCCTGTATCATTAGTTTGATAGGTAGTTGTTTAAACCACAACTACCTATCCCAGGTTCTTGGGAAGGACTTGATAGATGGACAAAAATGTTAAATATAATCTGAACATCTGACTGTGCAACCAACTGCTACTGCAGAGGGGGCTCTGAAGGAGAGAAGTGCCTGGGAGAAGAGGGATCACTTTGCCAGGACCAGGAGCATCAGGGGGTGTGTGCCAGGCCAGTGTCCTTGGGGAAGATGCTCCATGTGTGGCCCCCACGACTGAGGCGGTAAGCGGGGCTCCTCTGCTGCCTAGAGGTACACCTTGGAAATGAGAGGTTTCTGGAGCGGACCAGGAGTATATGGGCATCAAAAGTGGTTGGGATATGGGAATTGAGAGAAAATCATCTTTATACCTGTGGCCATGAGTGACAGGAAACTTCCTTTGGCCTTCATTCAGGTGAGTGAGCAAAGTATAACAAGCACTTCCTGACAGAAAGAAGCCAGATGCTGCGATATGTTTAAAGTTAGGATGCTTAGGCTTGCCTGCCAGACAAATGGCCTGGGGATAGTGATATTTTAGTTAGATCCTGCTCTGTGTTGCTCTTTATACTGCTAAATTCTCCAGGTTTAAGTCATGTCTACTTTCCCGTCACATCAGAGGGTGATAGCCTTTGTCTTCCTGCTTTAGGGGAGAAGCAGAAGCAGACCTTGGATGGGTGTTTTGGTTTCTTATTACTGTTTTTTGGATTTCCGTGCAGATTGCTGATCTTGCAAACGAAGATACCCCTCAGCTGTATGTGGCATGCGGAAGGGGGCCTCGTTCTTCTCTGAGGGTCCTAAGACATGGCCTTGAGGTAAGAAGCCTCCTGAATGAGTGTGGAGCCCCATCTGACAGACTGAGCTCAAAGTTGAAAATGGATTCTTTACTTCACTTTGTTTTTGTTATGCGCTAGGCTGCATAACAGCAGGTCCTGGCATGTCCTGGGGGAGGGGAGGGGGTTGGTGGGAGGGTTGGGATGGCTGTCACTGCTTGGGGTCTTGGAGAACAGCTGCCGGTCAGATCAAAGCACCTAAAGGCCTTGAGTCACTATTCCTTCCTGTAAAGGAGTAAAACAGGCCAGCCCTCCTTTCTCTTGTTAAGGAGTTGGATAAAAATGCCTCTCCCCCCCCACCTCCAAAAAACCCACCTATTTTTTTCCTTTTTTTTTTTCCCAAAGTTTTTCTTGTGTCTGGGATTTAGCTGTATAGAAAGGAAGGAAGGCTTGCATCACTCTGATAAACATGATAAAATGTTTGCTATTTTAGCCTCTTAAGTGTTGTGGCCCATCAGTGGCCTGTGCAGTAAGTAGCTGATTCCGACAGTGAGGAAGCTGGTGTGGTGCTGCGCCAGCAGCCTGTGCAGCTGGCGCTCGAGTCAGACAATGAGGAGGCTGGAGAAGATGTGGTGCCAGAAGCGGGGATTCAGCCAGGGCCTTCAGAACCTCCAGAAGCTCCCATAAGTGAAGAGGAAGAAGAGGAGGACCCTCTTCTCGATGCATGAGCGTGCAGAGCTGTTAAAAGGCAGGAGTGGCTCATCGAGAGTAAGGCTTGGGGCTAATTGGCCACTCCCCTAGCCTATTTAAGGAAGGGTGATGACTGATGCAATTTGCAGGAAACAGCTTCATTCATATTCCTTTGCGTCTTGATTCCAGAAACATTTGATTCAGCTCTTGTTTCTCTCTTGTCAGCTTTCCTGCAAATTGCTTCTGGGCATTCTGCCAACCACAGTAAGATTACGGTTATCTGAAATACTGTGCCTCAGAATTGAGTTATTATTCTTTGGATTCTTGTCAGCTTCAGTTAATGAAGTTAAATTAACAGCCCTTGTTCAGAAAAGACTGATTTAAACTGTACTTGTGTTTGAACAACTACTAAGAAAGCTCATTAGTAGTCCTTAATTAAACTAAATTAAGTAAACTAAAGTTTGTATGGACTTTGTGTGTGCTGCATTCTTTGGGGTTCGTAGCTGGGGCAGAACACTAAGGCTATTTCATTTTCACAAATCTTCTGCGTCTAAGTTACTGTTCTGTATCTTGCTAGGTGTCTGAAATGGCAGTCTCGGAGTTGCCCGGTAATCCTAATGCCGTGTGGACAGTGAGGAGACACATTGAAGGTAGGAAGAGTTCTTGTGTGGAGAGAACTGGGAAGGAGCATGGCTCAGGTTGAGGCATCTGGGCACAGCTGGTCTGCCCACAACTCACTATGGGGTAGTGTAGTGTCCTAATGCGAGATGCAACTCTCTCCCCAACGCTCTGTACGTGGCACCACAGCTTGCAGCTTTTGAGTAATCCATGACTATTACAAGATTGGTAGGTCTAATGTGGCCCCTGAAGCCCCCCTGATAGCATTTTCTGGACCATGGGACCCTCTTAGTCCTTTTCCCTCCCTCCTCAGCCACTTCCGTCCTGCCCTGCTGTCCCTGGCACTTAACTTGGAACCAATTCACACGGCTCTATTTATTTATCACTTCATTCACCCATTCATCTTGGGGGTCAGTGCCAAGAAAGAAAGCAGCTTGGCCAGACTGGATCGTCTGTTACAGGGGCAGCTCCAGAAATTTTTTTGTTGCCGCCTGTGACTAGTTGTGTGCAAAACTTTTTATCTCAAAGCATTTTGAATGCCTCTAGTTGTGACCATAATATACCTCAGAGCTTGCTATTTAAATGAAGCTGCTGGGGTAGATTGCCTAGCGTGAGGAGGCTGGAAAACCAGGATCTTGATAAAGCCCAGTTCTGCCCTCCTTTTCCGTTGCAGTCCAAGGTGTCTGTTTAATTGGACATTAGCCTGTGGTGTTAAGTCAATCAAAACTGAAAATCAATTCAAACAAGACTGAGGGACTCCTGGTTGGTTGCAAGTTATATCAGACAATAGGAGGTTAAATTACAGTGGATGGGTTACACCCCTCCTAAAATTTTAGTTTGATGACTTCCTAGAATCTGAACGTCCACCAGAGTTGGGGAATGGCCAGACTTGGTCTTCCTAGCTAGTGTTAGTACACCAAGTGCAGATGCCAGAGTTGACCAGGACAACGCAGGCCTCAATTGTATCCTGTTTGGGTTTCTGTGGCATGTTTACGTGGGGCTGTGTATGAGCGCATTTGGAACCTTAAGCTATACTGTGGGGTGCTGCCGTGGGACTGTTGATGGGGAACACGTGTCTCTCCTGAACAGTACCCTCACTTCTACAGGTCTGTTTCTAGTTTAAAGAGCTGGCCATAAAGCAGGATGCAAGTTTGGACCAGGCTGGTGGAATGGCTGCCGATCCTTTTGCTCTGCTGCCTGTGGAATTCTCTTTGCTGGGCTTCCTTGAGAGGAACTTGCTATGAAGTTCAGCTAGTTCAGAGATATTTTATGTTTCAAGTAGGTCATTTAAGATGGTGTCAGGATGATTCGGAGGATGGAAAGTTGTTTTATGTTGTGTATGCCTGGATGTTTTTGCAGTGTCACATGTAATGAGGCTGCATAAGTAATAGAACTAGGTGTGTAGAAAAGTTTCGAGAGGTTTGAGGATTGCTGGATGGTGACAAGCTGAATTGAGTGTGGATAGGTGGCCATCAACAAGGACCAGGGAAAAAGCTATAACTCATACTGGCCAAGCCCCAGCAAGAGGTTGGCACTGGGCTGCTACTCTTACTTTGTTTTCGCTGCTTTCAGGAAATGTTAGACGTTGTGGGTGGTGAGTGCCATTGCATGTATCTTCTAGATCCGTTGGGGGAGTGCCATATAGCTGGTGCCCACTATTTGAGACCAAGTAGCTGCAGAACAAGGAAGAGCCAATTTAGGTTGTTAGTTGTGGTAGCCAAGGAAAGCTGATGGAAGCAGTTGGGTGTGGTTAGCTGCTGGGAGAGCATCAGGGCAAGAACAGCAGCTGGCATGGAGAGCCAGGAGGAGAGAGTGGAATGTGGCTGTGAGCAGCAGTTGGCTTGTAAAGCAGGCAGGCAGGAAGGCTTCCCTGCTGAAGTGCAAGAACAGACTAGGTGAAGGTACCTCAACCCTGATTGCTGGGGTGGGGAGCTGTGTAGCTGTGGGCTACGGTTATATTGAAATGAGAAGATGAAGTTGGGTGGGATGGCTGGGACTCAGTGGATTTAGAGCATGCAGTCAGTTCCAGCAGGATATGTGGGTTTAATGGGATGAACTGGACTCGTTTCAAAGTCACTCACATGCTGATAGCCTAATGAAGTCTCATTAGTCTTACGGACTAATACGTGTAGGTGTCTCCCCCGCCCCACCCCCACCAGGGTTTTTCAGACAGATGCAGAGGTCCTGCCCTGGTCCACAGTATTACACAGTTGGGCAGTTACGTTCTTTCGGAACTCTGTCCTCCTGGGATTCAGGTCCTGCTGCACGCCTGATGTTACGGCCTTGGTGGCCCTGTTTAGGCGGCCTGAAGCCGGTTCCAGAGATTGCCAGTTGCCTGCATGTGAAATGGATCCGCAGAGACAAGCTTCATCTCTGCTGATTTGTTAGCTGCCCAGGTACCTGGCAGTGCCCCTTCTTCAGTACTTAACTTCGTCTTGTGGGGGTGGGGTGGAGGAGTCTGAGGTGACAGCAGCTTCCATACTGAACAAGAGGAGTTTTGGTTGGTTTGTGACTCCGTTGTGAACCTGATCTTGTATATGTAGTTATGACTGTTAAAACATGTATGTGAGCCCACTCTTGAACTGGTCTTTATTTTAAGCAAAGGAGATATTATCTGAATATGGAAGGCACTGACAGCTGTCATTTCCAACAGACAGATCACTTTCTGACCAAAAAGTAACTCACTGTCACTCCAAATCTCTTCAACCACAGATCTGTTAAGGCACTCTACCTGGGCATCTGAGGGATCCCTTTGGTTTCTCTGTGTGTTGGAAAGATGTGTATGGCTACTCACCTTGGAATTCTTGGCAGCTCTGAAGGATTTTTCCACAGCTCGGTGGGCAGTTCCATCTTATCCCTGATCAATCTCTGCTTGACGGAGCTGGTTAAATGAATCTGGAAGGAGATCCCTCTTGTGCGGCCTCAGCCCAGTTACCGACTCAGGTTTGCCAAGGAGTTTTGCAGCAGCTGAAGCTAGAATGGCCAGAATCAGAGGGGCTGAGACTGAGCACCCCTGCAAGCTCCATCCACCCCCACCCCCACCCGCCCTCGTGTAATGAAAGTGACACAGGCTTAGTCCATGGATTCTGACTGGCTTCCCTCTATAGTAATTCAGAGCCAGCGAACCGAGATGCCGAGATGGCAACTGGACTAGTTTGGAGATTTTTTTGGCATAAAGTCGCTTCTCTCTGCTCTAACTTAGACACTGGTTGCGTGGAACCACATGAAGACATATCATGTGGTTCTCTGCATTTCTCCCGGAGATTCCTTTTTGCTCTTGGGATTTGTAGCATGGTCCAGTGATCCAACTGACTAAGAACTATAGGTACTCCTCCCTTAATGACCATTTGAGGTTACAACAGATCCCCCCCCCGCAAAGTTACTTTCAACCTGTCACTGAAGTCACAATTGCTTCCTACGCCCACCCCCTGCCACAGTCATGTGGTTGCCCTTTGGGCACTTGGCAAAAGGCTCACATCCATTACCAGGTGCAGCATCCTGCGATTGTGTGACTTGCGCCATTCTTTTGCCAGCTTCTGGCAATCTGCTGATTTGGAAGAATGGATGCACTTAATGACCACCATGACTCACTTTATAACCATTGTAAAAATGGTTGTAAAATTGAGTCAAGTCACGTGGTGACCCGCTTAACAACTGCAGGGACTTATAATGGAAATTCCAGGTTCAATGGTGGTCGTTGAGTGAGGACTACCTGTACGCATATAAAGTTTTCCCAGGAAGATGTTGGAAATTGCTCCATCCAAGTGTGGAATCAGATTTGTTGCTCCCAAATGCTGGAGCCCATTGGCTGAGATGGAGCTTTTTACTGGGTCAATATTGGGTTTCTCCTAATGGCTTTTCCTGGAATGTATCACCAGATGGCCTGCCTAATTCTCGGTGGTTTTCCCTCCTGGCATGTGCTAATGACCCAGAGCTGGGAAGGTTGTGCTGTGGTAATCCTGTTTGCCTCTAGTTTTTGTATCTGAAGTTCTTTATTCTCTCTTTTGTGGTGACACAACTCTGGACAAATGCTAATTTTGGCTGGTATGTGGTTATGATACTACCAATACCAAGCCTTCTGTTTTCTTCCACAGGTGGCTGGCAGTGGAGGTGCTGATCTCCTCCCACAGGTGTGTACTTGCAGCTACAGGATATTGGTGCTATTTGGGTACACTTAGGGTCTCCTAAGCTATTTTAACAGATAGAATATGTGTTCATTTCCATATTCCATAAAACATGGGAATCTTAATATATCTGTATTCAGGATGGTTATCAAATCTTAAACACACCCAAATTTTGGAATTCATGCACAAGATAGTTAGAGCTTTTACAAGTACTGTGGTTAGAGAACTTCTAAGCTAATAGTTAGGAGGTACAACGGCATCCCCCAGCTTCCAGTTTTAGAGTTCCTCAGCTGATAGTCCTATTGCTGAGAATTCCAGAAGTTGAAATCCACACATCTGGAGAAAGCAGGCTAGCTGGATCCAGCTCCACTATTTCCATGTCTGCCATCGTCCTGAGTTACAAAGACCTCACTACCAAGTCATCACTATCCATGTTGTGAGCATCCTTTGATTTCCCACCTGTGTATGCAGCGTTTCGCCACAAGAAGGCTCTTCCTGATGGCATCCTTCACAGTAAAGGCAACACTTTTGTTGTTTTCATTGCGACTTCCCACTCCCCCCTTTTAGTGAAGCCAGGTTGGGCCGCACTAGTGCTACCAGGTACCTGCACATTTTCCCACTCTCACTCTACCTGTTGATGAGCATCTCTGCAAATCTGTTCCTGCCTCTGGAATTGCCCCCTGCTTTGCTTCAGTGAAGAGAAGCCAAAGGGCAGCCTTGAGTGGCTGCCATAGTTCAGATGTCAGTACTTTCTGCCAAAGCATATAATGAGAAGGTTGGGTCTCATGCTCCTTGCCCTCCCACCGGTCTACTCACACATGCTCCTGACACGGGGCTTGGGCTGCTTGGTGATCGCCATTTAGTTAATTCCTTTCTGTTTCTGTTGTATTCACCTGGCTTGTCTTTTGAATGCTTTTATGCAGCAGTAGTCAGAATAGTACACAGTGAAATTTACTTTGACATCTTGCAAAACCTTTGTAAGCATCTAAAATAACAGATTAAAAAACTGTTCAAATTTTCCAGTGAATATGTTGAAAGAGCCTCCAGTAGACTAGACAATCTGCAGTCAAGTAGATGTGAGTCCTGTTGACATCAGTAAGACAGAATGCTGGATGTGAGCACTCTTAGCTTCAGGTGATACCTAGAACTTGAACTAGGGCTGAACTCTGTGAACTCTCAGTTCTCACTTTCCCTAACAACTCAGTGGGCAAAATCTAGCATATCGGCCTGCAGCATGTTAGAATTCTGATTCTTGAAACTGTTAGTTCTTCAAGCTTTGGCAAAATGACCAGCAAGTGAGAAGACGTATGCTGAACTCTAATTCTTGACTGAGCAGAGTCCATGGAAGCTGGTTTTTGTTAACAGTTCTTGCTGACAACCTAAAATTAAACGGAGCTGCTTTTTTCCTGTTGAGTTCTAGCATTGGAAGAACTACAGAATGGACCAGGATGAATAGGTACACAATTATCATATTAGTCACTATATAGATCATCTTAACATAAAAGATAAGTGAAATGTTAGCAATGACCTCCAAGGTCCCTTTTAACTCTGCTATTCAATGAGATTTAAAAAGATTAAAGCTGTTTCTCTTTTGTGGGGGGAGGGGGGAGGAAGGAGGGGCAGGGAAGATGACTTCAGGCTAGCTAGAGACATCCTCAAATCAAGGAGGTTGGAGCTGGTCCATCCCACTGCACCAGAAAGCCCAGCTGATCCTTCTTGTTCAGTCTTTCCCTCAGGAAGGGGGGAAATAACGGCAGAGGAGCCGAATGCTGTAATTGGGTGGGGGGAGGGCGGCGCTGGGCAAAGCATGGCTCTTCAGGGTTGCTGGATTGCAGTGATCTTGCTGGTTAGCACTGGTGGGACTTCTGTGGCTTCCCTGCTGATCTCTGCAGGAAGTCTTGGAATACCCTGACCGTCTAAATTTGAAATGTATTTTCCAGTTCTACTAAGGAATCTGTTGGGCCAATTCATGAGAGTGGGACTTCTCCTTTCAAAAGTTCCATGGCTTTTTTTAGTTTTTTAGAATGAGAAGGGACCCCACAGCCGGCTGTTTCGCTTCCGAATGGAAGAGTCCAAAGCAATTTCAGCAGTTTATGCTAACACTTAACATTTTGTTTAATAGGATTTTCTGCATTTTACTGAGAATTCTGACAGTCTTAATAGCTTTTCTGAAGATCGTTTTCAGATCATGCCAAACCAATCTTATTTCATTTTTCAACATAGTGACTAAATTAGTAGACCAGCAAGGCATTCCACAAGGCATTCGACAAGGTAGACTACAACTTGGTAGTTCTTGGTAAGCTAGAAAAAAGTGGGATAGATAGCATCACCATCAGATGGATTTTTAACTGGCTGATTAATGGTACTACATCCACAGGGAGGGAAGTAAGCAGTGGAGTACTACAAGGTTCCTTCTTAGGCCTTGTACTCTTCAATATCTTCATAAACAACTTAGATGAGGGAATAGGAGGGGAACTTATCAAATTTGTGGATGATACTACACTGGCAGGAATAGCCAACACCCTAGATCTGGGGTGTCAAACTCGTGGCATCATGTGACGTATTGGGACTTTTTTCCCCTTTACTAAACCGGGCAGGGACGGGGCCAGCATGTGATGCATTCGGCCTATGGGCCGCACGTTTGACACCCCTGCCCTAGATGATAGACTCAAGATCCAGGTGGATCTTGACAGACTTGTACACTGGTCCCTATCTAACAAAATGAAATTCAATGTAGAGAAAGTAAAGTCTTACACTTAGGCAAGAAAAACCAAAAGTACACATATAGAGGGGGGGGGAAACCAAGCTTAAGAGCAGTAACTGTGAGAGGGATCGTGGAGTCTTAGTGGACAACCAATTAAATATGAGCTAACTGTGTGGTGACAGCCACACAGCCAATGCAATCCCAAATTGCATTAACAGAGGGATACAATCAAGATCACGTAAAGCCTTAGTAAGACCACACCTAGAGTTTTGGTGGCCACACTATAAAAAAGATGTTGAGACTCAAGATCACCTACCAGGTCCCTTCCCACTCAATGATTCTGAAGCTTTTCTGAGCAGTTTACTCTGTGGGGGGAAGGGAGGAGGAGTGAAAAGGCTTTATGCTATCAGGATGTTTTTTGGTTGCCACTGGATTACCTGAGTGGCATTAAAATTGTATACAGGTAGTCTTCACTTAACAACCACAGTTGTGCCTGGAATTTCCACGTGACCTGATATTACAACAATTTTTACGACAGTTGTAAAGCAAGTGACCACAGTCATTAAGCAAATCACATGGTTGTTAAGCCAATCTATTCTTGCAATGGGAGTTTTTTCCCAGATACCAGCAAAAAATCAGAGTTACATGACTGTGGTACATTGCACCTCTGTAGAAGATTCCTGCCACCACCGATCTGTGTTTCCATCCCTTAGCCCCTGACTGCAGTGAGGAGATGGCGGCCTTCTCTTTGCCCTACGAAATCCCATGTCTGGGTTCTGTTCTTTGACTGCAGGGTCAGAGGCTCATTGGGAATGGGAGACTTGTGTGATCGGATTGCCGGCCCAAAGATGATGTTGAAGCTTAATATAGAACTAATAAAGATACTAATGAGACACTGGTTGGATTGACAGATGCGTGTCCTCTTATCAAGAATACTTTTTTTCTCTCTTTTTTTTTTTTGGTCATGACTTGCTCTGTCATCCCTGACTTGGACAGCTTTTCCATTCTTGCCTCAGGGTGGAAAATGGTTTGTGAATACATTGGATACGTTGATCTTCCACAATGGCCCTTTTGAGGCCCTGCTGACCAGCCGGTTGACTTTCACTTGCCTCACTCTTCAGACCTTGGAAGGACTTTCTCTGTGCCCCGACTAACCCTTTGGGAAAAGCAATCGCTGCTTCTCTGCTAGGGTTGTCTAAAGAAGGTGCCGCCCTTGGTTTCTTGTGGCAGGAGCCGTGCACGTGGACCCTATACGAACTTTTCAACCCAAGGGATGGCAACCTGGACTGCAGCTTTGCAAGGCATGATTCACTTTCTGACTTGATCTGGTCTCGGATGTTGACCTTTGTTTGGGACTAGAGCACCCGATCTGATTAGCTTCACAGGATTAGCCTTGGTGTTACATTGATAGGCCTACCTAACTTCTTTTTTTTTTTTTTTTTATTTAAAAAGTTTTACAAATACATTTTCCCCCCGGTTTCCCCTCCCCAAACCCTCCCTAACCCTCCCCTCCCCCCATGACTTCCTCAAGATGAAATCCAAATCAAAATCACATTTTATAATACTATAACCCCTAACTATTCCACCCCCTGTGTGCTATTCATTTCTTCTAAATAAATAGCATTCAGTTATTCTATCCCTATATAATACATTCAGCTAAAAGCTATCTGATGTTTCCTAGTTTGATATTTATTCTGTACATAATCTATCCACTTCTTCCACTCCCATACATAAGTCTCTTGAGTCCGATCTTTTAGATATGCTGAAATCTTCGCCATCTCTGCAAAGCTGGCCATCTTCAAAATCCATTCTTCAACAGTGGGCGTAGCATCATTTTTCCAATATTGACCTATCAATAATCTAGCTGCTGTCACCATATACAATATCAGCTTTGTTTCACCCAGTGTAAAACCCTTAACTATACCCAATAAGAACAATTGTGGAGAGAATTGGAGTTTTTTCTTCAAAACATTTTGCATAACCCACCAAATTTTTATCCAAAAAGCCTTCACTTTCTTGCAGGTCCACCATATATGATAATATGTAGCATCCAAACAATCACATCTCCAACATTTTGGTTGAACATTAGGATACATGCATGACAATTTCTTAGGATCTAAATGCCACCTGTAAAACATTTTATAAAAATTTTCCCTCAAATTCTGCGACTGTGTAAATTTGACATTCTGGCCCCATATTTTTTCCCATGTTTCCAACATAACTGGTTCTGCAAAATTTTGCGCCCACTTTATCATACAATCTTTAACCAATTCATTTTCCGAATCTCTTTCTAACAAAACATTATAAACCCTCTTAATACGCATTGGGCCTTTCTCTTTTATATGTCTAACCAATTCTTTTTTTTTTTTTTATTGAAAGTTTTCAAATACAAATTTTTCCCCCCTTTTTTTCCCCTCTCCCTCCCCCTCCCTAACCCCCCCTCCCCACCCATCCCCCCCTGTGACTTCTTCATAACAAAAAAAACCCTAATTCATAACAGATTACTTACTCCCTCCTCTAGATATTGACCTTTACTTACTAAAAATATTATTAATATTATAACATCCCCCTTTATCCATACATATCAAAAAAGAGAAAAGAAAGGAAAAAAAAAGACATTATACTATGACATTATAGAATAACTTCTCCACTTTAAAACTATATGATAAGTCCTACTTTAACATTTAATCTTCTATATATATTACTATAACATTTCAAAGCGGCCTTCCCCATAAAATCTAGTTTAACATTTATTCCACTCTATCCATTTCCTCCATTCCCCTAAATATAACACTTAAAAATCCCTTTTCTTAGACTAATCAATCTACTAACTAGCTTATTCACCCACTATCATGCAAAATTGCCATACACAACATTTCTTAACATCTGATTCACTGCCCACACTACTTAAAAATATATGTCTATATTTTCCATTATATCTAAATAAAAAAAAAAGAAAAGACAATGACTTTAAATTTATAATCCATATAGTATCTTCTTTGAGGTCTTTCCACTGGATTGGTAGAACCAACATCCATAATCGGGTAACATAGCTTACTGGTGCAACAGTTTATTCAGGATCTTCAATCATATCTGCCCCCATCAGTAGTAAATATCTTCTTATATGTATAAAAGTAAAAACAACCACCCGAGTGACATTATAATTATATTCCATATAGTAATAATTGTGGGTTTCATCAGGATTATTAATTCCCATCATCGTAGTGGGTAACAACCCGATCTTCTGCATGCCCCAGCATAATTCTCTTGCCTTGTGATTCAAGATAATATAATATGTTTATCAACACAAAAAGAAATTCCAAAATGGATAATTCAAATCCATCAGTTTAAGGCTCGTTTCACGTCCCCAGATTACGGCCATGCAGAGATCTGCCACAAACCTCAGGATGATATTAACCAATACGTCGCCTCTTCTGTGTTTACACATAATCGTTCATATTTTAAAATCACTGGCTTCACTGTTGCCTAATTTAGAAATTTCTGTTTTTATGCCACCTATTTCTTTTTTTCTTTTCTTTTTGTGGGTTTGGTTTCCATCCTGGTTCCCTTTCTACAAAATGTGTATCATCTGGTCGGTTTTTATTCTGCTTTGTAGATTGGTCTTGTTGGTTTTGCTTTTGTATCTCATATTTCTTTTTTATCCCTTGTATATCCCCTAATTGGTTTCCATGTTTATCCTTGCCTTGATAAGTCATCACATTAAGATTAGATGCCTCTTCTCTCAAATTTGTAGATAGTCCAGCTGGGGTATCCAATAAATCCAAAGGCAATTCATCTGGTACAGTCTCTGTAATTCGATATTTTACCTTTATTTCCGACTCCTTCTGCTTATCCTGTATTATACCTGGAGATGTTAAGTTCATTTTCAACCTATTTTGATAAAATTCTTCCGCTCTTTCAACAGTATTTAGCTGATATCTTTCTCCTTGGTATCTAAATATAATACCAACTGGGGCGTCCCACCTGTAGGAGATATTTCTCTTTTTTAACTCATTCACCAGAAAACCAAATTTCTTCCTTTCCATCAATATCTTAGGTGGGAGTTCCTTGAAAATCCAAATCTTTTTTCCATACAATTGCAAATTAGAATTGAAGGAATTTTGAACGATATTCCTAATTTCCTTATCTGTAAAATAAATCACCACATCTCTAGGCAATTGCCTTTGCTTAGCAATCCAGGAGTTGATTCGATAAACTCTGTCGATCCTACAAAACACTTCATCAGGTTGAACCTTTAGAATCCCAGCTAGAAATTCAGAAGATATTTTCCTTAAATCATCTCTATTATTTTCCTGCAAACCTCTTAATCTTATCGCATATTCTGTGAAATTATATTGTACCATTAAAATCTCTTTTTCAATCTTCTGTTGCAGATTTTCTGCATTACCATACTTTTGATCAGCATCCATTTTAGGTTTTTCTTCTAAGCTATTATCCTGAGTGTTTGTCAAATCATTTTCAATTTTTTGAATTCTATTGTCCAATTTATCTTGAATTTCTTCCATTTTAGACTCTAGTACATTAGTATTTGTGTCCAACTGTATCATAAATCCTGTAAAACCATTAACCACTTTTGAGAATTTTTTCTCCAAAAAATCAAACTTAGATTTCACCAATTCTTTAATTTCCTGCTTAAATTTTTCAAATTGCTGATTCACAATCTCCTCCCTTCTTTCAATCTCCTCTATAAAAAATTCTATATTAAAATCAGGTTTCTGAGACTGAAGAATTAAGACTTGTTCCTTTAAGTTGTTGGTGGGGGAATCCCCCCCTTCTTGTTTAACTGACTTTATGAGTCTCAGTGCCATGTTTCCGCCCAGGCAGGCTTTGTTAAAAAAAAAGCAAGAAAGAAAAAAAAAAAAAAAGGACTTCTTTCCAATCAACAACAATATCAGGTCTCCAAGGGAAAAAAAAGAGAAAAAGACACAGGAGCGAAGTTTTGTCTACAAATGTAGCCAGTGGTATTTATTCCGCTACATTGTAGTAATAGAAAACGGAAGGACTTTCCCTTTCAGCCTCTCCTCCAGCCAACGCCATTTTAAAAGGCTTTTTTTTTTTCCTCTTTCTTTTCCTCTTCTCTCTTAAGTAATTTTTTTTTTAAAAAAATCAGTAAAATACTTGCGGTTCAATATTACAGCTCCAGCTCACATTTTCTTTGAGTAGTCTGTTAAATTTGCAGGCTTGCTTTTGACGCCTGGCTCTGCATCAGCAGAGGTCTCCCAAAGCCCGGAGCGGCGGCTGGGGATACGGGGCATCTCATCCGCTCCGTCCCAAAAGTAAAAAAAAAACTTTTGGGACTCCGCAGAGAGTTCTACCCACCCCTGCCGGCTCTATCTCCGTTTCCTCATGGAAACGGAGTTTTTTCGAGCCGCCATTCCGTTGTGAAGGCGGCTCTAACAGGCGATGGAAGCTGACGATCCCAAAGGAACGTCTGGCAGCGACAAACAGCAACCCGGAAGTCCATGTCTAACCAATTCTTCTTTGTGCATCATTATTATTATTATTATTATTTTAAATTTGATTTATATGCCGCCCTTCTCCGGAGACTCAGGGCGGCTTACAATGCGTTAAGCAGTTATACCAGTTTTTTGAGGCCTACCTAACTTCTAATAAGTTAGAAGTTAATTTACATTATTCATGCATATGAGGCACAGGAGCTGTGGGTTTTTTTAGTCTTTTGTGCATTCTCACAGTCTTGCCTATGCCACCCAAGCACTTAGGTCTGCATCTGAGTGCTTATGAAGGCATCAAAGTAGTTTCCAATGGAGAATCAATTGCAGAGAAGCATCCTGCTCTGACTGTGGATTATTAAGAAGCAGCTTCTTAACAGGGAAGATTGAGACTAGAACCACGGACCCTTCATTGGTGGTGGTGCTCAAACAAAAGCTCTGCAGGCCGGAGGCCGACGTTTGGATCCCTGAACTCCATGGCTTCCGTGTCTCTTTCTAGCTCTGATTCTTAATAAACCTTAATAAGGTTTTGCAGATTGATCACACCACATCATGTGACTGCTCTCAGAATTCAGCTCTGAACTTTTGCATCTCCTGGCTTCAGAGGAAACTGCTCTCACTCTTTAGGGTCACATCAGAAATGAATGACTCGCCTGAGGCTTCTGATATTTTTTACCTGATGTCAAATTTGGTTTCCCGAAGATTAGCCGTCACTTCCTGGTGGCTGAACATTTCCCCTTTGGGAAAGCATCAGAGATGCTGTAGGAGCTTCTATGGGCCATCTTTGTATCACAGATCCCTCCAATCTTTCCTTCCTCTTCTCTCACCAGATGAATTTGATGCTTACATCATTGTATCTTTCGTCAATGCCACCCTAGTCCTGTCTATTGGAGAAACTGTGGAGGAAGTGACTGACTCAGG
Organism: Pantherophis guttatus; assembly: GCF_059756535.1. NCBI lineage: Eukaryota > Metazoa > Chordata > Lepidosauria > Squamata > Colubridae > Pantherophis > Pantherophis guttatus. The sequence continues at coordinate 26,302,502 of NC_142073.1, forward strand.
GTTCCTTGGTACCACACCCACCTTGTCCTGCTCACTGCTGGGAGATGATGCCTTGGTGCAGGTAAGGCCACATCTTAACAGCTGCATTGCCCTTTTATCCATGAAGTGATTCTATTCACCACGAGGGAGGGAGGGCAGTTATGTGATTTTTGGGGCCCTCTTTTTTTTTTTTTTCTTCTCTCCATCATTGCTGGAGAGTGATGGAATCCATGGGGGACCTTGAGGAAAAGGGAGAAGAGAGGCTGCCTAGGAAACATACAGACAGGGGGCAGGAGCCCCAGTGGCTTAACAGCCAGAGGGAGGATCCCCCTGAATGGAGCAAACAATTCAATTTAAGGATGGGAAATTCAGTCTTGCTAGATTGTATTAATTTAGCTCATCTTGTCACATCAGACAAGGCTGATATCTAGGCCTTACCATCTTACGATGGTAAAAACAGCAGTGTGATGTTCTGGCTGTTTTGGTGGGTATATTACTTCGAAGTGGATGAGTTTTAGGGTTGGATTAACAGCTGCTGGCTTGCAACCAGGGAAGAAAGTAGAATAGTGCTGGTATGATCAGTGTAAATGAATTTCAGGCATCTGCCAGAGCACAGAGTTACTCTGCTTGTTAGCTGTGTTTATAATTTGGGTAATACAGATTTCTTAGGATGTACAAAACTCTACCATCCCAGGGAACCTGCCCTTAACTGCTCTCTCTTCCAAAAAATTCACTTCTAAAAAAGGAACTAACTGTCCCTGGAATGGCCAAATTGATACTGTCCTGAAAAATACTACCCCTTATTGGGAAGTTTTCCTTGCTCATAAATGCTTCTGAAAATGTCTTTTTGTTATATCCTTGTTTAAAAAAGGGTAAATATTCAGGTTTGTGTTCATGGGCTTATCTCAAATTGCTGGTTACTGAGCTGGTCCTCCTTCCTATATTACTTGGAATGGAAAGTTTAATGATCACCAATTGTAAGAGAATTGCCACGTTCTTTGCTAACCTTCTTTGTGGTGGGCAAGCAATGACTGATGACTGATGCAGCCTTTTCAGCACCTCTTTTGTTATATCCCTGCAGGTTTATCCTGATGGTATCAGGCACATAAGAGCAGATAAACGAGTTAATGAATGGAAAACACCTGGGAAAAAAACCATTGTCAAATGCGCCGTGAATCAGAGACAAGTGGTGATCGCACTGACTGGAGGAGAGCTGGTTTACTTCGAGATGGATCCAGTATGTGAGCATAGAAAGTAGATTTGGGCTGGGTTGTAAAGGAAGATCAGAACCAAACCAGCAGGTTTAGGGCTCTGAGCCTCTCGGCTCAGTCAGGACTGGGATGTTTTGTTGTTAGTCATTGCGAGCGGAAATTATCCTCTTCCAAATGCCATGTACTTCTCAAGATGGCCATCGGCTGGCAGCCTTCGCAGAAGCTCAGCGGTGGCCTTTCTTACAATTGCCCGCTTTCTTAAGATGGACTGCTTGAAAATATGGGTCACCCTTGACTATAATGGAGGCTGCTACTATGGTCGGCGTTTCTAGAGTCATAAAGCAGGTCACCCACACGACTGATCTGATTTTACAACCATTTTTTGTGATGGTCATGCTATGGTTATTAAGCAAACCCATTGTTCACTATGGGCCAATTTTGTCAAAAATAAAGTGGCTGCGGGACCCTGCAAATGGATGTAATGCCAAGCAGCCAAAACATCAGTGAGAGTCCTTGTCAGTTTAGCCCCTTTCCATTTCATTGGCTGACTTGCCTCTTCTCGTCTCTTTGCTTCCTAGTCTGGGCAGCTGAATGAATACACAGAAAGGAAGGAGATGTCAGCCGATGTTGTGTGCATGAGTTTGGCGAACGTTCCACCTGGAGAGCAGCGCTCTCGTTTCCTTGCAGTTGGGCTCGTAGACAACACTGTACGGATCATTTCCCTTGATCCCTCAGTAAGTGGCTGGCTTGAAGTATTTATCTACATTGCTGTCTTATTGTTCTAAGACTGGTGCTGCATGCTATGCTTTTTCATTTTCTGTGGATGAGAATATGCTGAGTGTGGCATCTGCTGAAGATGAGTGCTTAAAAACAAGAAGCATCTTGGAAATGCTGCAAGAGCTGTTGACCCCCCGCCCCCCAAATTTCTTTCAGTTTAGCCCTCTTTCACTAAATGCCTGGCATGCCATTTTTTTCCCCAGCTTCTGCTTCTGGGCATTCTGGAAGAAAGACACATTTAAGGATTCTGAAACATTAGTAAAAGAACGTTGCTTCATGCTTTCATGGACGAAGTCCATGAAAAAATTAAAAATATTACTTGAGTGGAAAACCTCTCCTCTTGTGCTCTAGATGGCTCTGAACACCTGTTAATGCAGCAGGGCTCACCTGGAATGAGCAGTTAGCTTCTCCTGCCGTGCTCCTGAGTAATGGTGCATCCTTTGTTCTCCTCAGGACTGTCTGCAGCCTCTGAGCATGCAGGCTCTCCCTGCACAGCCAGAATCCTTGTGCATCGTGGAAATGGGTGGCGCTGAGAAGCAGGATGAGCTGGGAGAACGGAGCTCCATTGGGTTTTTGTACCTGAACATTGGCTTACAGGTGAGAAAGCCCCACGGATTGAGCTCTTCCCTTTGGTTGGGCTTCTGTGCTCCAGTCGTGGCCCTCAGCCTTTCCACATCCGCCAGCAGTCAGTCCAGAAGAGAAAACTCTTGTCAGTACATTCTTCTTTGTTTCTCATCCCTTCATATTGCCAGATTTTATTTTATGCCAAGTACTTTTACGATTAAACAAAATAGGAAAAATGCCAAGAAAAGTCATCTTCATATCTTGAATGCCATAGAGCGCAGGTGTCGGACTTGCGGTGTCATGTTGCCCGTCATGTGACGTTTCGCGACATTTTTCCCATTCGCGGAGGTGGGGTAGGCATGACCTGCACGTGACGCATCCAGCCCGTTGGCCACCAGTTTGACACCCCCCCCCCCCCCGCCGCCATAAAGGTCTTCCCCAGGTGAGATTTTTTTTCAAAGGATGAGAAACTATCACTAAGATGCAGGCAGCGTCTTGCAAAATTTGCCCGTCTCCCTCCAAGACATGAGCAGAAGATTTGGCTGGGTTGGGTAGACATTGAAGCGACAGAGAGAGAAGAGAGTCCTTGGTGTGGATTGGGCCACAGGGGCTCAGGGCAGGGGTGAAAGGCTATCGGTTTGGGCCGGTTCGCCTGAAACGGTAGTAAAAAAAAAAAAAAAAAAGTTCCGATGATTGCGCGTCGCTCAGCTGATCTTTGGAACTTTTTTAAAAAAACTTTTTAAGTATTTTTTTTACTGCTGGTTCTCTGGAACCAGTAGTTAAAATTGCTTTAAAAAGTGAAAAAGGAAAAGGAAATCCAAAAGCGTGTGTTTGGTGTGGAGGGCAATGAGCGTGCGGCATGCATCTGGTGCGCACCCCGTGTATGCGCGGGCAGCCAACTGGTGGTGACCAGCCGAGGATTTCCCCACTGACACAGTGGTTAGAGTGCAGCACTGCAGGCTGCTACTGCTTGCTGCCAGCTGCCTGCATTTTGGCAGTTCAGATCTTACCAGGCTCCAGGTTGACTCAGGCTTCCATCCTTCCGAGGTGGGTCAAATGAGGACCCAGATTGTTGGGGGCAAGAGGCTGACTCTGTAAACCGCTTTTACAGTGCTTTACAATGCTTTGCGGTATATAAGTCTAAGTGCTATTGCTCTTGGGAAAGAAGAAGAGACCCCCTTGAACTCTCCAAATGAAATGGCTGGCCATAACACTGCTGCTCTCTGCCCTCCCTCCCCTTCTTCTATGGTGGAAAAGAGTTCCACTGCTTCACTGAAAAGATTCTGCTGTTGGCTGCATTTCAAAACACCTCATTTTTTAACTTGGAAAAGTTAGAAGTGCTTGTATACTTTAGGAGCGGTGCTGTGCTCAAGTCAAGAGAGGAGCTTGAAATGATAAATGCTTCTCTCCTTTGGGCTCTCTGTGTTTGCCATCTAGAATGGGGTGCTCCTCCGAACTGTCCTTGATCCTGTCACCGGTGATCTGTCTGACACAAGGACCAGGTACCTTGGGTCTCGCCCTGTGAAGCTGTTCAGAGTCCGGATGCAAGGCCAGGAAGCGGTGAGTGCAATGCCATGGAGCGCATGGGGTCGGCCTCAAAGCCGGGGGGAAGAAGAGAAAACTAACACGAGAATATTAATGGGGATTTTTAAAGAGGCATAGCGAGACATACCGTGTTTCCTCAAAAATATGACACGTCCTGAAAATAAGGTCAAGCCTGATTTTTGGGGTGGGCGTAAATATACGCTGCCCCCCGAAAATAAGCCCAAGTGAAGGGGTGGGCATGGCAGCACAGGAGGCAGCCCTTCTCTTCTCTAGTGGAAGGGAAGCTTGGCACCTTAATTGCAGCCCGCGAATCAGCTGAGCCAGCAAGGGCCGGGAGCTGCCTCTCTTATCTCTCTGCGGAGGCCTCCCAGTGCAATGCTCTGTGCAGGATTGCAAGACTGAAGGCTTCGGAGGGAGCATTTTTGGGATGTGTGTCTGTGCAGAGCTCCCCAAGGATAGAACGATCAGCAGGGAAATAGGGGGGATTTTCCTGCTGATTGGAGCAAAGCGAAGCCTTGCAATCCTCCGCAGGGAAGGCGGAGTTTTGCTCCGAAGCTGTGGCAGAGCATTGCACTCCTCAGAGTCAGAATGAGAGGCAGCTCCTGGCCCGTGCTGGCTCAGCTGATGGAGGCTTCCTCGTGGGGTGCGATTGAACTTCCAACCCCAACGGATCCGGTGGGCGCAAGCTACCCCAACCCAGAAAAGGGAAGGAGCTGATGGGGCTGTGGGAAGTTCTGGGAGTTGAAATCCACAAGTCTTTAAATGGCCAAACGGCTGCCCATGCTGCTGCTGGCCTCTTCGCCCTCCTGGCAGCACTGCGTTCGGCAGCGTTGCAGGACTGCTCCTGCCTGGCCGGGTTGAATCATCCCAGATTGAAAACCTCCGAAAACGTTCTGAGCGCCACCAGCCTGCCAGGGCCCCTTTGGGAGCGGCTGCCTGTGTTGCCTCGGCCACTGCCGCCTTCGGGCTGCTATTCGGTGCTGCAGACACTGGACTTTCCGTACATCTACGCTGAGCCCGACGGTCTTCGGACCCTGGTGGGCGCTGCAGCTCTCTTACTGGCTGTGCGAGGTGGCACAGGCAGCACGGCTCCACCCGTGACACCAGCAGCATGGGACCTGCCGCAGCCGAGAAGTGTCCCAGCAGCAACTGGGCCAGCAGACCAGGCACTGAAGCTCTGCCACTGCCACAGGGGTGGGTGGGGGGGCGGGGGCGGAGAGATCTCCTTTCCGGCTGTAGCACAGCCAGGGTCTAAAGAAGGCCAGGTGGGGGGGGGAGGTGGTGAAGGGGGAGTGAGAGGGAAGGTGAGGAGCTGCACGTCAACTTGGCGGGAAGTGGGAAAGTTTTTGCGGGCGCAGCACACGGCTCTGTCTTCCTGGCTGAGGGGCGATGGAGCAAACTGTGCACAGACTTTTGCCCATCTCTTTCTGAGCACGGCGCTTATGCTTGTTGGGCTGCTTCCTGAAGCTGGTAGCCAGCCACTTTGCTTTTTCCCCATGGGGCGCTCGTGGGAGGCACTGGTAGCAATCCCAACCCTCTGCCCACTCCATCCCTCTGTCTCTCAGCTTGTCTGCAGCTGCACCAAACAAGCAACACCACAGAGTGTCTGGATGCCTCTGCCTCCATCTGCTGCAGGTGCGACCGTGCAAGCCTCCTGCAAGGCAGCTGGGATCGCTTCTTTCCCTCCCCAGTCTCTTTCCCTTCCATTGCTGCTTCTGGGGAGCAGACAGCATGACGGAGAGAGCAGGGCCAGTGGTAGCATTTTAAAAAAGTAAGATCTCCTCGAAAATAAGCCCAAGTGCTTATTTTGAAGCCCAAAAGAAAATAAGACCCTGTCTTATTTTCAGGGAAACACGGTAGTTTATGAAGCTTTATTTTTTTCTCAAATACAGAATAAAAGTAGCAGCTGTGTTTGTAATTGTGCATACAGCTGGCAGGAATATTGTTAGAGAGATGAGTTTATCTGTAAAAGTTTATGTAGAAAAATAAGCTTTGTTTGAATCTCTTTGATATTTGATGTTCATGTTGCTTGTTCTTGAAAATTAAGTGCTGGGGATTTTAAGACATTTTGGACAGGAAGTCCCAAGCTGTGACTGAAATTGGGACCGGAAACTACTGTATGTAATACAGTCATAAAGCAAAAAATTACATCAGCCGTTGTGGTTGTTAAGTGAATTGTGTGTGATTGCTAAGTGTGATGTCACATGACCGTGACTTCTCGCCAGCTTCCCGTTAACTTTGCTTTTCAGAAGCTGACCTGAAGGTCACAAATGGCAGTCCTATAACTATGGGACATTGTGACCAGCCATAACTCGTTCAGCTCCGTTATAACTTTGAGCTTGCTAAATGAGTCGTTGCTAATTAAGGACTACTTGTCACTTGGTAGCAACTTCAGAAACCTGCAAATGCAGGTCAGAAAATGTGAAGATACATTGGCAGTTTTTGTCAGGCACAAGAAATCAGGAGCCAGGCTTAGCTCCAAAATGAGTACAGATTTATTCCATTTATTCTTCTAAAGAAGAATCTGAACTACTGGCGGTCAAGACAAATTGGTGGTAAATAAAAGTCACTGGAACTCAAGGAGGGTTTAGGGCTTAGATCTGTTGTGGGTGCAAAGGGACTCATGACGCACCTGACCCCTCCCTCGGGCTCAGCCTAGTCACCTACATTTTGCCAGCGTCCTTCAGGTAGGGCAGAGCTGGTCAGTGCCAAAGGTTTCAAATACTCACCTTTTCCCCTCATGTGCTGCTGGCCTTTAAGTCTTATGCAATAGTCCAGGAGATTGAAAGCCCTCAGGAAGTCTTTCCCAACCTGCTTCCACTTGGAGAATGTCGAAACTGCCAAGTTGTTGGTGAACGAAGCTGCTTGCAAACCCTGACCTGCCATCAGTGCTTGATGAAATAAGCATGTTTCATCAGAAACATTTCTGGTGCTCAACCTGGGCAACCCCAAGTCAGTTACCAGGATGTCAGCAGGATCTTGGATCTGCCCGGCGGTACTTCCTCACACGGAAGAAGCCCCAGGTAGAAGTCGGCCACACTTTCTTCCTGCTCTCACCCCGCTCCAGGTGCTGGCGATGTCCAGCCGCTCTTGGCTGAGCTACTCCTACCAGTCCCGCTTCCACCTCACCCCCCTCTCCTACGAGACCCTGGAGTTTGCCTCTGGCTTCGCCTCAGAGCAGTGCCCGGAGGGGATTGTCGCCATTTCCACCAACACCCTGAGGTTTGTGCAGATGGGGCAGAGCAGGGGAAATAGGGATCTTTAGGCTGACCAGGTGCCCCTCCCTCCTGGGGAAAGAGGGCATTGGGGCTGGACGGAGGGGGGGGGGTGGAAACGATTCTTAAGATTAGGGAGTCTTTCACCTGAAGCAGCTTGTCTCACCAAAACCTTTGGGTTTGTTTTGGTCTTTCTCATGCATTTAACGACGGGAGAAGAGCTGAGTGTGAAGCAGCATCACCAGCTGGATCTATTTTTCAGGATGAGATTTTGAAAACCATAAGGGTTGGTGGGGTTTTTTGTCAAAGAAGCGAGCAGAGGCAAACATGTTCCCCACCCACCTTTGACAGCTCTGGTGAGGCTGGGGCTTCTTCCCCTGGGCGGCTTATGCAGGCAGCAGTAACATCTGGCTTTTGGCTCCCACAGGATTTTGGCACTGGAGAAGCTTGGCGCAGTCTTCAACCAAGTTGCCTTCCCGTTACAATACACGCCCCGCAAGTTTGTGATCCACCCCGAGAGCAGCAATCTGATCATCATCGAGACTGACCACAATGCTTACACTGAGGCGACCAAAGCCCAGCGGAAGCAGCAGATGGCCGAGGTAGCTGGAGGAGCCCAATGCCTCTCTGCCCCTTTCTTCTCTGTCCGGCTTTTGCTTGGCTCTCTGCCCCGTCTAAGAAGAGGAGCACACAGGATGGGTCTGGTCACGGTGCTCAGCATCGGAGAGGGACAACCGTTGCAGTGCAGGAAGACACAAGCCCAGGGACTTGCTCGGGGAGGGGGGGGGGGGCAAACGATTCCCTTCTCCCTGGAGCTGGATCGAGAGAATCCAGGATGGATGGGCAGAACCCAGCCTTGGATTTGATGGGAGAACCCAGAAGGGATCCGTCCGGGGCCTGCTGCCTCCCTGCCTCTTCTAGAGGCGCTGTCAGTCCCTTTGGGGCTGCCTTCCTTTTCCTTTCTTGACTTCCCTTTCTTGGGAGTCTGACGTGTGCTGGCTGCTGAAGGGAGTGGACATGGGAGGGAGACTTCTGGCCAGCCAGCAAGGGAGCTAATCCTCCTCCCTCTCTCTGGAGGTCAGGAATCCTGATCTTTGGGGCTGCGGAACACCTTCTAAGAAAGCCTTCAGATCCCCCTAAACTTAGAAACACCCAGGATGTGGCTCCTTGGGTTTTCCCTTTGGAAGGCTTTCTGACTCCTGGGTCAGAAAAGGTGCAGCCGGTCAGAAGTGAGTGACCAGCAGCTCAGCCTGGCCTGCTCTGCTCTGCTCTGCTCTGCTCTGCGGCCTGAGACTGTAGCGGTCTTTTTCCTGGACCAGAGTCAGGCCTAGGCCAGAGGTCTTTGGGCTGGGCATTCCCTCCATTCTCCTCTCTCTACATCACAGGAAATGGTGGAAGCCGCAGGGGAAGATGAGAGGGAACTTGCTGCAGAGATGGCTGCTGCTTTCCTAAATGAGAACCTTCCGGAGTCCATTTTTGGGGCTCCCAAAGCAGGAAACGGGCAGTGGGCCTCGGTGGTCAGGGTGATGAACCCCATCCAGGGAAACACTTTGGACCTTGTGCAGCTGGAGCAGAACGAGGCCGCCTTCAGGTAACTGCAGCTCCTCTTGATTACCTTGCGCTAGGTGGCTTAACTCCCCCCCCCCCCCCCGTCACAAAGTCTGTGCTTGCCCTTTGACAGCCTGAGCTCTGATGAAGCCAGAAGACACAAGATACTTTCTTTTGGCTTTTATGAAAGTGGAAATTGAGGTGCCCCCCCCCCTTCCTGGGCCTTCTCTCCTCCCTTCCCAAAACCCAGGGCTCTGACCCAGTTGTTCCTGTGCTTGTCCGCAGTGTGGCCGTGTGCCGCTTTGCCAACACGGGCGATGACTGGCATGTCTTGGTGGGCGTGGCCAAAGACCTCATTCTGAACCCGCGTTCGGTTGCCGGAGGGTTTGTCTACACTTACAAGCTGGTGAATAATGGTGAGAAGCTCGAGTTCCTGCACAAGGTGAGCTCCTTGCAGCATCTTGGGGGTGCTTCTCACAGAAAGCAAAAGGTGGGGCAGAGCTCAAACTGGAGCAGGGGGTCTCCAACATTGGCAACTTTTAAGACTAGCTTAAAAGCCTAGCTTGGGCTTCAGCTTCTCTTCCTTTGCATCCAGACACCGGTGGAGGAGGTACCCGCAGCTATTGCCCCCTTCCAAGGGAGGGTGCTGATTGGTGTGGGGAAGCTCCTGCGAGTCTACGATTTGGGCAAGAAGAAGCTGCTCCGGAAGTGTGAGAATAAGGTACGGCAGTTTCCCTGCCAGAAGAGCTGGCACTTTTCCAGCCACAGAGTCCACTGGTAGTAAGGGGCCTGTGGTTCCAGGCTGGCCTCCTGCGGGAGTTTTGGGTTCCCTCAATGTTCCCTTATGAGGAGTTGCGGAGGGTGGTTTTATCTTCTTTTTCTGTCCCCATGAAGGTCCCTCTTGGCTGTCGACAGTGGAAAGTCTGGTCTTGCCGCTGAAAGTCCTAAGAGTTTAGGATTTGCAACATGTAGTTCACACGTTTAGAATGCTGGGAAGGGATCCCTGTAGCCACACCTGTCTCAGATACCTTAAGTGCCAGTAAATGTGCCACTGCCTGGAGCTGGGGGAGAGGGGCAGAAGTGGATTGGTTTCCTGCCAGCCTTTGTGGGCAATTTCTGGAAACAGTGTCTCCCCCCTCCCCCCCCCAATCTCGGCCACCTTCTGGACGCATGAAGAGCAAGGCTTCTGCTTGGGGGTTTGCCAGGCCACACTGCTTTGTGTGTGCATTCGTGCGTAGACTTTCCAGCCTTGGGTAGAGCTGCAGAGCAGGCAGGCCTTGTTCCTGCCTGGAGGAGCTGAGAGGGACAGTTCTTTATCCTGTAGCCTTGTTTGCATCCTTCCTGACCAGGGTGGCATGCAAGCCTGCCTCTTTCTTGGTTGCCTCTTCTCCTTCCCAAAACACAGTGGCGCCGGCAAGGCTCCCATTTCGCCCTAGTTGTCCAAAGCCCAGTCCTGTTTTGCAGCTCTTGGATTCCTGCCAGAATTGAGGGGGTTCAGGATGCTTGTCCAGTTCTCATGGAAATCCAGCAGGCTTTCCTATTATTGCTTTCCTATTATTCCATTTTGACTACTAGCTGTGAACTCAGGCCAGAGTGAGGCGTGGGTTTCAGTTGTGGCCTTCTTATGCCCAGATTCCGTCTCTGGATTCACACGTCTTTTTCTGAACTGCTTTTCCATACAGCACATTGCCAACTCCATCTGTGGGATTCAGACAGTGGGGCACAGAGTGATTGTGTCTGATGTCCAGGAAAGCTTCATCTGGGTTCGATACAAGAGAAATGAAAACCAGCTGATCATTTTTGCAGACGACACCCATCCCCGCTGGGTCACCACTGCCTGCCTCCTGGACTACGACACAGTGGCTGGAGCTGACAAGTTTGGCAACATCTGTGTGGTGAGCTGGACTGACTTGGAAAAGAGTCCACTGATAATTTAGATCTTAGCAGTAAAATCCAGGTGGCGCTGGAGCGCGTGGCCTGCAAGGTGGAGGAGGCAGTCTCACCCTTTGGAGTGGGCAGCTTTGAAACCCGCATATCAGTTTGAATTAGTAATATTTTTCTATTGATTTCTGGTTGAGGGAATCGCTTGTTATTGCAACAGAAAATGTCCTAGGCAAGGCCTCCCTTCTCAGCCAGAAGGGAAGGGAATGCTTGATATTGAAAATGAAGCAGGCAGTTGAGAGGGGACTTTGAAGTAGTAGAAGGCTCCCTCAGGGTCAGGTTTACCCCTCGCTGCTCTCAGAAGGACTCCAGAGCGCTGAGTTCATCCTGCCCTCTGCTTAACAGGGTTGGAGAAAAGCCACTTTTGATTACCACTTTTGATTCCCTAAAGTCCCAGGGACTCAACTTTGCCTAATTGTGACCCACAGGTTAAAAACTACTATTGTTCTTGGCGATAACAGCTTGGCTTAGGGTCTCCGTGCTGCTGTTTACTCTCCTGATTTTAGGCTCCCAGCTTTTCCCAGGGGGTAGGGGGGGTGGGGGCTGCTCTGTTGAGAATCATTTGCAAGCAGTGTGGTGACTCCTTCCCGTGCAGGTGAGGCTGCCACCCAACACGAATGATGAGGTCGATGAGGACCCGACCGGCAACAAGGCTCTGTGGGACAGGGGCCTCCTCAACGGCGCATCCCAAAAAGTAGGTCCTTTCTAGGGGGTGGCTTTATTAGGAACCCCCCCCCCCCCCGATTATTCGTAAGAAAACTTGAGAAATCCATTCTGGCTGACTTCATGGTTTTTATGCACTAGAGCAAATGCAATTTCATCTTAGGCATGTTTTTATTTATTTACTAATTTTATTTATTTATTAAATTTATGACATCCATTTCTCTATCCAAGTGACCTGACGGCTTACCACCCAATAAAAAAATAAGTATGTAGAAACATAAAAATATTAGAATTAACAGGGACCAGGACCAGTTTTAGTTCCTAAAATTAGGAACCAAGTTCCAGAGTGGTACAGTTCTTTCTGAGTCTGTGAGCCTAACAGCGAAGACTCTCCTAGAAAGGAAAGATAGGGGGCTTGAGGAGCTCCTGGAGCTCTGTTAGAGACCTAAGAAAGGAGAATCCGTGGTCCCTCAAGCGAGTCTCAACTCCACTGTTCAACAGGCCTGACTTTTTCTGATCCATCAAAATCTACTTTCTTGTCATTTAAACTTTATTTTTCTCCTTTCGAAATTGTCTATCTCCCTCAAAGAGAGACTGTTTTTCGTCTTCAGGAACAGCTCTGAACAATTCTCTCCGGTCTTCTGCATGATATTTGAAAACTGCTTTCCTGACTGCAATATTCTTTTGGCAAAACATTCTTAACCGTTCTGGGCTGCACTTATCGCTTTGATCAATCTGATATCCTAGGAAAATAAATTCTCACTTTTCTTTTCTTTTTTTATTGAAAGAGTTTTAAAACAAACACAATTTCCCCACAACCCCTCCTCCCAACCCCCCTCCCCCTCCCCAACTTCCCAGAGCAGAACACAAGGTATTTCTATTGATCTTTAACAATAAACTAAATTGCATAACCAATCATTAAACTAACACCCCCTAAAAAAAAAATTCTTAACCCCCCAAATATAAAATCCTATTTCTTAAACATAATACTTCTAATATCACTTATATAACGCTTATACAAATAAAAGAGATCATTCATAAGCTATTTGATATTTTTTGGTCTGATACTTATTTTGTATATAATCTACTTTTATTTCTAATTTTTATATTTGTCCTCTAACCATCGATAAAATGTTTCCCATATCGCATAATAACCAGTTTGTTCTTTCTCTTTAATCGCCAGTGATAAGGAAATATTAGAATGTGCAGAAATGAATAGTCATTTCTGCACATTCTAATATTTTCCTTATTATATTCTCCTCTGTAGGAATCTCTTCACTTCTCTAACTTTCTCCCATACTAACAATAAGGCATTTCTTATATAATGTCTGTGAAAGTAACCATGTATCTTCCCATACCATAAAAAGGCATGCCATCCCAATTGCAAATCATGTCTCTCCAGTGTCAAGAATCTTGTATTTCTCAGTATGATCCATTCTTTCATCCATGTGAACACTGCTGCCTGGTAATATAATTCCCAGTTTGGTAATCCAAAACCTCCTCTACTTCTTGCATCCTGTAACATTTTAAAATTAATTCTTGCTTTTTCCCCCTGCCAAATATTTTTTGCTATTGTTTTATTTAGATCTTCAAAATATTTTTTTCTCCAATCTTATCGGAACTGTTTGAAATAAATATAATAACCTTCATTAGCTCTTTTTTTTTGTTTTTCTGTAATATTCTTCACTAAATCTTAGTCTTTTCTTTATTTATTTTCAGCCCTACCACTTCACCATACCCTTCTATTCTTTTTAACAGTTTTAGCCCTATTTCTTGCAGATCTTCTAAAATAAAATAAATTACAAGCGTTGGTTGTAATATAAATTATAACCAACACTTGTAATTTATATTCTTCCTTTTTTATTTCCATACCTCTTATCTCCTTGTCCTGTCTAATGTTTCTGTTTAATACTTCTAACATCAACACGAATAATAATGGGGACAGAGGACATCCCTGCCTTGTGCCCTTCATTGTTTTAACCTTTCCCATCATGTCACCTTTGCTGTTTGTTTATGGTATATTGCTTTGGCCTCCCTTTCCTCGTCACCTGGAGAGGCTGGGCCTCTTTGGGGCTGGCATAGAGCCCCTTTTGTGTCCTCTTGCCATGCTACCTTCTTAACATCCTCCTACGTCAGGATACTTCTAAGATGTTTCTGTCCTTCCCATCTTTATTCTTTTTTTTTTTTTTATTGAAAAGGTTTTCAAATACAAATTTTTCCCCCTTTTTCCCCCCCCTCCCCCCCTCCCTAACCCCCCCTCCCCCCCCTTCCCCCCCTGTGACTTCTTCGTAACAAAAAAAACCCTAATTCATAACAGATTACTTACTCCCTCCTCAAAATACTGACCTTTACTTACTAAAAGTATTATAAATCCCCCTTTATCCATACATTTCAGAAAAGAAGAAGAGAAAAAAAACAAAAAAAAACCAAACACATTATACTATAACTATTATAAAATAACTTCTAATTTAGCATAATAGTGTTTTATATCTATACATTATTGCAACAATTCAAAACCACCTTCCACTTTAAAACTATACGATAAGTCCTACTTTAATAACATTTCAAAGCGGGCTCCCCATAAAATCTAATTTAACATTTATTCCACTCTATCCATTTCCTCCACTCCCCTAAATGTATCACTTAAAAATCCCTTTTCTTAAACTAATCAGTCTGTAGCTAGCTTATTCACCCACTGTCTTACAAATTTACCATACACAACAATTCTTGATATCTTTAATTCACTGCCCACACTACTTAAAAATATATATATATATATATTCCATTATATCTAAATAAAAAAAGAAAAGACAATAACTTTAAATTTATAGTCCATATAATATCTTCTTGAAGTCTTTCCACTGGATTGTTAAAACCAACATCCATAATAGGGTAACATAGCTTGCTGATGCAACAGTTTATTCAAGATCTCCAATCATATCTGCCCCCATCAGTAGTAAACATCTTCTTATATATATAAAAGTAAAAACAACCACCCGAGTGACATTATAATTATATTCCATATAATAATAATTGTGGGTTTCATCAGGATTATTAATTTCCATCATCGTATTGGGTAACAACCCGATCTTCTGCATGTCCCAATGTGATTCTCTTGCCTTATAATTCAAGATAATTATAATATATTTATCAACACAAAAAGAAGTTTCAAAGTAGATAATTCAAAACCATCAATTTGAGGCTCTTTCCATGTCCCAAAATTACGGCAATGCAGAGATCTGCCACTATCCTCAGGATGATATTGACCAATATGTCGCCTCCTCTATGTTTTCACATAATCATTCATATTTTAAAATCACTGGCTTCACTGTTGCTTGGGTTAGAAATTTCTATTTTTGTACAACCTATTTCTTTTTTTGTTTTCTTTTTGTGGGTTTGACTTCCATCCTAATTTTTTGTGTCTCGCATTTCTTTTTTATCCCTTGTATATCCTCTAATTGGTTTCCATGCTTGTCCTTGCCTTGATAAGTCATCACATTAAAATCAGATGGCACTTCTCTCAAATTTGTAGATAATCCAGCTGGGGTATCCGATAAATCCAAAGGCAATTTATCTGGTACAGTCTCTGTCTTTAGTTCCAGCTCCTTCTGCTTATCCTGTATTATATCTGAAGACGTTAAATTCATTTTCAACCTATTTTGATAAAATTCTTCCGCTCTTTCAACAGTATTTAACTGGTATCTTTCTCCTTGATATCTCAATATAATACCAACTGGGACGTCCCACCGGAATTGAATATTTCTCCTTTTTAACTCAGACACCAGAAAGCCAAATTTCTTCCTTTCCATTAATATCTTAGGTGGGAGTTCCTTGTAAATCCAAATCTTTCTTCCATACAATTGCAAATTAGAATTGAAGGAATTTTGCACAATTTTATTCCTAATTTCTTTATCTGAAAAATAGATTACCACATCTCTAGGCAATTGCCTTTGCTTGGCAGTCCAGGAGTTTATTCGATAAGCTCTGTCAATCCTACAAAACACTTCCTCAGGTTGAATCTTTAAAATCCCAGCTAGAAATTCAGAAGATATTTTCCTTAAGTCATCTCTGTTATTTTCCTGCAAACCTCTAAGTCTTATTGCATATTCTGTGAAATTATATTGTATCTTTAGAACCTCTTTTTCAATCCTCTGTTGCAGATTTTCTACATTACCAGACTTTTGGTCAGCATCCATTTTAAATTTTTCTTCTGAACTATAATCCTGAATATTTAACAAATCATTTTCAATTTTTTGAATTCTATTGTCCAATTTATCTTGAATTTCATCCATTTTTGACTCTAGTAAATTAGTATTTGTATCCAACCGAATCATGAATTCTGACACTTTTAAAATTTTTTGCTGCAAAAAGTCAAACTTGGATTTCACCAATTCCTTAGTTTCCTGCTTAAATTTTTCAAGTTGCTGATTCACAATCTCATCCCTTCTTTCAATCTCCTCTAAGAGAAATTCTATTATATTAAAATCAGGTTTCTGGGACTGAAGAGTTAAAACTTGTTCCTTTAAATTCTTAGTGGGGGAATCCCCCCCACCTATTTGTTTGTCTGACTTCACAAGCCTCAGTGCCATGTTTCCGCCTAAGCAGGCTTTGTTAGAAGAAAAAAAAAAAAAAAAAACAAGACAAAAGACTTCCAGCCAGCAACAATGCCTCCAGGGGAAAAAGAGAAAAACAAAAACAGGAGCGGAGTTTTGTCTACAAATGTAGCCAGTGGTATTTATTCCGCTACATTGTAATAATAAAAAACGGAAGAACTTTCCCTCTCAAACTCTTCTCCAGCCGCGGCAGACGCCATTTTAAAAAGAAACTTTTTTCCTCTTTCTCTTCCTCTATTCTCTTAAGTAATTTTTAAAAGATAAGTAAAATACTTGCGCTTCAGTATTACAGGTCCAGCTCACATTTTCTTTGAGTAATCTGTCAAATTCGCAGGCTTGCTTTTGACGCCTGGCTCTGCATTAGCAGAGGTCTCCCAAAGCCCGGAGCAGCGGCTGGGGATACGGGGCATCTCATCCGCTCCATCCCAAAAGTAAAAGAAAAACTTTTGGGACTCTGCAGAGAGTTCTACCCACCCCTGCCGGCTCTATCTCCGTTTCCTCATGGGAACGGAGTTTTTTCGAGCCGCCGTTCCGTTGTGAAGGCGGCTCTGACAGGCAGTGGAAGCTGACGATCCCAAAGGAACGTCTGGCGGCGGCCAGCAGCAAACAGGAAGTCCCCATCTTTATTCTTTATTCTGTCTGCAGAGTTGATAACTTTGTTTTGTCCATGTCATTCATAAATGTGTTCAATGGCACAGCATTGATGCCTCACTCAAATCTTTCTTCAACTTGCTGGGTTCAGCCAATTGTTCAGCCAATTCTGTATGCAAGGGGCTCTTTCCAGATTCTCAGAGGCTAGAGGAGCTACTCTGGAGACTTAACTTATGCCAGAAGATGGCACTTCCCTTCAGTTGCCTCTCCATCCTTATGTTCTTCAGTTCAGGTCACTTTAAGCAGCGTTCCCCTCGGGGAGGAGGCTGAAGCAAAGAAGCGCTGCATCTTTTGGCCTCAACAGCTTCTAGCAGCAGGCCCACCTGGCCCTTCCTTTTGTTTTTTTTTACTGACATGACCAAAAATCTGTTTTTCCTACTTCTGGTAAACTGAGGTGTTGGGAATTTCAGCCTCATCCAGCTTCACTCTTAAGCATGTTCTTAGTCACAAGTGGCGTCATAAAGTCTTGTTTCTTACCTGGAAAGATTCGTCTTCCTGAAGGGCAGGGAGGGCAAGGGAGGAGGAGGCCTCCAGCATTGTCTGAATCCCCATCAATGTGACTTCCAGGCTGAGGTGATCATGAACTACCACGTAGGAGAAACCGTGCTGTCTCTGCAGAAGACGACCCTTATCCCCGGAGGTTCCGAGTCCCTTGTTTATACAACCTTGTCTGGAGGCATTGGCATCCTGGTTCCGTTTACATCACATGAGGTGAGAAATGAATGCTGTACTGGAAGAGTTGGTTCTCTTTGTCTTCCTGGTTGATGATGCCATCGGACAGATGCCTGAGTTACGAAAGACTTTGAATTGAGCCTGAAGGGAGGAGGGCCTTGCTCTCCACTCCTTACCCTTCTGTCAGGGTCAATGTTACTGGAATAAATGGCACATAAGTAGCATCTTGGAATTTTTTCTGACCCACGTTCCAACCACCTTGACTTACAAATTTACTCATCAAACTTGAAGTGAAAGTTGGAGTCCATCCAGAGTGATGGCATTCTTGAGTGCCTCTTGCCCAGTTGACCCCCAAGTTTGCTCAGGCCTCTTGCAGTCCCTCACCCTAAGCATAAATTGGAGGGATGCCTCTGATCGTGTATATGGTGGAGATCCGGCAGTTCTATTGACCCGCCCTCCATTCTACAGTTGAAGCTTCAGCTTGTTTGCAGGGACACCAGCCATCACGCTTGACCAAAAATTGGTACACTCCTATCTGTAATGGTTGTCCATTTCCAACGAACACACAGCTTTGGGAAGGATACACATGGAGTAGGGAAGGTAGAAGAGGACACCCGCTAGCCTGCCAGATCTGTGAATCAACCCTGGCAGTCAGTGAGGATGGCAGCTGTCACAGTCATATTGCCCTGGCATCCAGTATCAGTCAGCTACTTCCTTCTTGCAGAGCTGCACTCTTTGTGCTGTTTGTCCTATGACATTGTTCTCCTTGACCATCCTCTGATTCTTTCAGGATCATGACTTCTTCCAGCATGTTGAGATGCACCTCCGCTCTGAGCACCCGCCTCTCTGTGGTCGAGACCACCTCAGCTTCCGCTCCTATTACTTCCCCGTTAAGGTAGGTCTGGTCTCTTCAGCCTCATCTGGGCTTGCTGGACAACTCTTGCTCTGCCTCTCCAAAGCAGCTTGAAGTCACCCCCTTCCTGAGCAGCATTCTGTGTCATTAGAAATCGCCTTTTCCTGTCTTGTTCTCTGCCCTTCCTTCCTCTGCCCCTTTCAGGCGGGTCCTGAAAGGGGCAGAGCCTCTCAGATATTGGCCTCCTCCTGGCCTCCTCCCATCCTTTGTAAGATGGCAATCTTTAATATACACTGCTCAAAAAAATAAAGGGAACACAAGCAGAAGACATCCGAGATCTGAATGAATGAAATAGCCTTATTAAATGCTTTGTTTGGAACATACAGTAGTTTTGTGTTCCCTTTAGTTGTTTGAGCAGTGTATAAACTACTGTATGTAACGAACAAAGTAATAAAAAAAGAAATAAGGCTATTTTATTCATTCAGATCTCAGATGTCTTCTGCTTGTGTTCCCTTTATTTTTTTGAGCAGTATATCTTAAATTTTAAGACAATTTGATGAGATGAGATGGAATTTGTTGGTTTTAATCTTGGCAGTTTAAAAATGTTTAGAGGAAGCAAATAAATGACTTTCCTTCCTGCCCCTGGAGGCTTGTGTAGTCAAGAGATGCCCGATGAGGCAAAAGAAAAGGGGAGGCACCTCCTGTTTTAGGCCCTTCATGTGCTCCAGCATGTTTTTATTCTAGTCTCTGGGAGCTTCTCAGCCTGAGAAGTGGCGGTAAAGAGCAAGAAAAGTGCTGAGCCCTATCTGCCTTCCCAGAGGGGAGCTGTTCCTCGGTCAGCCGTTCCTGCAGATCTCTTGTGGGGTCCTTAGTGACATCAGTGTGTTTTTGGGCTGGCACCTGGCTGGAAGATTGCTCTCCAGTGACAGCTTTAAAAAAAAAAATAGATTGGATTTATTTTTTTAAGAGTTATTTTTTTAAGGTTTCTGTAAATTGAGTTTAAAAATTGGCTCTTGGGCAGTCGGGTAACTTTGCATCTGTTGTGCCCATGCTGGCTGTGAATTGACTTTTTGCTGCAACTGTTTTTGTATGTGCAAAAGCTGTTTCCCTGGGACTGAAACCTCCGCCTTCTTTTTCCTATTAGAATGTTATTGATGGGGACCTCTGCGAACAGTTCAATTCCATGGAGCCCAACAAGCAGAAGAACGTGTCTGAAGAACTGGACCGGACTCCTCCAGAAGTCTCAAAGAAACTAGAGGACATCCGTACGCGCTATGCTTTCTGAGCTGAGCTGTTGGAGGACTTGATACGGACTTATTTTGAAGATGTGTTGAAAGAAACTTCCTTGCCTGTCCCCATTTTGTTTGCCCCTGTTTCTATCCTGGAGCTCAGTAGGTCATCGAACCCTCCAAGGGATAATGCCCCATAAGCCCCATAAGCCCATTTCAGCGGAACTGCGATGCCACAACCCCCACCCCAAATCCCGGCCAGTGGGTAGCTTCACCAATGAGCTGACCTGATTGGTCTCATCCATTCTGAGTAAGAAGGAAAGCCTCGGGGAGTGATGGGGGCTTGAAGCTACAACTGTTTTCCCTCCTAATCAGAATTTTGGAAAAATTGTCTACTTGGTCACCCTACTGTTTCTATTGTTTTTAACTTTTATGTTGTAAATAGTTTTGCATCAAATTAGTATTTTGCTCGTTGGAGAGATGGTGGTTACAATCTTAAAGAATTAAAAAAAATACTGAGCTTGCTGTCTAGTGTCCACGTGCATAGATTTAAGGAAATCCTTCTGGCAGAGCTAGTGGGGCGATCCATCCTTTGTGGGGATGAGTTGCATTTCAGCCTTTTTTTCATAGCTAAGAAACATTTTGAGGATCAGATCCATACTTATTTGACCAAAGATAACACGAGGTTTCTTTAGACCTCCATTTCTGCTAATGGATTAAGCCAAATTACACCTGTGATGTGTGTTGGCTCAGTGGATTGGTCCTCCTAGAAGTTTTCTTTTAAAAAGTAAAATTGTGAAGTGCTTCAGATTGGAAAATGAGTGAAGGCAGGGATCTCTTTTCCTGCTGCAGTGGCAAAAGGAGGCATCCTTTTGCTTTCAAATCCGAAGTTCTGCACCTCAATCCTTTGGCTGTCAAGGATTTGGCTGTTAGTATACAGATTGTAAAAGTGCTTGTGCAGAGGGGAGATGCTGTCTATTCTAGTACAAGCAGTCCTTAACTGGAACTAGAGTTACAAGGAACTACAAGGAGGAGGCCATGTAATTACATGGAAGTGCATGGAAGAAAAAAATTTCCGGAGACCAATTTCTGCTTGACAAAAGTGTGACACCCAACAACTTGGCTTGAAAGTGGAGTAGTGGAGTAGAGCACCAGGGGGAGATGTTCACTTTCACTTCCCAGGGGAAGGCCATCCACATACCTGGAATTCATTAGTTGGAATTGCAGAAATAGCTGGGAGAGAATGAAATGTATGTCATCTCAGGACCAAAATGGGCCTGAGGAACTGAAGGGATTCCTTGGGCTAAATTGGTTTCACATGCCCACAAACCTTAGAGCTGTCTCTTGAGCTATGAAAAGTGGGGTAACTCTCTTGTTTCTCAAATCTAGAAAAGCTTGGGCTATATATAAACTCAGGGTCACATGTACTGTATTGTTCAGAGTATAAAACGCACCTTTCCCCCCCCCCAAAAAAGAGGGTGAAAATCTGGGCGTGACTTATACACCGAATGTTGCATCAGCCATACCTGGGGGGAGGGGGGAGGGAGTTGCTGCGATAGTGGCAATGTTGGCAACAGGCTGCTGATTGGCGGTATTCTGGGATCCAATCTCAAAGGTGAAAATTGAACGGTTCTAGGGAACCGTTTGCTATAAATTGAGAATTGCCGCCTTGCTGCCAGATCTGCTTCTGACCTGCCGCCAACCCGCCACTGCCTGAGTTGCTGTCTGAGCCGCCCTTCCCCCATCGCCACCGCACGCCTGGAGAAGCTGCCTGAGCGCCCCCCCAATCGCTGGCGCTCGCCTGGAGAAGTCACCTGAGCTGCCCCCTTCCCCATTGCCCCGCATGCCTGGAGAAGCTGCCTGCCTGAATGCCCCCCCCCATTGCCACCGCTCATCGCTGCTGCCCCATCGCTGCCTGACAAGTTAGCACCTGTTTGTAAATGGTTAGGGGTGCAAGGGTCTTCAAACTTGACAGCTTGTGGACTTTTTTTTTTTATTGAAAAGTTTTACAGAAAAAAAGAATTTTCTTCCCCCCCATATTCCCCCCACCCTTTCCCTCCCCTCATCCCCCCCTCCCCCCCCAGACTTCCCAGAGCAAAATACAAGGTATTTCAATACAATCATAATTTTGTCTGAGATCAGACAGACAGACAGCTTGTGGACTTATGTCCCAGAATTCCTGAGCTAATATGACTGGAGGAGAAATTCTGGGAGTTGCCTTAATTCTGGGACAAGTCTTAAAGCTGTCAAGTTTGAAGAGCCCTGGGTTAGGGGTTAAGGTTAGGTTAGCACTTGTTTGTAAAGGGTTAGGGTTAAGGTTAGGGTTAGGGAGGAAACAAACCTTAAATGTCCTAAAATTCTCAGCTTGCTATTGTTACCGTAGTTTAGGGCGGGGGCATAATGTGTGCGTATGAATGTATGGAGATGGTTTCAGCTACAGTGCTCTGCATTGTTATAAAGAACAAAAAAATGTCAAAGCCAAAAAGGCAAGCATACAAAATCTCTTTCAAGCTGGAAATCGTGAAATATGCTGAGGGGCATGGAAACAGTGCAGCGGAGAAACATTTTGGACCACCTCCAACTGAAAAAATGATAGGGAGAGTGGAGGAAACAGGTGGATCAGCTGCAAAAGGTAAAGGATATAAGCAAGCACAGCTTTCGTGGGCTTCCTAAAAAGTGGCCAGTTAGAGGAGGGACTGTATCACAGGTTACCGGAGCAGTGGCTTCGCAGTCACCACAAAAATGGTATGTAGCTATGTAGCATTGCTACACAGAAAGGCATTCAGGATTTCACTGGATCACCATCGTGGTGCTTCAGATTTATGAGGCCTTGCTATGTGCTCCAAAACTAGAATTGCGCAAAGAACGCCAAGAGTATGAATGTAAGATTCTTTTCATATTTTTGTGATAGACTCCAGGAAGAAAAATAATTTTGAAATTGGCCAGATTGGGAATATCCACTAACTTTTGATGTGCCATCCATGGCATAGGACCTGGGTATTTGCCTTCTGCCGCCGATAGCCTCCCACCGACCAGTACGCTCCCACAGAGAGGGACTCCTCAGGGTGCCGTCAGCCAGGCAATGTCGGCTGGCGACCCCCAGGGGGGAGGGCCTTCTCTGTGGCAGCTCCTGCCCTCTGGAACGATTTGCCCCCGGAGATAAGGAGGATATCGGATCTCCGGGTCTTTCACCGTGTCCTGAAAACTTCTCTTTTCCATCAAGCAGGGCTGGCTTGAACACCCCCCTGCTTTTTTTTTTTTTTAGTTTTTAATCTCTCAATGGGTTTTAATTCGAATTGTTTTAAATTTGGGCCAAAGTATGTAATTCTTTTAATAATTTTAAATTTTGTATTGGTATGTGTTTTAGTTCTGGCTGTGCACCGCCCTGAGTCCACTAGAAGGGCGGTATACAAATTGAATAAAATGAATAAATAAAAATAGGACTGTTGATGTGAAAGGCGCCAAAAACATAACAGGGAAAACCTCAGGACATGAGAAAACACATTACACGGTTGTGTTGTCCTGCTGTGCAAACGGCACCAAATTGCCACCAATGTTAATATTCAAAAGGAAAACCTTCCCAAAAGAAGTGATTCAAAGAGGTGTTGTTGTGCATGTCCATGAGAAAGGATGGATGAACATGGATTGAAAAAACTGTGGTCCAAACGTCCTGGAGGGCTTCTGAAAAAACCAGCTTTATTAGTGCTTGACCAGTTTGGAACACATATTAGTGAAACCACAAAGAAAAGATTCAAAGAAGTGAAGACTCATCTAGCTGCAATTCCTGCGGGTCTTACCAGCCAGTTGTAACCTTTTGATGTTTCCAACAAGCCATTCAAAGTCTACATGCAAGAAGTGGAACAAATGGATGGCTACTGGTAATCATCATCTGACACCCACTGGACTAAGGAGGAGGCCCACTATCACTCAAGTTTGTGAATGGGTGAAAATTAGAGGAGTGCTTGAACCTCATTTGTTAATGTGATGACGATTCTGAATATACCACTGTTGACTTTACATGGTTGTAAAAATTATTCTGCTCTACTGGTATTTTATTAAATAATATATTACTACACTGTTTGGTTCAGAATACTTTTTTCCTTGTTTTCCTCCTCTAAAATCTAGGTGTGTCTTATAGTCTGGTGCATCTTATACCATGAAAAATACAGTATTTAACAAATAACAACAGTTGAAAGGGACCTTGGAAGTCTTATAGTCCAACCCACTGCTCAGGCAGGAAGCCATATACTATTCTAGACAGAGGGAAGGAAGGTACAGTCAGGTCCAGAAATATTGGGACATCGACACAATTCTAACATCTTTGTCTCTATACACCACCACAATGGAGTTGGAATGAAACAAACACAATGTGCTTTAACTGGAGATTGTCAACTTTAATTTGACTGTCAGTTGCAGTAGAGGCCTGGCAGACCATCACCAGGGATGAAACCCAGCGGCTGGTGATGTCTATGTGTTCCAGACTTCAGGCTGTGATTGACTGCAAAGGATTTGCAACCAAGTATTAAGAATGGAAAGTTTGATTTATGATTATTATTCTGTCCCATTACTTTTGGTTCCTTAACAAGTGGGAGGCACATATACAAACTGCTGTAAGTCCTACACCGTTCACCTGAGTTGGATGTACATACCCTCAAATTAAAGCTGACAGTCTGCAGTTAACGCACATTGTGTTTGTTTCATTCCAACTCCATTGTGGTGGTGTATAGAGCCAAAGATGTTAGAATTGTGTCGATGTCCCAATATTTCTGGACCTGACTGTAGTTTCAACCCAGTGCAACAGCATAACAGGTCAGGAAAGGATCTGTGCTGCAGAGGTGGCTTGGTCAACAAACTGGACCAAGACTGGACAGTTGTCACACAAATGCTTTTGGCAACTTCATCACAAGGCTGGAAGTGAAGGCTCCCATTCTGGATGTAGGCGCAGCCATGACCACCCAATATCTCGTATCGATTGGGGTTGAAGTTCTGTCCAGCCATCTAAGAATATCTGCCGTGCTGCAAAATGTAGAGATGAGTTTTGCTGGGTTCAAGATAAACCTCTACATTTTTTTTAAACCAGGAAGGGCAGAATAAAGAGGAACGATTTGCATTAATTACAGTACAACTTTTATTAATACTGAAATCTTCACAGTGCATTTGTTACCTGTAACAGTGACTATTTTGAATGAAAAAAACCACATAACTAAATTGGAAGAAAGGGCGTATGTGGAGAAGCTTGGACTGTTAGAAGAAAAATAAATTATGGGATGGAAAGGAAGAACAAGTTAACAGCACCAGGACAGTTACATCAGCTGAAAGACATTTTAGAAGGTTTGTTTCTTACTGTACAAAACAAATTGGAAAAGCAAAAAGCAACAATCTCACATAGTCACGTTTGATGTGTGTGGGAACCACAGGAGGGCTGACGTGTTAAAATGAAAGTTATCACAAGAGCCGAAGAGTGAGGGGCCTACAATGATGTGGCGCACAGAGACACAGGTAGAACTGGGTGGGGAGGAAACGGCTATGTACAAAGTGAGGCCTTCCTCTTGGGGTGCTGGAGCCGTCGTGCTGCCCCCCCAAAGGCCTTTGGGGGGGACGGGGGACGACAGGCTGCCTCTCCATTGCCAAGGAAGCCCCCAGCCCTTGTGAGCCCACTGCATAACCTCTCGTGCCCTTGAGCGCTTTGTCCCTCAGAACAGGGCCTTGTCAAACTTAATGTTCTCCAGAGATGTAAACTGGAAGTCCCAACACCAGGTAGGGAAAACCAGTGCCTTAAAACCTTCTACCCTACATGCTTAAATTTGATGTGTGCTTCTTGAAATAACTCAAGTTTTCTAAATATACTTTCCCCCCCACTGTGAACATACTGGAATCCTTATTGGTGCAACAGCAGCAAACATTCAGTTTCAATTTTGCTTTCTTTGCTTCATTCTCATGTGCTACATGTGCATGTTGACCTCTGGATGCCACCTGTACCAGACATGCCACCTGCCCAGCATCAAAAGCTCTGCAACTAAAAACGGGAGAACAAGCAGTGTTGCAACAATTCCCCCTTCCTAGCCCTGCCAGAGGAAAGGCAGCTTTTCTCAAGCCTCATGCTGTTTACTCTTCCACTCTGCAACCTTTCAAAACCATCTTCTCTTTCCCACCATCACTTTCCTTTTACCAACAGAGACTAATTTCTAGTTTCAGAGAGAAGTGAAGGTCACCATATCAGCATTTGGGAGAAGAGCCTTCACATCTCTTTCCAGACCATGGAAAAGCTGCATCTCATGCCAGCTGTGAATAAATGCATTATGGCTACTTTTGGCATCATTTCTGCCAACATCCCCACTAAAAATCTTCCTGCCAACTACAAAAATAGGCGGATTTCACATCTGTAAACAAAACTGATCAGGACTATACAACGAGGCAAGCCTCTTCGACACAAAACGTTCTGGGGATGAAAGTGCAGAAGAGTTTGATGAGACAAGAATGAACAAGGAGGAGAAGTTAAGCAAGGCAGGACAGCCCTGGCACAGCTGCCACAAAAGCAGCCCCAGCGCAGGCAGAGGCCAAGAAGAGGCGCAATGAAGCCCCTGGGCTCTCACTCCAAGGCAGGTCAATGGCTCAGGCCGCTGGGGCGAAGCTAAACAAGCCTGGGCCACGGCTCACCTCGCCGCTTCCATCCTTGGCCGTCAAAACTATCCCACTGTGGAATTGCTGTGGGTTCCCGAAAGGAGAGAGCGGAGCCGTTTCCAAAAGTCCCTCTTCAGGATTTTGTTTCGGCGGTTCTCCCCCTCTCTGGTGCAGCTTCAGCATCGCTTGGGCTCTTCCAAGGGAGCCTGGCCACGTGGCTCAGCTTTGTGCAAGAGGATTCTGTGAGTGCCACGGATGGCCTTGCACATCATGTGGAGCTGAAATCAAGCCAACCAACTTCGTGGCGCTTGTGAGCCCAGCCAGCACTAGCATGTCAAACCAAAGGCATCAGTCACGGTGATCTGCCAGACCAATCGTGGTGGTCACAGAACCGAGGGCTTTTGCTCTGTTCAAACCATTCCCCCAAAGCATCAGCATTGGTTGGTCAAGAGTCCAGATTGGTCTGAGAAGAGAGGAACCTGCCCAAGGGCAGCTACCCCGATGCTTCCTCAGACCAGTCCTTTATACCCCAAATCCAGGGGACTTGGGGCAAGTGCTGTGTTCAAGATGCCCCACCCTAACTCCCTCACCTCCTTCAGGGGAAGGCCTGCAAAGCCCACACCTGCCTGAGGCAGTACCAGGCACAACTGCCACGAAGCATGTACCCACGTCTGCACCTGGCCTAATCGCCACCATCTTTCTCGATAGGCATTCTGCCATAGAAAAGGCTCGGGGTGTCAATGTGCCCATGCGCCTCCATGCAAACCTTGCTCTAAATCATGTGTCAAAGCACGCTGCTTGCCGTACCCATCCTGCCCCAGGGAGGCCTCTAAGCTCTGTGAAGCTCAAGCCAGGAGTGGGGGCTGACTTGGGCAAGGAAGGAGGCAACCTTCCAAGGAAAGTCAGTCCCCTCCCTGAGACAGTCTCACCAGAGAGACCCCCTCAACTAGAAGGGAGCCCCTCCCAAGAGAAAGCCTTCTTCTCAGAGAAGCCCAGGAAAGGAGGTCCTGCTCCTTGCACAGCTCACAGTCCACACAGACCTCAGGAAGGGGCTGGATTTCTAGACTCCTCCGTCTTGCCAGGTCATTGGAGCAGCCAATACTTGCCGAGGAGGAGAACACAGAAGAGCAGAAGGGAAATGAGCTCTCTTTTGTGTGGGGGTTCCTCTGCTGCTGCTCCAAGCTGGAGGGAGCCAGGCGCCAGTTTCCCACCTCGCTGCAGAGGAGGGCAGAGAGAAAGTGTGCAAGGGACAGGAGAACAAGGTAGGAAGCAGGCTCCAAAATGGTTCTGGATAAGCGGGGGTCTTGTGTGTGGCTTAATAAAGGCATTTCATTTAGTCTCCTTTTAACCCAGATCTGGACCATGGGAGGCGTGGCAGCCTTTTGGCAGTTTGCCCAGCCTCCACCACGTTTTCCAGTCCTTTGCTGAGGCTGGGCGCCTTGTGCTTGGGAGGAATTTGGGTCAACAGCTGAGCAGAGCAATCACAAAAACCGTGGTGCTGACCTATCGTTGGTTAGGGTTCGACGAAGGCGCACCCCACGGCGGATGGCTACCAGCATGTCTTCAGCGGGGGGCTCACTGGAAGTGGCCAGAGGGGGGTTGGGGGTCTGCTCCTCAGGACCAGGGTCCGAGAACACCGTGGGGAAAGGGAACTGGCCATCTCCCAGGGCGTGAGCACTGGCCACCAGCTCACCAATCTTTTCCACCAGGCTGTGGCGGTTGGCGGCCAGCTGCTGCTCCTCTTCTGTGGAGGGCTTCCCAGCCCCGGCAAACACCGAAATCTCCAGGGCACTGCCACCCCAGCTGGCATTGGGCAGGCTCAGCCTCTTGGGGGATGGTTTGGTGAAGTCCAGGCCATGCGGCGAGCAGGCATCGTCGGCATAGAAGACACATTCATCGCTGCCCATCCGGAGGGGGCTGGCGTGACTGGGCGAGTCAGGCACAGTGGGGGTCTTGACCGGGACGATGGGGGGCCTGATGGGAATTGGACCAGCGCTGGAGACGGTTCGGCGAACCGTGGGCTTGGTGGAAGGTGTGCGACGGATGGTAGCCACGCCTGGTGTGGTCCCGGTTGGCAAGGCAGTGCCAATGGGCAGGCCTGCCGTTGAAGCCGGTCGCTTGGTCTGGATCATCCGCCGATAATTTTGAGCGATATTGCTGTTGCGAGGGATGGTTGAGGATTTGTCTAATTCATTCTGATTGTCTCCCTCGATGTCCCCATTCACCGAATAGCAGTCGTACTCTGAACCTGAGGAAGGGACAGGCGGATGCATCAGGAGCAGGGACCAGCAAAGGATGACCTTGGCCGAAATGGGCCATTACCAAAACATGGCTTCAGTGCGAAACAAGGATGAGGCGTGGGACAGCAACACAGGCAGAGACCTCCCTAATTCCTAGGGGCATGGGGGAGGGGGCGTAAGCAGAGTCACTCTTACTACGGCCAAAGTTAACAGACGTTGTTTGAGCCTGATCCATGCCCCGTGCTAGCTGAACCCGAGTCAGAGCCACACCTCCTGCTTCAGCACAAAGCTTCCCCAAGCGCATGTTGCTACATGAGGTAAGGCACATTGTGGGGGGCACATCGAGGGAGTAATGACTCGGCCTGCACCCTTCGACATCAAAGCTCGGAGCACATTTAGCCTCAGCAAAGCCCAACTGCCTGCTGCTTCTTTCCACTGCTGGGAGAAACGGAGAGCTGGGCAATGGGGGCTGCTTAGGACAAGTGTGCCATGTCAGGTGATGTGGGGCTCCTGCCTGGCTGAGAGCCTTCTTCTTCTTCTTCTTCTGAGAGCTTCTGCCTTCAAAGAAGGATTCTGTTTCCAGGCTATGAGGGATCTGCCAGAGATGCCCAACCTCTGCCATCGCTTGAACCTTCTCCAGTGGCTTGGAGTGGCCCCTGAGCAGGCCTGGTTGCACCCTCCCAGCCTGCCTGCCCCCCTTGAAGCCGGCCTCCTACCTTGGGAGGGAATAGTGTCCTCGGAGCAGGATGGGGTGGTGTTCTGTGTGCTATAGCCGCTGGAGAACTGCAGGCTATCCCGGCTGCTCTTCTGGTGCTCCAGGCTCAGGCCGTGGGTCAGCACCATGGCCAGGTCACTGGCTGCCGGAGACACCTCCTCCCCGTGCTGCTGAGAAGGAGAAAGAAGCTCAGAGTCAGCATTGTGGCCCTCTCGGAGGGAGATGGGTGAAATATCAAGAGAGCCCCCCCAGCTCCAAGCAGGGCTCCTGTGCTCAGGCGGACAGGCCTCAGGGCCAGGGAGGGAGGTGGACTGCTCTCACTGCTGCCAGGGCAGTCCTGACTGGCTCCACCCTGAGCACCTGGCCTGGGCAGTGGGGAGGAGGGGGCTGCAATCAGCACGGCTTCTGAAGTGGGACAGAGCCAGAAAGACAAGCGCAGTTTGCAACACACACACACACACACACACACACTGCCCCACTTGGCACTGACTCACAGCTTCAGGGATACCTGCCAGGGCCAGAGGCTGCTGCATTCACTGGCTGCTTAAGCTGCTCGGCCTGCAGAGCCTTCCTGGGGTCTTTTATCTGGGGACCAGGATTAAATGGGGGAGCCCTTTGCTCGGCCTCTCCTGCAGAGAGCACCTCGCTTCAGCTCCAGCTGGTGAGGAAGGCAGAGGCCTCATCCTTGGAAAATCCCTTATGCAAACACTTTCAAAATTGGGCCCCTTGAAGGGAAAGCAATGAGAACCCTACCTAGTGGCCCCCACACCTCCCCACCTTCTGTTTTGTCTACTGGAAGCAAACAGTCTCTTTTATTCTAATTATTCAAACACCCATAAGTGAAATCAGCTCCTCCTTCGAATCTGCCTGGATCTGGGATGGTGGGCTGGGCAGGGATGGCTCAGGGGACATCCAGGCAGTGGCCCAAATAGAGCTCCAAATGAACCCGATTCCAAGGGCGCTTCCTGGGACCCGGCCGTACCTTGGCAGCAATGGAAGCAGGGGACAGGCGAGGCCGGGGACCATCCTCCAAGCTGAGCCCCGGATAAATCAGGGAGGCCGAGCCTGGTTCTGCCTCCCGGAGAAACTCCACACGATCCTTTCTGCGCTGCAGAGCATTTGCGCCCGGCTGCTCATAGATGGGGAGCTTGGACCAATCCTGAAAAATATAAAGCTGGCATGACTGGCAATCCCAGCCTTGCGAAACCAAGCAAGGCAAGAGGGGAAGGGGACTGGGTGAGGAAGCGGGAGGAGGCCATAGCAACTCTTGAGCCTTGGGGGGCCCATCTCCCTGTGAGACACCATCCAAGAGGCCACGCTGGCACCCAGAAGCAAGTGCCAGGACCATCCTGCTGCCCCAGGGCCCCTCAGCCCTCCCAGATATTCTGCCCATTTCCACGAAGCAGAAAGCTCCAAAACGGTTCTGGATAAGCAAGGGTCTTGCGTCTGGCTTAATAAAGGCATTTGATTTACTCTCCCTTTAATCCAGATCCTGACCAGGTGCCTGTGATGCATGGCAGCCTTTTGGCAGTCTCCAAGACATTTCCCAGTCCTTTCCTGAAGCCTCTGAATACTTAGGAAGGTGCCCTGCGCTTCCCGGGTCTTTGCAAAAGGACCATAAAATGGGGAGGGGGCTGGAAGTCGAGCCCCATGAAGACCTGCCAAGGGATGAGCTTCCTCTGCTGAGAGTGGAAAGCTGCAAGGCGGACTGAGGACAGCCTCAGAGGTGGCCCTGGAAGGCAGGACCAGATCCAGGGAGACAAACTGCCAAGGAAAACCTGTGGGAGGAGTTTCTGAAGAAAAAGCACTGTCAACCCACGGAATAGGCCACCTACAGAATCGTCTTTGTCCCATCACATCAACCCGTCCCACTCGGCCAGGCAGGAAGGATGCTGTGGATCCCATCTGCCAAAGGATTCCAACCACGGTGGTGATGTCCAGGAAGAGGGCCTTCTCTGTCATTGTCCCCACCCAGGAAAGGATTGCCCCCGTCCTCCCAAATTCTGCTGGCCTTCCGGAAAGGAGAGAAAACGTGGCTCTGCAGCCTGAAGCACGCAGCTGGGGGGCTGGTTAACACATTGAAAAGCCCTCCCCGCCTTTTAATTAATTTTTTAACATTCCTTGCCTCTTTTATATACTGTTATTTTATATGCTGTTTTTATGCTTTTAATATTTTATTGTACACTACCCAGAGTCCCTCTGTGAGACAGATGGGTGGTTCTTAAAAGTAATAAAACAATAAATAAGCCAACTGCTCCCTGGCGGTCTGCAGACTTGTGGCCCCCAGCCCCCAAGGCTCCAGCAAGGAGCAGAGCCTGCACCAAGCAGGATTAGGCCAGGTCGCCCCCGGGACGCTGTCCCCCTTACTGCGTCTGAGGCCAGAGACGCCAAGGGACACGCAGGAGACTTTGTGGGGCATCCAGTGTCTGTCAAAGTGCCTGTCCAGTGCCTGTCCTTGCCACCCTTTTACCCCCTGCTGAGTTCCTGGGGTGGCAACTGAGGGAGGAGAACTGGTCCATCCCAGGGCAGGGCAGGTCTGCTCAAACTCCCAGCGGAGGGCAAGTGCTTGCTGGGTCCTTGTGCCGGGAGTGCTGAGCCCTGCAGACCAAAGGGCAGGGACTGCATCCTCCCCATGGCAGGTCCTCCCCCACCCCAGGAGGCTCTTTCCTGGCCCTCCTGCCTGGTTGCTCCACCAGAGATGGGCTGGATTCCAAGCTCCTCATGGAGACACAGCTTCGGTTTCTTGGAAGCCAAGGAGGCCCCAGGGGTAGCGGTAGGCTCCCACTCCCACCAAGGGTAGCTAAAACTCCCCACCAGCTGATGTCTGCAAGGCCCAGAGAGTCCAGGCTCACGGCTGGTCATGGAGCTCCCTAAGCTGGTCAACCAACAGAAAGCAGAAAGCATCCAAGCCAGCATGGGGGCAGGAGGCCAAGGCCATTCACCCACCCAACCAAGAAGTTTGTGGCATGCATCAACTCTTCACCAAGTGCAGGTGTGCCCCAAGATAAAATGGGGGAGGGAAAGTGTGTTTGTGTGTGTGTGGAGGGGAACTCAAGCTTCACCTTGTGGCCACCTGAATACAATCCAGTAGCAGAGTCAGAACTAACCGAGGTTGGGGAGTTGCATTCACTAACAGATTGGCAAGTTTCAGAGGCTTCAGATGATGCAGAGCTGGAGGACTTCTGGCAGGCCCCAAGGTGGAGCAGCAGCAGCAGCAGCAAAACAGACAAGCAGAGAGGAAGAGAAGAAGCTGTTAGGGAAGGTGGCAGCGGCAGCAGAGACAGAGTACAGCTTGACAGGGCAAGGCACAGGCGGAAATGAAAGCGGCAGGCAGCTGGCAGAACCTCTCATACAGGAGGAGGAGGAGGAAGTCCAAACTTTCATGAAGGGGAGGGAAACTCCCCCCTTCCACCTGCAGTGACAGAGATATCCTGAGAACTGGATTTTCTCTCCTCTTGACCTCCTCCCAAATTGTGAGCAACACAATATTGAAACCCCTCTGAAGCCAGCCCCACCCACCCCCACCCCCACCCCAGGTCGATGTCATCATGGCTTAGAGAGCTGCTGGAGGAGTGCCAGCGTTAGCCTTTGAATTGGGCAAGGAAAGCCACGCATGTCCCCTCCTTCCTCCAGTCCAAGAAGGGGCTCCTACTGGCAGCAGCTCCTCAGGGTCACAGCCCACCTCCTTCCCTCAAAAAGGAACTGTCCCAATCCTTTCCCGAGGGACATAATGGAATCAACCCAGCACAAAGGGACAGCCTTCCCTGTTCAAATCAGACTCCGTCTCCATTTCCAAGAAGGCTGGCCAGGGAAGGAGGGACTCTTGAATCGCTCCCAGGAGAGGAGGCTCTAGGCTGCCACCAGCTTCTTTCAGGAGATAGCACCTGCCTGCCTGGGAGCACAAGTGGAGCCATAATTCTGTCCTGGAATTCCTTCTTTGTTCACCCTTAGCTCACCTGGCTGGTGATGTCCAAGGGCATTGGCGAAGGAGGCTTGGAGAACATGGTATCCTGCGAGATGAAGCCCGAGTCATGTGATGAGACACTGGACAGGCGGGTGTTGGCATTTCCTGGTTGTGCCACACTATGGGAGTAAAATGTGAAACCAGGTGAGATGCTACCACCAGAGCTTCCCCAGGAAGTGAAGGAGGAGGACACTGGTTGCAGATGTGAGAGGTTCCTTGAGGCAAGGTAAGCCAAGCAGTCCGTTACATGCCCTCCTCATGCTGGCACTGTTCCTCTGGGGGAGGGCAGTAAATACAAGCTGCCCTTATTTTATGCTGATTCAAGACCTGCAGAGTTGTTACTGTAACAGAGTTGTTACAGAGTCCTTCTCCACCATGAAGAAGCCTTCAAGAAGTCAGCTCTTCCTCTTCAGCAGGGATCAATAAAGTAGGCTGAATCTTATGGACAGGGACTTATATGCTGCAGCTTACACAAATACGTATTTTAATTCTTTCCTCAGCTAAAGGCAGAAGCACTTTCAATGTCTATGAAGAATTTTGGGGTGAGATCAAGAGCAACACGTCTTAAAGTTTGGAGCATAACTTTTCCCAGCTACTTCCAGTTGACAGATGTTACACCACCATCAAAGACAAAAGGAGAGCTTTGCTTGACCTGAAGGAGAGAACTGCCATGGCTCGAGTTCATTCGTTATGTCCGATTCGAGGCCAACTCTGACCACAGCTGCTCAAGTCTGGCTCTCTTTGATTTTATTCCATGCCATTGCCAACTCAGTTTGGGAAGTATCTGGTATGTCACAAGGGGTATCATTGAACTGGGGTATCATTGAACCTATTCAAGCTTCCTAAGGTCTGAGCCCACGAGAAGCCTGTTCCTGTTATACGCCACTTAACAAGAGATCCCCAGTAGCTGAGCCAAACATACCTGCACATGCTGGATTTGCGGGATCCTGAGCTGCTAGGGGAGGATGGAGGGGTTTGGTAAGACCAGCTGTAATCAGAGCCCTTCAGATCTTTGATCACCTGCAAGAAAAAGTTATTTTAGCCGGGCCTTTACAGCATTTCTGACCCTAAGAGATTTTGCCCTCCGAACAGACCCCAGAGGCATTTGTAAACCGAGGAGAGGCTCACTGGCCTTTGGCCAAACTATGTTCACCCAGATCGCAGCCAAGATGCTGCCGGGAAGGGCCACCAGCTAAGCTGCTTGTGCCACCAGGCCTTGCTTGTAGCAAAGGAGGAAGAGTTAAAGGGATGGATATCAGCCCAATTGTCTCTGGTGCTCCTTGGAGGCACCAGCATGGCACAACTCTCGGTGAACTGGGGGCCAGATAACAAAAACGGTTGGGCAAAATTTCCCTCAACCAACAACTGGCATATTACCTACAGACTCAATCTAGCTTCCCAAACTATTCCAATCCTTTCTTCTCCAATGTTGGGGTCCAGGCCCTGAAGCCCTTCGGTTCTTAGCTCCAGAGAAGAGATGCCCCACAAGGCCCAGACTGCCTGCAGAGCTGCCAGCGTGGATGAGTTTCTGGAAGGGGTCTGGCCACAACAAAGCAGAATGCCCACACATAGTCCGGCCATCTTCAACTACTCCAGAGGAAGTACAAGTTCACATGTGACTATGTGAATCCACTGGGCTTTTTCATGGGAGCCATGAACTCCTGAGCCTTCCTGGATCCAGTTCCCCAGAAGGCAATCTTTTGAAACGATATTTCCTGTCTTTACTTGCCTTTTGGGCTTGCCAATGGCTGAAGCTATAAGATATAGAGCAATAACCCTCCATTCTCTTTGAACTGATTGGAATCCACTGAAGCAAGATTGTTATTCAGAATGGTGATACGGTAGTCCTCAATTTATGACTATTTAACAACGGTATGGCACAGTGGTGAAATCCAAATTTTTTTACTACTGGTTCTGTGGGTGTGGCTTGGTGGGCGTGGTATGGCTTGGTGGGCGTGGCAGGGGAAGGATATTGCAAAATCCCCATTCCCTCCCCACTCCTGGAGGAAGGATATTGCAAAATCTCCATTCCCACCCCACTCTGGGGCCAGCCAGAGGTGGTATTTGCTGGTTCTCTGAACTACTCAAAATTTCCGCTACCGGTTCTCCAGAACCTGTCAGAACCTGCTGATTTCACCCGTGGTATGGCAGCGTCTGAAAAAGTGACTCACAAGCCATCCTTGCAGTTATGACCATCATACCATCCCCATGACCACATGATTACAATTTCGGCCCTTGGCAACATTTACGACAATTGCAGCATCCTGCAGTCAAAATGTTTCAGGCATGCTTCTGACATGCAAAGTCAACGAGGGTCAAATTTGCTAACCGACCATGTGATTCACTTAACAATTGTGGTGAATCAATTAATAACCACAGTAAAAATGGTTGTCGGGTCATGTGATGACTCACTTAATGACCCCATTGCTTAGCAAGTGAAATTCTGGTCCCAATTGTGGTCATAAGTCAAGCGCTAGGAGTGAATAAATAATTGTAATAAATAATAATTGTAATTGTAATAAAAATGGTTTGGCCAAAAAGAGAGAGGGGCTGATTAAATCTGCAAGACTTCTAGGCAAGATAGATTTAAAAATTCAAAATAATTTCATAAATACCGATAACCGGGGGGGGGGGGGGGGGGCTGGTGAATTCACCAAGGGAAAGTGAATTGTATCTTATCTAGCAAAAATCTCAGATCCAGTTTAATGTCAGTTAGAAAAGGAAGACCCTGGCCCACAATTAGCCAAAAGAATACTTTACTAAAGCCAAAGTGGTTACAGAAGAGGAAAAGCTGGATCTGAGCTTTTGCCCTGGTTATCAGTCAATGTTCAGCCAGGTGTCTGGGAAATGGTGCTCATCTTCCTGCGCCAGCTCCGCATCCTTCTGGAGTGACCTTGAGATGGCCGGTGCTTCCCACTGGGCGGTAGTGCTTTATTTCGATTCCTCCGAGCCCCCTCCCTGCCTCCCTCTCCCCCCCTGCTCCCTCCCACCATTACTGATGTCAGGCTTTCAGCTTAGCAGAATGGCAGCCATGACAAGTTCTTTTTTATTAAAGGAAAAATAGGAACAAAATGACCAGATAAAGCTGGCTTTGTAACACTATTTGTGAAAAAGAGCTCAGAGCTGTCTGAAAATGAATCAGCAGCATAAGCGCCCTAAAAAGATAAGGACCACGTAAGGTTGCCTCCACAGAAAGCTACGACTGAATGGATGTCATCGTCATCGTCATCATCATCGTAAGTCAGAAGAAAAAGCAGTTCCAGGCTTTTGTGCCGTGGTCGAGCTTCAGGTTCCCCTTTAGCGAAGCCAGGCAACCAGAAAAGCAACAAGAGAAAAAGGCAACCGAGTCCTGAACATCTCATGAGAACTCTAGTCCTGAGAAAGGACAGGAGGGGAGGGGAGACCCCCGGCCGCATTTTAAGTCCTTGAAGCGGACCTTATCCTGGTCTCTGAGCGCAGAGCATGGCATACATGGAGTTTTAAGCCCCAGATTCTGATGAAAAGCAGTTGAATCGGAGCAGGGAGGTGGGCCCCTCCTGGATGCTGCAAATCCCTGCGGTGAGAGGGAGGGGCTGGCTCAGGGGAATATGGACCATGATTTTTGTGCTTCTCTACCTGTTCACTGGCTGTTGGCAGTTTATGTGGATCTGCTGTCAGCACCACTAGGTCATCAATGATGCCCTGAAGGTGGGTGATCTCTCCCAGCATGGTGATCTCTCCGTTCTGCAAAAGGGTAAAGGAAAGGATGAGCCTTGGCCGTGTGGACAAAAGAACCTGGAATCAGGAGAGAACCAGCTTCCCCCCCCCCCACACACTAGAGCTTGCTCTTTACCTGGGGAAGACCAGGAGGAAGGGTCAAGGTGAGCCCCACTTTCTAGGCCAGATAAGGTCACTCAGGCCTTGTCACTCAGTGTGCCTACTTCAGCTTCAGAGAGGTGGGCAAAAGGGAGCCTCTTTTTGGAAGAGGCAACTCTAGGTGTCAATTGAGGTCAAGGATGCTCCCCTTCGGCCCCCTCATCTGATCTGGAGACTTCCCAGCTTCTTCTCCATTCCTGTTTGCTCCTTCTCTCCACTGAGCATCCGAGTTCTGCTACTACATTTCGGCTGGTCCTCCACAGGCCGTGCAATGCTACAGACTGTGCAGAAGCCACAAAGCCACAAATCTGTCACTTGAGGTTTTGTGTAATTTCAGAAATCAGAAATGTAACTCACGTTAATCCATGTGAAACCTGCTGGGATTACAGTTACATTACTGAAATTAAATAAAATAATATCATTCCAGGCAAGCTGGAATGACCAAAGAAAAAAAATAAAAAATTCAGAATTAGGAACAGTAAACAAAAAGAGCAATTTGGGAGTTTGCCTATACAATCTTATGGAGAACCACAAACACCTTAAATGTTCGTGTTCACATTCAAACCTTCAATAAAGCTGAATGAAAAATGGGGCTGGCACCAGGGATGGTATTCACTTACCTTCGCTACCGGTTCGCAAATGTGAGCACAGGACCTTCTGCGCATGCGCAGAGTGTCAAAAATGGGATATCAAAAATGGGTGGGTGGGTGGAGCCTCCCACAGCCGCCACTACCAGTTCGCCCAAACCGGATAGAATCAGCTGAATACCAGCCGGTGGTCGTGACTGGTTGGCACCAAATGTGGCAACAGATTCCAATATTGTTCCCGTAA
The DNA here is from genome assembly GCF_059756535.1 of Pantherophis guttatus. Taxonomy (NCBI): domain Eukaryota; kingdom Metazoa; phylum Chordata; class Lepidosauria; order Squamata; family Colubridae; genus Pantherophis; species Pantherophis guttatus. Next base: position 26,340,189 of record NC_142073.1, read on the forward strand.
GTGAGTTGCCAAGCACCAAAGCCGGAGACACTCCTCTGTTGTCTGCTTGGGCCAAGTGAAGCATCAGCTGGGAGAAAAGCCACAAGCCAAATTCTCTACTCAAGTGATGGTACGTTTTTAGCATCCTTCCTTGGTTGCATCCTGGATTTCCTTCCTCCTGAAATATCTCTGTTCCTCTCTGGGATAGGGAGGGTCAGCCCAATCCTGTGACTTGCTAACCCCAAAGCCTTGTGCCCGGAGACCCAACCCGGAGGGGTCCTCGGGGTTCTAGTCCTTCTAAGGACACTGGACGCCTTTATGGAGGAGGAGGGCTCTACCAAAGACTTGGTCTTATCTCTGGAGGGAGGGAGGGACAGAGGGGGGGCGGCAGCTGGTCTCACAGCGATGCAAGAACAACAGTGGGAGGGAGGCCAGTCTTGGGTCCTGTTGACTGGCAGCCTGGCTGGACCCTGAGAGAAAGGAAACGCTGGGCTGACCAGTAGAACCTTCTAGGAGGTCAGGGTTGCTCACACACACCTACCCCCGCTTGCTCGTGCAACCCCCTCCCCTGCTCATTTGGCTACTGCCAGCCACCCTTTTGCCCTGGAAACCCCTCTTGGGAAGAAGGGCGAGGAAGCTCGCACGTCTTTTCTGGCCTTCTCTGCAGTTCCCAGAATGGCTGGCTGGGTGGAGCAGCCAGAAGACTAATTAAACATTGAAGGCAGTGGGGGAAAGGCCCTAAATCGTGCAGCTTTTAACTTGCACAGCATCTTCCAGACAAGAATAAGTATTCATCCCAATATTCATGGGGAAAAAAATGGACAAAGGAGTCAAAGAAAAAGCTGAGACCAATTCTTAATTGGAATTTTCAATAAACATCCTACTTGGTCTCTAATTCTGCATCACCTCGAATGCCACTCTGAGATGAACCAAGGACCAGTCTAGGAAGCCCACCTCCTCCTCCACCTCAACTCCCACCAAGAGAGAAAGTCCCTTCCCACTCTGGACCCTCTGGGTTGGGCAGGGGTGACACCTGGTATCCAAACACCCAAGAGGCGACCTTCCTCTTCATCAGATCCAGATTCTGGATGCAAAGTTTGGCAAGATACATCATCCTTTCCTGCATTGCTGGGAGTAGCTCAATGTAATGCCCTGGACATAAATTCTCTTTCTTGCACAGGTTCCACGCCCCTTACCTAAAAGCAGGACACTGGACTAACCTGAGGGCAGGCACAAGCACAATTGAACTGACAGCTGCGTTATTATTGGGCAACAAAAGCCAATTGTTTTTTTCCCATGCTTAAAAATCAAGATCTGCCTGTATATTTGTATTTTAATAATATTTGTATTTTAATTCTGGCTGTACACCGCCCTGAGTCCTTCGGGAGAATGGGCAGTATATAAATAAAATTATTATTATTATTATTATTATTATTATTATTATTATTATTATTATTATTATTATTATTATTATTATTATTATTATTAAGAAAGGGTGGGGACAGTTGCCCGGTCCCTAGAAGAGCTGCGCTTGACCACGGAAACGAGGCACGTACCACCACCGGCTGCAGGAATGCGATGAAGGTGCAGAACCTCCCTCGTTCCTCTACCAGGGCCTTGCGAACTGCCTGCTTCTCCGTCTCCTCCAGCAGGAGGTACAGGTCGTTCACATCCTGCAGGGCATTGTCCAGCTGAGGCTGCAGGTCCCCCCTGCCTAGAAACGACAGCAGATGAGACCATCATTGCTTCTTTACCCAGAGCCTGGCCAAGCTCTGGCTTTCCACAGATGTCAGGCTGGGACAAAACCTGCCACACACTAAATCAAACGAACTACCACTGGCTTACTTTTGCAGCTGAAGGTGTCTCTAGGATTACATGTTTGGGAGTCAAACAACATATTATTATTACTGTTAATAATAATAAAAACAATACAGCATATAGACAGGAGGCAAGATCACAGTGGGAAATGAAATGGATGAAGTGTACATGGAAGAAGAAACAGACATTTCTTGAGACCTAAACTCAACCCGTGTTCCATTGTTCACACATGGAATTCAAATTTATTTAGCATTTGCTTATCTCTAAGGTATCATGCAGCATAATGCAGTACAATACATGGATAGTTCCCAAGAACCTTTCATATAACTTCCCAAATAATTGACTGGGCCAATATAAATCTAAATCTGGGAAAAGAAAACACAACTACTGAGTCCCATTGCATGCTAAGCCCTTCCAAAGAAACTATAATGGCTTAATATGATGTCTTATTTCAGAGAACACCCTAAGAAAATTGCTTGTTGGTCAAACTTGTTAGATGAAACTAGCAAACCTTATTTATTTATTTATTTATTGGTTTGATTTATATGCCGCCCTTCTCCGGAGACTCAGGGCGGCTTACAATGCTTTTAAGCAATAGCCTTCATACTTTTGTATATACCTGCTTAGTAGGGCTTTCAGCCCACCCTAAGCGGTGTTCTTTTTTATACAAAGTCAGCTTATTGCCCCCACAAACCGGGTCCTCATTTTACCTACCTCGAAAGGATGGAAGGCTGAGTCAACCTTGAGCCTGGTGAGATTTGAACTTGCAGTAATTGCAGACAGCTGGTGCTACTTGATAGCACTTTAGTCTGCTGCGCCACCAAGGCTCTTTTCAACCTTGTCCATTGGCTTGTAAAAAAATGCCAATTTACAAAACCTTATGAGAAATCTGGCCTGCCGCAGTCCTCAGAGCAGCACCATAAGTGGCATCTGCTGGTTGTAAAAAGTTATGACTCTATTTCAGGGGAAAACAAGGAAGCTCCATTCATCCATTCACTGACTGGCACCTACTGGCACTCACTATAATGTTGCCCAGTAATAATATATTGCAATAAGGCTGCACCACTCAGGTCAACCTTCTGCTGAGGAGGCCATGAAGAGCAAGGCAGAATGAGCAGATGATCAAGTATCTCACACTCACACACACACATACACACATCTTATACAATATTATAGCATAACTTTTTTTTTTTTGTAAATATTTTTTATTTATTTTTTCCAAATTTAAACATAAAACATAACTTTCAAGAGCAAAAATCTCGATCCGGTCATAGATGGTTACCACGCTTACATTCCTTTCACGAGCTCAATTCACAATTTCCATTACATCTTTTATAAGTAAACAAAAAAGAAAAGAAAAGAAATTCAAAACTTAAAAAAACCAATTTTAACTCAAATTTAACATTTTCATCTATATAAATCCATTATATCTATCCAAAATTAGTTTCAAATTCACTTTCACTCATGTTTACATCTGCATAACAATTCTAAACATATCTTTATTCTTCTTTACCTTATATCTTATACAAGTCATATCAAAATAATTTTTACAATATTCTAACCTCTTGTTATTTATTTATTTATTTTATTTATTTTTGAATTTGTATACCGCCCTTCTCCCTGAGGACTCAGGGAGGTGAACAGCCAGATAAAAACATCAAATACAAATATTAAAACACATTTAAAAATATATTAAGTGTTTACCTTACAATTTTATCACCATTTATTCTTAATTTCAATTCAATACCACTCTATTTTTATTATATTTTATAAAACAATATTTTGTCTAATTTTAATCCTTTGACCCTTATCCTCAAATCAGTTTACCTTAGGTTTTTTTTCTCCGTTTACATATTACACAGATTTCTCACAGAGACATATTTTATTTACTCCAATTTCTAATATATTTTCCACTATATCTCTCTCTAATATTTAACTATCTTCCAGCTTATTCTATTTGATTAATTCTCAGCTTGATCCCCTCCAAAACACCAACTGTTTAGTTAATTTCAGAATAGTTCCTCAATCTCCTCCAACTCTCCTCCTATTTGTTCGGCTGTTTCCAGCATTTTGTGGGCTGATTTCTAGCATAGTCTCCTCCTTAACTCCCTCCATTGTTTGGCTGATTTCCAGCATAGTCTCCTCCAACTCTCCTCCTATTTGTTTGGCTGTTTCCAACATTTTATGGGCTGATTTCCAGCATAATCTCCTCTAATCTCCCTCCATTGTTTGACTGATGTCCAGCATAATTCCCTCCAGCACTCCTCCTATTTGTTTAGCTAATTTCCAGCACTTCTAATTAATTTCCAACGTATTACCACCGAGTCTCAAACTCTTATCCCACACATTTTAACTGTAATATAATTATCTGTTTTATATCATTTTTCCATCCTACTCTTTCAATTTAAATCTCAGTATATTTCATAATAGTCATCATTTCCAACATGTATTACCTTAATTCAAGACTAATCACTAGCATCTGTGTATCTTGTATTTTGTTCAATCAATCCTTATTCATCAGTTTAACATTTGTTTGCAAATTAAAATTAAAACATATTACATCAAACAGTACATTTTCTTAAAATTTTCCTGCCTCAAAATATATTTGTGAGACCGCCTTCTGCCGCCGATAGCCTCCCACCGACCGGTTCGTTCACACAGAGAGGGCCTCCTCAGGGTGCCGTCGGCCAGGCAGTGCCGGCTGGCGACCCCCAGGGGGAGAGCCTTCTCTGTGGCAGCGCCTGCCCTCTGGAATGACCTGCCCCCTGAGATACGCACGATATCAGACCTCCGGACTTTTCGTCGGGCCCTGAAGACACACTTGTTCCATCTAGCTGGGCTGGCTTGATCCCATCCTCTTAGTTTTTAATCGAATTTCGGTTTTAATTGGGTTGTTTTAAATTCGGGCCAATATTATTTAATTGTTTTTTTAAATGTTTTTAAATTTTATATGCTATGTTTTATCCTGGCTGTACACCGCCCTGAGTCCCGCAGGAGAAGGGCGGTATAGAAATATAATAAAATAAATAAATAAATAAATAAATAAATAAATAAATAAATAAATAAATATTCTTCTTTATTATTTTTATCCCCTTGATATCATCCATTATTTTAATAGCCACCTCTTATTTTCTATTTTTATTATTTCACAACCCTTCCTGTTTTTATCCAAAAATCATATATACCTAGGCTTTTAAACTTTATCATATATACATAGGCTTTTAAACTTTACATTTCAGTTAGTCACATTTAAATTTATCCACTTTAATTCTTCCTTTTCTTCCTTTTCCTCTCTGTCCAAAGTGCTCTATTTCAAGGTTCATCAGTTCAAAGTAAAGAATTTCTGTATGTCCCTTTAAAACTTTTAAAATGTCTGTTCCAAGCGTAGTGCATCAGCTTCCTGTCTTTGTTAACTACGCCACACCTAGCTTTTGTTTACAGTTTTGTCAGTCTCCATTGTTAAAATCCAAAATGTCCTTTCTTTCTTCTTTCTTAAAATCATCTGGGACAGAGTAGGAATCTCCAAAATCGTTATATCCAATATTAATTTCAAGTAATCCAAGGTAAAAAGCCAATTAACATATTTCTTTTCCACCCAGAAAGGGAAATTTCTTCAATCCACTTCCCTGCTTAGTCACTGCAGATTCCATGGCTATTTTGTAGCCATCCATCTATCTTCATTAGCTTCATTAGCTTCATTTCTTTTAGAGGCATTAATTCTCAGGAATATCCATTTCTCCTATCCACTCCAGTTAAAGGCACAGTTAAATTTCAGAAATTTATTAATGCCAAATCAGCCAATTTAAGTTTACTGCAACAAAATTCAATTCGGGTCTTTTAACCATTTTTTTTCCTTTTCAATCTTTAAGCCCCGCAGTCCAGCAGCCGCTTTTAAATTTGAGGTCTTATTTTCCAATAATTCCAAATAGGTACGTTATATTGCCTGGGTTGGTGTCACTCACCCGGCTTCTTGATCTTTGCTCTTTCTTCATCTTCTTCCTGCAGCTCAATCCTCGTTCCTGGTTGCCGCGGTTTCAGGGCAGCCGCCATGGCTGCCGTTCCGCTGCCGCCGACGTGAAGGAGAAGCCTCCGGCCCCGAGGAACCTGCCCGTTCCTCTCAGCCGCCCAAGGCGTTCCTTCTTGTCCCCCTGTCCCTACAAGACAGGTGAGGTCCACAGACCTATCGGCGGCAGCTTAGCAGAGGGGATTTGGCAGGGCTCAGCGGAGCTCTCCATTTCCCCATCTGTTTCCCCGTGGCGCCAACCGGAAGTCAATATTATAGCGTAATTTCATTGCATACAGCTGTATGCAATGAAATTTCATTTTAATATATGCAGATAAGTGTATATTCAAAGTTATTCTAATATATATGCATTTTCTATTTAGATATAAATAAAGGTGGCAAAGTAATGAGAACACCGTTTGACAAACTTAGACCTCCAAATATCTTGGAATTGATTCCTAAGCCTCAGGGCCTGGAGGCCCAAAACCAATTTCTAAAAGGGGAGACAGCACTTCCATACCAGGTGGACAGAAAGTGTTTGAGGCAAAAGAGGAGCGGGGCTGCTTTTTTACGGCTTCAACACCAGAAGGTGTTCAGTCGGGTCTCTTAAGGGACATTCTTCCTGTCCCTTTGGGCTGAGGCTGGAATGATTCTGCTGAGTGTGAAAAGCCTCTTCACTTTCCTTGGCTTCCCAAGCAGTTTGGCTGCTTTGAGTCCCCAAGATGGAATGTGGCCTCCTTGATGGAAATCCCTTTCGCCCCTTCCTCAGGCAGTTGGCACTATCACCCACCCATGGAAGAATGAGCAGCAGACCAGAGAGACTGGCTGACCAGAGGTTTTCAGCTCCCTCTTACTTCATCCCAGGGAGGCCAGATAAAAAGGTGACACCACAAAATGCAGAAGAGCTTCCACATTCATGCAGAGCAGAGTTTGTCGCATTCCTCTAGAAAAGCCTCTCCACCACCCCTGTGGTCAGGGGGAACATACCGCTGTGAGCCCAGCTGCCCCACGGCCTCTTTTGCAGAATCACAGGGGGTGTGAGTGTGTGTGTCTTTCTCCCCACTTATAACACAGAGCCAAGCAGGGCCGAGGATGGCTGCTCTGGCACAATAGTTGCTGGGCTCCCACGGCAGGTGGATCCTGCTTCCCTTCAAACAAGCTTCCCACCACAACAGCCAGCAGCCCACATGCACGGAAGGCGGGGGAGGGGGGAGAAGAATCAGGGAAGTCTGGAAATAGCCAAGCAGAGTCGAGAAATCGACCAAGCGTTTGGGGAGCAAAGGCTGAGATTCTGATGTCTTGCTTGGCAGCAAAAATACTGAGGCTAACAAACAAGTTCAAACCAACTCAGAGGCGGGCTGAGTAAATAGCTGGAAGTCACCTGATTTGTTTTGCCCTTTCAGAAAGGTGAAAGTGCCCCATTTTTGAAAATGGGGATCCAAGCATATGCTATGACTTGGCCCATTCTGCATTCACCGGCACTCTTGGGAATCACAGAGATGCTGCTGCCTCTGGGACCAGAGGGTGGATCTCAGCATTGGTCCTCCCCAGAGAGGAGAGCCGGACCAGACAGAGGAGCAGGAGGAGGAGGAGGAGAGGGGCTGGTGAGGATTATGCACAGGCCCGAAATGAAACCCAGCGTGGATCCTTTTATTATATGTGCCTTAGTACACAGAAGAGTATGTACTTTTCTATTATACTTAACACTGACTGCATAGAGCCATGATGTCTGTTCTTGAGGCACATTCTCGCTGGCTGAGTCTAACTGCCGAAAAGATTTCCAGGCGAGACCCGCATTTGCGTTCCTGCTTGAAAACTCTCTCTGCAGAAGCTCTGGGGGGGTCCCTGGCCTGCAATGCGGAGGCCACAGTCAGTTGGTAAGGCAGGCAACGGTTCTTCCCAAGGAGAGAACGCGAGCCGGCAACAATGACAACCAGAGACAAGAGGGATAGACGACCTCTTGGCAGGCCAAGGGACTCTAAGGGGGGAAAACCAGCCTTACAAGGAGAAGTGGAGGCCTGAAGAGCTAAAAGGCTGGAGCCCTCCAGAAGACAAAGAGAAGAGCTGCAGTACAGGTAGTCCTTAACCATTCGTTTAGTGGCCTCTGAAGTTATAACAGCACTTTTCACAACCATTGCAGCACCCGCACAGTCACATGATCAAAATCAAGTGGATTCTCTAGACCCTGTTTAGCATGTAGGAAACAGGCTAATAGAACAAAATTTAACAGAACCAAGTTTAGGAAACAGACACAGAACACTGAATACCCAGTTTGGGCAGTAATACTTGTGAAAAGGTTTTAATTGAGCCCCATCTGAACTGACTACATACTGAAAGTGGCTTTCACTGGAACGCTGGGATGTAAAAGAAAATGAGGGGGCCAAAAAGCCACAATGCTTAGACACTATTAAAATCGATTCCAGCTCGGGCATAAAACAGCTGAAAGAAGCCACCCAACACTGGAAAATGTAGAGAGCTGGTCCATGACATCGCTGAAAATCGGACCCAATTGAACAGAAAGCAACTTTATAAGCTGGATAGGGAGCAGCAGCATGATATGGTTGCAAAACTACAGGAGGTTTTTGATCTCTCACACCAGGATTCAGAGAAACTGGAACAGGTTCAAAGAAGCGCAGCTAGGAAGATTGGGGATTAGAAACAAATTCCCTTGAACAGCGACTGAAGGATTTGAGCATGTTCGGACCTGCACAAACAGAAGACTAAGAGGGACCAAGAAGGATGATGTAGACGGTCCAAAGTTGTTTGTTATCATTCCAGAGTGCAGCACATAAAGCAATGCATTTAAGTTACCAGAAAGACAGATTCCAACTGCACGTCAACAAAAGCTTCCTACTGGTGCTGTGGAGCCAAGGGCCAAAGCCGGAGTGGGGGCTTCGCTGAAAGGAAACGTCAAGGTCATTTGTTGGTGTCAGCCTGGCCATCCTCACTTTCCTTCAAGCTTGCTGCCAGCTGCTATGGAAACAGGGAGGGAGGGAGGGAGGGAGCAATGGGCATTTGGGAGGGGAAGCATGCAAGTGGCGTGAGAGTGGATGGGGAAGTTTGGACTCAGAGAGGCCAGCTTGGGTTGCTTAACATCTTCAAGGCCAACCGTCTTGGAAACGGCATGCATGATGGCAGCGCAGAGCACCTGGACTTGAGACTTTCCCAAAACAACTTCCTGGCCAATGATTGGACTCTGTCTGCCTGACTACTGGGGTGGTGGGATCTGGGGTTAGTTTCAATTTATTTTTTTCGTGCCTGTTTGCTTCAGACCTTGCCTGACTTTTGCTATATTCAGTTTCTTCTTAGTAAAAGTACCTTTTCTCTGACTCTATGGAGTCAAGGGTTTTCTTTCCTAGGAACAAAGGCAGCCCTGACGGTTGGACACCTCCAAGTGGGACAGAATCCTGTATTTCCCGACTCCAAGCCACCCACCACCCAGGGTAAAAGGCGAAGCAAATGAGTGTGACAACTTGTAGCCCCTGAATTGGCCAAGTACCACCTGCGCTAAACCTGTGTTAGGGCACCCAAGTAGTAGGTTTGGCTGATCTACTTCCGTGCAATTTCTCCTAAGTATGTGCAGATGTGTCCCTCCCAAAGACAGACAGTTTGGTCTAGTGGTGGGGGCATGAGGCTAGAAACCAGGAAACAGTGAGTTCTAATCCCACCTTGGGTCCAAAGCCAGCAGGCTAATCTTGGGTCGGCCCCTCCCTCTCGGGCTCAGGAAGGAGACAATGGCAAACCACTTCTGAGAAGCCTTGCTAAGAAAACTGCTGGGACTTGTCAGTTGGCCACCAGGAGAGATCGGCATCAACTGATTCGAGCACAAAAAAGCCAAAGCAAAGCAAAACCTTCACAATGACAATGCAGGGCAGGAGTATTGGAAATATTTGGCATCTCAAAAGATGACTCATTTCAGTCTGCAACCTTCAGCTGCAGCAACGGGAGTGTATCTTCCAAACCAGAAGTCAGGGATCCATTTCATCCAGCTTTGGTTATATCCACTTTCTGCAGCAAATCCAGTTCTGGGCACCACACTTCAAGAAGGATTTAGTAAAATTGGAGGGAATACAGAGAAGGGCAAGGAGGGTGTCCATCAAATAAGAAGCCAGATCCTATGAAGAGATCTTGAGAGGAGGAGGCTGAGTGGAGACAATGTCCTGAAAGGATGTCACACAAATTCAAGACTGGTTCTATCTCGTATCAAGAGGGCAAGACCCAGAATAACAGGTTCGAGTAAGAAGGAGGCAGATTTAAGTTAAAGTTCACCACGTAAGTGGCCTTGAGTTGTGATGAATTATAAGTGCACCAGCATGCCTACCATCCCTGTCCTACTGTCCCCATTTATTTCATGTGCTCATGTCCATGTTTATACTTATACTTGTTATCTTGTACATGTTTGACAAACTAAATAAATAAACTAAATAAATAAGAAATGTTTTAATCTGCATATGTAAAAGTAAATAAAGGTTTAAAAATTCCCAATAAAGACAAGTTGGATTGTGGAACCAATAATGACTCAGAGAACTGGCGGGTTCTTCTTCAGACTAGAGACCCAGCAGGAAGTCTGGATTTTTTGTGTCTGGCATGATGGTCCCTTTGATCTATAGGGTCCTATAATGCTGCATTTAGGTCAATGAAGTGAGTGTATTCACTGGATTTGCCAAGAGGGAAGAAAAAAAGCAATTTATACAAATGGGGCTCTTGAAGCATCTCTGCTTTCTTCACGTGGCCAACTACAATATAAGATCTCAGCTAAATAATGGTCCCTTCCTGGAAGAGTTGTGGTAATCCCCAGGGCGAGGGGAAGGCGAGGGCTTCTCTTTGAAGGAGAACCAAGGTGGAACTAGAGTCAGATCCCTGGGAACCTCAAGGGATCCAGCTATGATGGCCCCTCATTTGAGGTTTTCTTTCATTTCAGGCCCAGCTGGGTGGGATGGCGAAGGAAGAGATCACAAAGCAAAGGAGGAGGAAGGGAGGAAGCTGGGTTGGCAACATTTGACTTACCAAGTAGCTCTACAGAGGAATGTGGGAAAGAAAAAAAGAGGAGAAAGACAAGAATGTGTGAAAGAAGGCAGGTACACAGATCCCCATCCCCTTGCCCAAACCCCTTTGCCTCTTACAAAATAAATGCTTTCCCCCAGGAAGGCACCCACATTACTGCAACCTGTCCCTCTCAGTGCTTAGCTTTTCGATCACATCTGGATGGAACATGAGATTCCCCTGAGCAGAGGACCGGCGCGAGGGCCTTGCAGGAGCGCAGAGCAAAATCGGAGAATGCCCCAAAGCGCCACCCTGAGCACATTTCAGGTCCCAGATAATCTTCAAAGGAAGGCTCCTCCTCCTCCTCCCCCCTCCCCAGAAAGTACCAGATGCAGAACCTTCTGGAAACATCTGCTCCTTTCCACCCCAATCCAGAGGAAGCCAACGGACAGGTGCTCAGATGCCGCTCCCTCTCCTTTGGCTTGTAGCCCTCCTGCCAGCTGGGTCTCGATAGCTTCCAATCCTGTGCTCCTTCCAGAGTGCCATGGCCAGGAAGGCCAATGATAAACACTGGGAAGAGGGAAGGTGGCTTCTAGGTGTTATTGTCAACCATCTTTCTGACATCCTAGATGTCAGCTGCCACCCAGGCCTTCTAGCTTTCAACCAACAGCAGCTGAAATCTCTCAAGGATGCAAGTTCCAATTAATGCTGCACTTTTCCTGTCCTGCGGGGTGTAGGTCCAGCTCGACTAGCCTGGCTGCTGTCTCTGCACATCACCTCTTCTATGGAGATGCCAAATGGCTTCTCTTCACTTCCTCAATGTCACCCAATGTTCCTTCCACATCCTCAGATCCTCACCTTTGCGGGCTTTCTTCTGAAGTTTCAGTGTGTCAGAAGACTTCTTCTTTATCTCATGGCGGGCTCGTTTGTACTCTGAAGAGGCAGGAAAGAGGCCACCATGAAGCTCCTGCCTCGGCTGCCCTCTCCCCTCTGTGGCCAACACCACAGCCACAGACTTTCCCAGGAGCAGAAGGCAAGCACCGAGGGCCACAACTTTCCCCCATTCCCAGTCATTGCAGATAACTGGGAATGGGAGCCCCTGCATGGCCCGAGCCCCTGGCAGCTCTACCTTTTGCATGGTCCTTGTCGAGCTGGTTGGCAGTCTTCTTCCAGTCCTCTATCCTCTCCTGCAGGGGGTTGATCAGGCTTTCCATGAGGGCACTGCAGCCACAGAGAAAGGAGGAAGTGAGAGGCAGCTTCCCCTGGCCAGGGCCGAGAAGAGCAGCGGAGCAGCTACCCCTTCTCTTGAAGCAGTCCCAGGAGGGGGAGAAGGATAAGGAAGCCTCCAGCTACCGAAAGTCACCTTTCTCTTTTTTTGCCCTACACAAAGTGGGCCTGTGTGTGTGTGTGTGTGAGAGAGAGGGAGGGAGGGAGGGAGGGAGGGAGGGAGAGGGAAAGGAAAAATGCTGCCTTGCCAAGTGACACCTTCTGGAACCAAGCAGACCCTCCACATTCCTCATCCCCTTCCACTGGCCATCAAGCCCTTCTGGATGCAGGGCTAAAGGGAAGGGTTCAGAATGGGCCCAGCAAAAGCTTTCTAGAACCAGCACGCTCTGCGTTTCTGATCCTGATGCCAGCAGAGGACGGGCACTCATTGCCTGCTGACGTGCCAGTTGGGCTACTGAGCGGTCCAGTGGATCTCCCCAACTCCCCAGGTTGCAGGTTTTGTGAGCACCTCTACTCTGCATGTCAGAAAAATGGCCAGGACTCCCATCAATAGGGAAAGGGGGGATGGAGGGGGATTACACATTTTAGACCCGCCTAGAGTATGAGAAGAGTCCCCCTGGCCCGGGGGAATTGGCCACAGAGGAGAGGGAGCAAGACTGGCCCAGAAAGGGGCCGCCTGCTACAGAAGGCCCTCCTTCAGTCCCCCCCCTTGCAAGTCCACTGCTCCCCTTTCTGTCTCTGGGCCTGGAATTGCAACTGAGCAGCACAAGAGAACACTTACTTGGTGAAGTGCCTCAGCTTGGTCTCGATGCTGCGGTGGCGCATGCACATCCGGGTCAGTGCTGATCCGATATCCCTTGTGGCTCCTAGAGAGAAAAGGGATTCCTTAGTGATTAACTGGCAAAGGCCCGGAGCAAAAGATCTTTCCTGCAGCCCCATTGGGGAAAAACTGAAGAGACAAGAGATGGACCTGCAAAGCCATCGTCACTAGGTCAGCCCACCCAGGGCCTCCTGGAAGGCATGGTCCAAAGGCCTCCACAAGCGGCAGGCTGGAAACCTTGGTGGCATCTCCCAGAGCCCCCAAGGCCGCCCATCAGTTCAGAGTCACGATGTTCTCTGGCAGTGGCACAACGGAGCAGCCGCCATCTTACCTTCAAGGATTTTCTGTTCTCTGATCAATTCCACCACCCAGGATTTCACCAACCTTATCTGGTCAATGCTATTAACACCCCCCCTGTTCCCCCCTCCCCCCCAGGGAAAATAGCCAGCTGGAAGTCCTCTCCTTGTGACAACAGCAGTCATGCCACAAGGAGGCTCAAGGGCCAGGAAGAACGAAATGGGAGGAAGCCCCCCTTCCCTGGCTTAGATGTTCCTGGTGGAGACCTCTCTCCGGGCTGTCGCAAAGCCCAGCAGAGTCCCAGCCACTCTGCAAAACATTGGGCTCCATCACTGCTCAGAGCACATGCTCACATCACCACCACCTCGAGCCTCTCTGGGATCCCAGCTACAAAACTGAATGAATGAACACGCAAAGAGTTTACGTAACGAAAGAAAAGAGACAGAAGAGAGGAAGAAGGGCTGACAACCCCTATCACTTTGGTATAGGTGGGGCATGGTCTGTGGGGCAGACTGCTTGGGAGCGGATGGTCTGTTCAGAGCCTGAGAATCAGAAGTGGCTGGAAAACCCTGGACACTGTGCATTTCTGAGTTATTTGTTCAAAGAGAATCAGCTAGGAAAAAATGGAAAAAGACTCTTGAGGTAAATCTGACTCTAAAATTGAAGACCCCAATTGCCAATACTTTTTGTCAACCTTCTTCTATTCCCTTTCAATAAATCTGCTTAAAGAAACTCACCGAGGTCCTAATTTGCTTCACCTCACGGAGGCAACCTGTCCTTCAGCCAGCAGAGCTTCAGTGGAAGCCTTTGAGGCCCTATGGGGACCTCCTCTGGTTATGGGACTGGAATAGACAATCTGCACAGTCAACGGCCTCAGATTTTATGAATTCCTCCATAGGAAACTTCACACACTTAGAATTTCCTCACCTGCCCAGACCCCTAGGAGCTGGAGGGTTGGGGGGTCACACTGAGGGAGAAACAGAGTTGGCCAAAAGCGGCCGGAGAATGTGGGAGAGGTCAAGCCTCTGCTCTGCAGGCATCTTCTCTCTATCTCCAGGCTCTGGAGGATTTCCCAGAGCCATACAGGCATCTGGGAGGGGCTTCTCTGGGCCTTCCCTCCCCTCCCCCCCCAGAGACACTTCCCACAAGCACCCACCTTCCCTCAGGTGACCCAACGTAACCATCACCCTGAGACCAGCTCCCTCCCTGATTTCTGAAGGGTCTCCTGGAGTTAAAGATGAAAGAAACACAACGATGCCCACCTACCCTGAATGGAGGTTTTGACATCTCTCTGACTGGTGATGTCAAAGTCCCCCTCTATCCAGAAGTGCAGCCGGGCTCTTCGTGGGGGTTACTTTTTGTCTCCAGCTCCCTTGCCCTTCTGCCCTCTCTTCCAAAGGGCTACAACCCTCCCAGCCCCTCTCCTAGATCCCCTGGCAGGGAAGCCCACCAAAACCAGGGTGGTGATTCAAACATACCATGCACTGGTTTGGCTGTAATTGTGATTTTAAAAACTGGGGAGCAGGAGTGTTAAAGACAACATATGGAGGGATATACGAGAAAGTAACCCCACCCTGCTCCCTCTATGGATCTTCCTCTTGATGACTCCTTGGCCTTTTTTAAAAGATCCCTGTCTTCAACCTCCTTTCTGGCTGAGATCAGATGAATGCACACCCATACAACCTGTTCAGAGCATCCTGTTTTACACACACAATATCTTCATTGGTGCATGGGGAGGGAAGGACAAATCCTGCAGCAGAAATCCATTCTCTGCAGCAGCAGCAGAACCCAGAGAGTCTCCAGTTCCTCATCCCCAGACAATCTGCAATCCAGACTGAAATTCACCAGCAATCAACCCTTTCTAGGCATGCCACTTCTCTCCATTCTGGGGACTCAAACAGGGAAAAAGAGCCCTGAAATTTCCATTTTTCAGGCTGAAGCTTCTCCAGGAACCAAAGCACCAGACCAAAAATAAAAACAGAAATGTGGGTGCTTCTCACACTGGGAACCCCAGCCACACAATGGATGGACCAAACATGGATCGTGCCAGTCTGTGAGCTGGAGGGGCCTTGGGTGGCCTCAGGTAAGAGCCCCAATTAAAAGGGAGGCAGCTGCTTGCTCCCTCTTGGGAAGATGATCTTCCTGGGCCAGGTCCAAATTCACAGAGTGGTGCCAGAAGGAGAGGGATTCCCAGAACTGGGCCCAGCTGGGGTTGGATCAACGAAACCCCCCTCCAAGCCCTGGAAGGGGCTTCCCAGGGGGTACACCATTTTGCCTCCCCAAAGCTCCCCATATCTCCTTACCTCTGGTGTTGGTGGCCATGTCTGCCACTCTCTGGAAGGCCTCCAGGAAAGCCACTGCAGCCAATATGGTGGTCCTAGGAAGAAAGAGGGACTCAGATCGAGAGGGGAGCCTTTGCGGGAGAATGGAGTGACAAGACACGGGAGCCTCAGGCCGGGGAAAGCTGCAGGGCATGAGGAAGGCAACCTTGGCAGAGAGAGACAAACCCTAACCCTAACACTTTTCCTGGGCAAAAGGAGGCTGAAGCTTCCTGAAGTCCAGAGCAGGGAAATAATCTTCAGAAGGGGCTCAGGCAGACCCTTCCCTAATTGTCTGGGGTAGAAGACGGAAAAGAGAGCACCGCAAAACAAGACTTGTGAAATTCTTTTATTATAGCCAATCTCAATGAAGTTAGATTTAGATGACTTGCTGAGTTGATTTCCTGGGTGGGCTCATTCCTCTCGCCAACCCAAACACCCACCAAACTGCCTTCAGCCAGACTTTCCCTAGGAAAGAAAATAAAATGTGCCTGCTGGCCTGGAAAGGCTCCTTACATCAAAAGTGTGGAGAACTTCAGCATGGCACAAACCAAGGCAACATACAATCGGGTCACGTGAAACAGGAAGACAGGGCTTATCGCAAACGGGTGAAGATCTTCTCAGGGCTCCTCCCCTTTCTCTAGGGTGGCAGGGGAGGGGCAAGACGAGGCGACTCCAGCTATTGAGATCTTCCAGTCCAAATCATCGAATTGCGCTGAGCTGGAGCAGAGACGGGCATCATCTGCACACTAAGGACCCCTCAGCCAATCATATCCAGGGTGTTTAGATGGGTGCATGAAAACATGGAATTATGAACCACACCTACGTTCTCCTCCACTTCCTTCCCCATCTTCAATACGCTTTCTGTATCTTTCTGTATCTGAAAGAGAGATCGACTCCTGGCAGGCATTTCACAAGCAGAGGCATCTATCTAGCACGCACTCTTTCCATTCGCTTCTTTTCTTCGCTGTGCAGGGACATAAACGTGGAGGCAGCGTTTGGAGGAACCAATCACCCCAAAGGATGCAGCTGCTTTAATGCTTTGAGGAGAGGTGCTTCTTTTTCACACTAAGGTACTTCACAAAGTATCTTTTTTGAAAGCTATGCACAGCCTTAGCAGACACTCTCCTGTTTCTTCTTGTTCCTTTCTTAGACGTAAAGGTAGCCAAATGCACATTGTTGACTGTGAGGGGAAGTTTGTTACAAGTTCCTCCTTAAAATTCTCTGCCAAACTGCAGTCCAAACTCCAGCCAGCTCTTTGTTCACTTTTCTGTTTCCTGGAAACTAGCTACTTTATATTCTTCGCTACAACAGGCTCTGTGAAAAAGGACTCACCAAACGGCTTTTAGGATGCATCCCTTGTATCATCACCCTCTATACTACACAAGATATGCATTCCCTCAAAATGTACAGTTCTTCTGGTAAATTTCTTCTTTTCCTCCTGACAGCCAAACCCATTAGCAGATGCAGTGTGGAAGGCAACCTTGTGGCATTCCATTATGCAATAACCTTGGCTTGGACTAAAATGATAATCTGCCAAAAGCAGCGACTACTAACACTTCAGAGAAAAGATCTGAACCTCCTCAAAAAAATGCAGAGGTTAATTTTTAAGATATTGTTTGTTTGTTAAATTTACTTGCTAAACGGAAATAAAATAACAGTTATCATGCTTGAAGGTATTAAAAAATAGCTCAGTAGTAATTTTAGCTCCAGGCCAGGCCAGGCCAAACCAGATTGAAGAGTGAATAACTAGTCTCACCAACCTGAAGCCACTTACAGGCGCTGCTTCTCCTCTGGCCACTTTCTAGCTCAGGGCTTGTTTCTTTTATTCTTTTATTCTTTTAATTTAATTTAATTAATTTATTTATTTTGTCAAGCAAGTATTAGAGAACAGATATAAGTATAAACATGATTATGAATACATTAAATGGATACGAATAAAAGGGAACATTACGACGGGAATGGTAGGCACGCTGGTGATCTTATGCACGTCCCTTACAGACCTCTTAGGAATGGGGTGAGGTCAACAGTAGACAGTCTTAGGTTAAAGTTTTGGGGGTTTGGGGAAGAAACCACAGAGTCAGGTAGTGCATTCCAGGCATTGACCACTCTGTTGCTGAAGTTGTATTTTCTGCAATCAAGTTTGGAGTGGTTTACCTTGAGTTTGTATCGATTGTGTGCTTGTGTGTTGTTGCGGTTGAAGCTGAAGTATTCATTGACAGGTAGGACCTTGTAGCAGATAATTTTATGTACTATGTTTAGGTTGGACCAAAGACGACAAAGTTCTAAGTTGTCTAAGCACAAAATTTCAAGTCTGGTGGCATAAGGTATTCTGTTGTGAGCAGAGAAGTGGAGGACTTCTTGTGAAATATCTCTGTACTCGTTTGATTGTATTAATGTCTGATATGCAGTGCAGGTTCCAGATAGATGAGCTGTATTCAAGAATTGTATGCCTTAGTTTGCAGTTCAATAGTATCAGAGAAGAAGCTACGCAAGATTAGGTTAACAACTCTTAATGCTTTTTTGGTAATGCTGTTAGTGAGCTCTGGCACTTACACTAGATCTTTGAAATGAGTACTCCAAGTTCCTTGACAGAGTGAGGGTCGTCTATGAGGTCGTATCCACCCAGCTTGTATTTTGTGTTCTGATTTTTTTTTTTTTGCCAATGTGTAAGACAGAGCATTTGTTGGTTGAGATTTGGAGTTGCCAACAGTTTGACCATTCAAGTCAAGATCTTTTTGTAGGGTAGCAGCATTGTTGGTGGTATTGAATAGTTTTATATCATCAGCAAAGACAATGCAGTTGCTTATAATATGATCGCAAAGATCATTTATTTATTTATTTAGTGTGGGTCCTAAAACATTGCCTTGGGGGACACCGCTGTTAACAGGTGCAGGGTTTGATAAGGCGTTCCCTATTTTGACTACCTGTTGCCTGTTTTTTTTTTTATTGAAAAAGTTTTCAAATACAAATTTTTCACCCTTTTTTCCCCCCTCTCCCTCCCCCTCCCTAACCCCCCTCCCCACCCATCCCCCCCTGTGACTTCTTCATAACAAAAAAAAAAAACCTAATTCATAACAGATTACTTACTCCCTCCTCTAGATATTGACCTTTACTTACTAAAAATATTATTAATATTATAACATCCCCCTTTATCCATACATTTCAGAAAAGAGAAAAGAAAGGAGAAAAAAAAAGACATTATACTATAACATTATAGAATAACTTCTCCACTTTAAAACTATACGATAAGTCCTACTTTAACATTTAATCTTCTATATATGTTACTATAACATTTCAAAGCGGCCTTCCCCATAAAATCTAGTTTAACATTTATTCCACTCTATCCATTTCCTCCACTCCCCTAAATATATCACTTAAAAATCCCTTTTCTTAGACTAATCAATCTACTAACTAGCTTATTCACCCACTATCATACAAAATTACCATACACAACATTTCTTAATATCTTTAATTCACTGCCCACACTACTTAAAAATATATGTCTATATTTTCCATTATATCTAAATAAAAAAAAAAGAAAAGACAATGACTTTAAATTTATAATCCATATAGTATCTTCTTTGAGGTCTTTCCACTGGATTGGTAGAACCAACATCCATAATCGGGTAACATAGCTTGCTGGTGCAACAGTTTATTCAGGATCTTCAATCATATCTGCCCCCATCAGTAGTAAATATCTTCTTATATGTATAAAAGTAAAAACAACCACCCGAGTGACATTATAATTATATTCCATATAGTAATAATTGTGGGTTTCATCAGGATTATTAATTCCCATCATCGTAGTGGGTAACAACCCGATCTTCTGCATGCCCCAGCATCATTCTCTTGCCTTGTGATTCAAGATAATATAATATGTTTATCAACACAAAGAGAAATTCCAAAATGGATAATTCAAATCCATCAGTTTAAGGCTCGTTTCACGTCCCCAAATTACGGCCATGCAGAGATCTGCCACAATCCTCAGGATGATATTAACCAATACGTCGCCTCTTCTGTGTTTACACATAATCATTCATATTTTAAAGTCACTGGCTTCACTGTTGCCTAATTTAAAAATTTCTATTTTTATGCCACCTATTTCTCTTTTTCTTTTCTTTTTGTGGGTTTGGTTTCCATCCTGGTTTCCTTTCTACAAATTGTGTATCATCTGGTCGGTTTTTATTCTGCTTTGTAGATTGGTCTTGTTGGTTTTGTTTTTGTATCTCATGTTTCTTTTTTATCCCTTGTATATCCCCTAGTAGGTTTCCATGCTTATCCTTGCCTTGATAAGTCATCAAATTAAAATTAGATGCCACTTCTCTCAAATTTGTAGATAGTCCAGCTGGGGTATCCAATAAATCCAAAGGCAATTCATCTGGTACAGTCTCTATAATTCAATATTTTACCTTTATTTCCGGCTCCTTCTGCTTATCCTGTATTATACCTGCAGATGTTAAGTTCATTTTCAACCTATTTTGATAAAATTCTTCAGCTCTTTCAACAGTATTTAGCTGATATCTTTCTCCTTGGTATCTAAATATAATACCAACTGGGGCGTCCCACCTGAATGAAATATTTCTCTTTTTTAACTCATTCACCAGAAAACCAAATTTCTTCCTTTCCATCAATATCTTAGGTGGGAGTTCCTTGAAAATCCAAATCTTTCTTCCATACAATTGCAAATTAGAATTGAAGGAATTTTGCACGATATTATTCCTAATTTCCTTATCTGTAAAATAAATCACCACGTCTCTAGGCAATTGCCTTTGCTTGGCAATCCAGGAGTTGATTCGATAAACTCTGTCAATCCTACAAAACACTTCGTCAGGTTGAACCTTTAGAATCCCAGCTAGAAATTCAGAAGATATTTTCCTTAAATCATCTCTATTATTTTCCTGCAAACCTCTTAATCTTATCGCATATTCTGTGAAATTATATTGTACCATTAAAATCTCTTTTTCAATCTTCTGTTGCAGATTTTCTGCATTACCATACTTTTGATCAGCATCCATTTTAGGTTTTTCTTCTAAGCTATTATCCTGAGTGTTTATCAAATCATTTTCAATTTTTTGAATTCTATTGTCCAATTTATCTTGAATTTCTTCCATTTTAGACTCTAGTACATTAGTATTTGTGTCCAACTGTATCATAAATTCTGTAAAACCATTAACCACTTTTGAGAATTTTTTGTCCAAAGAATCAAACTTAGATTTCACCAATTCTTTAATTTCTTTAATTTCCTGCTTAAATTTTTCAAGTTGCTGATTCACAATCTCCTCCCTTCTTTCAATCTCCTCTATAAAAAATTCTGTTATATTAAAATCAGGTTTCTGAGACTGAAGAGTTAAGACTTGTTCCTTTAAATTATTAGTGGGGGAATCCTCCCCCCCTTCTTGTTTATCTGACTTTATGAGTCTCAGTGCCATGTTTCCGCCCAGGCAGGCTTTGTTAAAAAAAAGCAAGAAAGACTTCTTTCCAGTCAACAACAATATCAGATCTCCAAGGGAAAAAAAAAGAGAAAAAGACACAGGAGCGAAGTTTTGTCTACAAATGTAGCCAGTGGTATTTATTCCGCTACATTGTAGTAATAGAAAACGGAAGGACTTTCCCTTTCAGCCTCTCCTCCAGCCGACGCCATTTTAAAAGGCTTTTTTTCCTCTTTCTTTTCCTCCTCTCTCTTAAGTAATTTTTTTTAAAAAAATCAGTAAAATACTTGCGGTTCAGTATTACAGGTCCAGCTCACATTTCTTTGAGTAATCTGTTAAATTTGCAGGCTTGCTTTTGACGCCTGGCTCTGCATCAGCAGAGGTCTCCCAAAGCCCGGAGCAGCGGCTGGGGATACGGGGCATCTCATCCGCTCCGTCCCAAAAGTAAAGGAAAAACTTTTGGGACTCCGCAGAGAGTTCTACCCACCCCTGCCGGCTCTATCTCCATTTCCTCATGGAAACGGAGTTTTTTCGAGCCGCCATTCCGTTGTGAAGGCGGCTCTGACAGGCGGTGGAAGCTGACGATCCCAAAGGAATGTCTGGCAGCAACAAACAGCAAACCGGAAGTCTACCTGTTGCCTGTTTGATAGGAACGCAGCTATCCACTTATGCAGAGGAAATGCCATAAGATTTTAGTTTTAGAAGTAGTTTGTTGTGTACCATTGAATCAAAGGCTTTACAGAAGTATATATAAATTGCATCAATTGCTTTACCCTGGTCGAGTTTTGTTGACGGATTTCCCCTTTCCTGAGGAAGCGCCAGCCCCCCTATGGCCTGCCCTCCTTCATTTCTCCCCCACCACAATGTAGGGACTCAGGTTAGGCTACAAGACCCCTGTGACTCAACTGAAGAAATGTCTGCAAGAAAACCACCAAGCTCAGAGAGCACCAAGGAGCTCTCATTTCAACCCTAAGTTACAAATATTAACCAAACCATACAAATTTAAGGGGGCTTCCAGGTGGAGAAAGGGTGGCCTAATATGCAGGGAGGGATGCCAAAGAAAAAGTGGGGAGATGGGCCAGCTGGGCTTCGGAAGCAGGGGCGGGTTTCAAAACCTGTCACTACCGGTTCGCTCGTGGGTGCACACACGCTTGCGCACTTGACGCTTCTGTGCATGTGCAGAAGCATCCAGGCAGAGCCTCCTGCCACTGCCGCTACTGGTTCGTCCGATCCGGGGTGAACTGGTAGCAATTCACCACTGCATTTGAGGGGGAAAGATGAAGCCAGAGCCTCAAAAGCAGAGCCTGCTCAAAGGACACCACAGAGTTTGCCTGCTCCACTTTCCAGAGCATGAGGGAATTTGTTAAAGTTATAGAGCAGAACACCTAAACCTCCTGATACTTCTGGCCCAAGGATTAAAACATGAGTAAAGAAATAATTATATGGATTTAAAGAATTAAATCTGTATAATCCCTATAGTGCTTTACAGCAAGGGTCCCCAACCTCTGGGCTGGGTCCCACTACTGGGCCATGAATTTCATGGGTTCAGAAGTGGACTGGGTAAGCAGCTGGCCGGTGCATGCATGCACGTACACACCGGCCCGCTGTTTGCATGGCCAGCTCCTCTCCCCCCCCCCCAGGCCGCCAAGCCATAAAGGTTCTGGACTGCTGCTTTACAGCATTCTCTGAACGATTTGCATATTTCAGCCTCTTGCCCCCAACAATCTGGGTCTTCATTTTACTGACCTCCAGCAAATCCCCAGATCTTAAAGCAGTAAATCCTAATGCAGCCTCTGGTGTATGGAAGTTGGCATGGGAGGGGGGCACATGTTTCTCTTTGGTCCTCCAAAGCCCAGCTGGATGATTTTTGGCAATTATCAGCCCCAATGGATCCACCCAGGATAGCATTTGTCCCCTTTCTCTTTGAGTCAAGGGGGCTGAACAGAAGCACCTAGAAAAGAGGCAAGCAGGACCTGGGGGTGTCTGGGGACCTCTTTCTTTTCTATTGTCTCCTGGTCTGTCTACCTGAGAGGGACAGTCCTGCGAACAGACTATGGGGGGGGCTGTTTGACCCCGATGCCCATTGTGCTGAGCGTTCAAAGGAAAGGTGAGCTCTACAGTCAATAACAAATGCATTAAAAACACATGAGCCCATTAGGCTTTTCCCACAAAACAAGAAGTGTTGTTTCTGGGCAACAGCTGAATTTAACCCTGTCAGCCAGTAGGTCCCACATCCTCCAAAGCAGTTCCCACCTGGATGCAGAGTGCAAGAAGAGCCTGAGCCTCTTTTGGCAGGCAAGGGCTGGAAACGAGCCCCCCATTTCTCTGGGATTGCAATTCTTACAAATGCAGTCAGAGAATATTCATTATTGGCTAAGTGTGATTGGACACACAAGGAATTTGTCTCCGGTGCATAAGCTCTCATTGTACATACAAACAACTATTATAAATCATAAGTTACAACAACAGAGCGATAAATGAGAAGACACCAATAGGAGAAGGTAATAGGAAAGATGAGAAGGATCTCATCTTGGAAATTTTTTGAAAGCTCAGCTCAGAACAACCAAGCCCTCCACTCATCCGAGCACAGAGGGCACCTTAGCTGCTGCCATGCCCACCAGATCAAAAATGTCTCCACCCTTGGATTCTCCTCCCCAGGGCAGGCCGCTAAGCAGAACAGATTGGAAAATCAACTCAACAGGTAGCTTTTATTTTGATGGCACAGAAGGACAGAATCCTGCAAACTTGACTGTGTTCCTCCTCATGGTTCAGTGAATGAGGGAGGAGCTTCCGAATATGATCGTATGGACTTCTGGACTGTAAAAATGATTCAGCCCTTTTACCTGGCAAGGGATCTCCATCAAGTTCACCATCTGTGCTCTCTCCACCACTGCACAGAACAAGACACATTAGAGGAGGCACTTTGTTGCACATCTTGGTGGCCCCGTCCCCGCAGAGTAACAACAGACACTACCACTTTGATGTCTCCTCTTTTACTTTTCCTTCTGATAGGACACCACCACTACAATCCACCCAAGACACAACCTTTTCTGCACCTCTTAGAGTAGATGTCCACTTTCCATGTTCTCATTCTCTCATTTTAAGGAAGCCAGCCACTGGCACTCCCATCTGTTATGTGGTCCAGCTTCTTCTCTGTGAGTGGCATCTTTCAGTAGCAAGTATGTCCCACACATTTCCATTCTTTTCCCCTTCCTCCTTCCTTCCTCCATCCAGTGTTTTATGTTCTCCATTTGATTTTTCCAGCATTATAGCAACCTTTCCCTCCCTCCTTTCTCCCTTGAGCTCCCTCTGAGCTAAGGACCCTCCCTCCGAGTGGTGGTGTGCAATTTCATTGCCTCAACATGGCAACAACAGCAACCCATCCACACAACAGCAGTCACCCAACACCTCCTTAAAGAGACCCACAGACTCCAGGGTAATGGATTAGCAAAACAAGTTGACCAGATTGAGGCTGGAGGGTCAGAAGAGCTGTTCCCCTCAACTCATTGGGATCACAAGGCAGTTGGGCCACCATGCTTGTCCTATAATTATAAGATGACAGACCTGGGTTGGAAGGGACTTTGGAGGTCTTTGGAGGACAGACAGGGGTCCAGTCTTGGCTTGAAAACCCCCAGCAATGGAGCACCCGCAACTAAGGAGGCAGCTGTTCCACTGTTTTATAATTGTCATTGTCAGAAAATTCCTCCTTCCTTTAAGTTGGGCCCCCATCCAGCCCTCAGAAGCCTTGCAGAATAAATCCCCGCCTTCTTCTCCTCAGGCACTTCAGTGCTGTCTGGGGATCTTGCCCCACCTCGGATCCCTGGGTGCCCTTTCTGCCTTGGGGTGGGGGGATCACAGGGCATCTACCCAGCGCAGAGTGGAACAGCTGCCCTTCCCTGGCCCTCCCTCCTTTGAGGAAGCCTGGCTGCACCAGCCCTACTGAGCAGTGGCAGAATCAGTGGCGCCTTGTCTCTGCCTCAGCCAGCTATCTGACACCTGTGAAGCTGACTTTTCCTACCTGTGGTGATCCTTCACTCCTCACTATTAAAACAACAACCTATTCTTAGCTATGACCTTAGTTCAAATCTATCAAGATCCTTGAGAGTCTCGAGCTGTTTCCTGATGGATTAGCAATTTCTGTCTCCCCGTCATCCCGACCATCTGCACATTTTCTGAGTGTGCCTTATGTTTTTTCATCTGGATGAAAGATGCCTGCTGGGGATTCCTATGCAAGGAGAGAGATTAAGGGTTAGAAAGAGGGAGGAGGTCCCCAAACTGCAGGGAGGCCCATTTTGAGGGGGCTTCTCAGCCCCTATGCCTTCCCTTTCTGCAGTGTTAGCGAAGACACAGAGGGTCAACTCAATTAAAACATTGACTCTCCCCTTTCCACTTAAAGAGCAGCTTAATGCCTGGGGCTACTCCAGAAGCCGCATGCCTGGCTTGTCCCTCCCTGGCTATGCAGGGAGAATCCCCATAATTCCTTGATCTTTTATACATTTATCAAATTTCTATTTAGAAAGGAAAGCTACTGTGGAGTATTCCAGCCAAAAAAGGCATCAAGAAAGTGGGCCCAGCCCCCCTTCCCACCTGGCCCCAGCCTGGGATGGGGGTGGGGGAGACTGCAAGGCCATCAACAGACAATCCAGGACTTGCACGGGGATTTATCATCACATCCAGCGCAGAAAGGCTGCTGCAAACATTTCTGGACGCAGCCATGGGAACCACAACTGCAAATCTCTGGCAAGGAAAAGGGAACATCCCTTGTGGTTGGTCCTGAAAAGTCTGCACCAGCCACCAGCTGCTGGCCAGGCACAATTGAAGGTGCTGCCTTTAAAGCCCGAAACAGCAGGAAGGCCTAACTCTCCCCCTCTCCCCCGTTCTCCAGAAACATCCACAAGGGGGCTGTCCGAGTGACTGGCTAAACTTAATCTACTTGGACTTTTTGACAAGCCCCACACCAAAACCTCCATGCACATTTAACAGAGATGGACAGAAGCATAGACAGCCTGACTGGGCCTGAGACGCTCAGCTGGTCGGGTCGCCCTTGGCAGAAATCCAGAATCCAGAGGTCCTGCCTACCACCGTTTGCTTGCAAAAATGGTCTCCCAGCTCTCTGAACAACCTTCCAAATAACCAGCCACAAGCACCACAATAAAGCACCAGAGGCACAAAGACCACAACCGTTTCTTTGAAAAAGGAGCGATCTGCTTCCCTGGGCTGCTCTGCAGGAGAACTCACCGCAGCTGGGAGTGGAGCTTCGTGGCTTTCGAGTTGAAATCTTCCCAGACAGGATAGGAGCTCTGCAAGACAAGGAAAAAAGAGGTTGAGAACCCCCAGCCTCTCCCTTCCCTGGGTAACAGCAGAGACCCATAAGGCAGTGGGGGGGGGGAGGCTGCTCCTTTCCCTGGGGTGCCAGAAAGGCCCGCTGGAGCCAACTCCTTCCCACAAGTCAGAAGCCCCCCCCCCAAGATCCGGGCCTGCCCCAGCTCTACTCAGAGCAAACAGGTCATGCCATTTGGTACCTTTGGCCACGCCAGGTGTCGTCTAATCAGTTTGTAAGGTACGGCATGTAAGTAAGAATCTGCCAACCCTCACCAGACACACAGTGGCCTCTCACAAGACAATGCACAATCTCAACTTGATCTCTCAACAGTCTCCTTGTTTTTCAAATATGTCTCTACGGCTCTACAGGCTTCAACCCAGTGATACAGCTCTGCTTCAGGTTGTGCTGCAGGCCAGTAGTGGGTTTCAAATCCCATCACTACCAGTTCGCTCATGGGCGTGCTCGCTCGTGCACAACGCTTCTGCACATGCGCAGAAACATCTGGGCGGAGTCTCCTGCCGCTGCTGCTACCAGTTCACCCGGTACCAATCCGGGGTGAATCGGTAGCAACCCACCACTGCTGCAGGCCCATCAACTCCTTCATGCGATGAAGACTCCCTGGAACCATTCCCTGAACTCTGGCGGCTTCTCTGGACTAGTGGAGGGGGGTGGTGTTTGGAGCATTGCTCTTGGACTTACAGTGAACTGTGGAACTTTGGGTGGGGGGAAGTTGGAGCAATAAAAGGGAGTTAAAACTTTCACTCAGGCTGTGTTGCTTTTGTGCCCAGCCCCGGGTCAACACAACTGGGACCCAACAGATTACATCCCAGAGTATAGGAGCTGGCAGATGTCATCTCAGAACCACTGTACCACATTTTTCAAAAATCCTGGAGCACCAGGGAACTACCATGTCACTGTGTTTTTTTATTTACCAGCTGAGCTCTCATTTCTGGACTATCAGACTTTCCGTAGCTTGCCAACTTTTGTTATCAGTAACTGATATTACATGTATCCGCATTCCTTTCTTCGACTTCACACACTTTCCTTTGTTCTCTTGCCAGAAAGGTCCGGCTGGGAAATAGCCGGTACGAACTATTTTAAAATGTAACTTATTAGATCAGTTAGGTGTTTTATTTTTTTTATAACAAATAAATGAGTTTTCTTAGAAAATATCTTCGGGTTTTGTTTTCTTAAAGTATACTTGCAAGGAAAGGTCTCGATCCGCCCCTCCTAATCAGGTGCGATTATCCCAAAAACAGAATGGGATTAATCAGCGCCCTGATATCTGGTAGCAAGAGGATGGTTGATTTATGGCTTTTTCCTTGTTTGTTACTTTTGATGATAAGCGCATAGGCAATTAGTTTTTAGCTACTGAGGTACGCTAATTATTTTTTGCAAGAATGCCGAGAAAGAAGAAAAAGGGCAAAATGAAGCCCAGAGCTTTATCCTCTTCGGATGAAGAGCAGGAGATAGAAAGACCCTCAAGATTTCAGCTCCTTGCTACAGCCACACGCCTGGAACTAGAAGCCGTGGGAGAAGTAACAGATGAAATGCTCTTAAAAAGGCATCAGGAGAGAGATAAGAGAGATAAGCTTTTGAAGATAATGTGCTACAACTGAGGTCAGTAGCGTCTCCTTCTGAATATGCATGCTCTCAAACAGTCCTCCCAGAGCCTTCTGAATTTGTAATGCTTGGTGCAGGGCAAGATTTTCTACAAACGGCCGTCTACATGGAGGGAAGTAAGCAGTGGGGTAGCACAAAGTTCCATCTTAGGCCCAGTACTCTTCAATACCTTCATAAACGACTTAGATGAGCGAATAGAATTTATCAAATTTGCAGATGACACTACGCTGGCAGGAATAGCCAACACCATAGAAGATAGGCTCAAGATCCAGATGGATCTTGACAGACTTGTACACTGGGCCCTAGCTAACAAAATGAAATTCAATGTAAGAGAAAGTAAAGTCTTACACTTAGGCAAGAAAAACCAAAAGTACACATATAGACTGGGAGAAACCAGGCTTAATAGCAGGAACTGTGAGAGGAATCTTGGAGTCTTAGTGGACAACCAATTAAATATGAGCTAACAGTGTATGGTGGCAGCCAAAAAAGCAAATGCAATTCTAAATTGCATTAACAGAGGGATGCAATCAAGGTCAAGGGAGGTACTAATACCACTCTCTAAAGCCTTAGTAAGACCACACCTAGAATATTGCATCCAGTTTTGGTCACCACTATAAAAAATGTTGAGTCTCTAGAAAAAGTGCAACCAGGATGATTATGGAGACTAAAACATATGAAGAACAGTTACAGGAACAGTTAGTGGCTAGTCTAGTGAAGAGAAGGACCAGGGCCATTATAGCAGTGTTCCAATATTTGAGGGGCTGCCACAGAGAGGGGGGGGTGTCAAGCTGTTTTCCAAAGCACTTGAAGGCCAATAATGGATGGAAACTGATCAAGGAGAGATTCAACCTAGAAATAAGGAGAAAGTTTCTGACAGTGGGAGCGATCAACCAATGAAATAGTTTGCCTTTAGAAGTTGTGGGAGCTTCATAACTGGAAACTTTCAAGAAGAGACTGGACTGCCATCTGTCAGAAATGGTGTAGGATCTCCTGCTTGGGCAGGGGGTTGGACTAGATGACCTACAAGGTCCCTTCCAACTCTGTTAATCTGTGTTTGGTATCCACTGGCTTCCATGTCTACTCATTAACTATTATTATGAGCTGTTACTTACTTTCTTTAAATTAAGTCCATGAATAAACAGGAAGCTACACACCAAGAAGGACAGCTATTGGGAGCCTGCCTGAAAAACCCACCTGCCAAGCAAAAGCTCCAGTGGAACTGCCTGACTGGAGCAGAAGCAGCACCTGAACCCACAGCAAGGAGCATGGCCTGCCCAGAGCCCTAAAGCCCCTGCCTGCCTTTGGCCTGGCTGTGAGGAGGCCTCCCCAAAGACTAAGACTCGTCCCAACAGGCCAGACATGGGAGAGCTGCCAAGAGCAGATTTCGCCTGATCTTTGAAAAAAGGGGTAATCCCCGGATCCCTCTGAGTGCTGGTGAGGATGCCTCCCTGAGCTGGGCTCTGGTGCTCCTTTCAGCTCTAAAACGCTTGAAAGCACTGAGTGGGGATCAGCAGGTCATCTGGCTCTTTGGGCTCAAGTATCATAAGGATTCTTGCACTGGGGTTTGCGTGACCCAAATTGCCTGAATTGACAGCACGGCAGCCCACAATCCGTCATATCTCAAGGGCTGCTCTCGCCCAAATGGCTGAATGGAGAAGCAAAGCAGCCCAGCCTCTCTTTGGCTGCATCTCTCCCCAGATGCTCTGCCAGCCTCCAAAGCCTTCTCCTCCTAGCAGCCCTCATCTGC
The DNA here is from genome assembly GCF_059756535.1 of Pantherophis guttatus. NCBI lineage: Eukaryota > Metazoa > Chordata > Lepidosauria > Squamata > Colubridae > Pantherophis > Pantherophis guttatus. The sequence continues at coordinate 26,369,759 of NC_142073.1, forward strand.
AGGGCAGTGGGAGAAGTGCTGAAGGCCAGGGAGCCCCCACCCCCACCCCACCCGCTTTCTCCTGAGTCAGGCAGAGGCATGAGTTTCTTTTAAGGTTCCTGGGGAAGAATGCTGAGCATTTCCAAAAGCAAACACAGGATCTCACCCTTTCCAAGTGTGGACACAAAGCAGAGATGGGGCTCTAAACTCAGGGAGTTCCAGTTCAGCCCCTCTCCTTATCCCCCTGCCAGCAGGAAGAACCCTCCCCCCACCCAGTGTGTGTGTCAGTGGGGAACACTCAGGAGCCAGGGTTAACAGTCAATAGGAGTCTTCTTCCTTGACACCAGGCGTGCCATCTCCTCTACCCAAAACGTTCTATTATTTGAATAAAGAAATGAATAATGCTGCAACCATTGCATTCCTGGCAGGCTGTTATGCCAAGAAAGAGCCATGAGCTCCTTTGAGGAGATGCTGGAATACAGAGAAGAGTTCAACTGAGGGACACATGTGTTGCCTTTGGATTCCCCACAAATAACACCTTGGAGTTGAATCCAGTAGAAGCAGAATACCTGTCACATCAATCAGGCTGCCCTATAGCTGCATAAAGCAGTGGTTGAATATTTATGGAAGATGAAATCAATGAGACCCACTCAGAGCAGACAATGCTTATATTATGTGTGTAAGAAATAAAACTGAAAAACTTTTCAAAAAAAAAAAAGAGAGAGAAGACAATGCTGTGGGAAAGGCTGGTTTAAGCAAGCAACATCTGGGAAGCCATCAGGATGAGCACTCCTGAGCATTTCTCCAAACCATGGATGGTCCCTGGAGGCCCTGATCCTTCAACGGAAAAGGACCCATCAATGTGAGCAGACTCTTAAGATGGACTGGCCAACCCCAGTCAGAAAGAACAGTCGTTGTCTTCACATGGACCACGGTGCCTGGTTCTGGATTTTGTTCTAAAACAGAAACATAATTTGGCCAGACAGATTTCAAGTTGTGTAATATGAATGGAAGTGAAATAAGGTTTTTAGTTCAGAAAATGGCAAACTTATCAAAGCTTGACAACTACATTTTTTTTCTTTGAATAAATACTATCAAAGTTTAGGACCAATGGCACTATGAAAATATTCGTATTTATTTCTTAGATTTACATGCTGCGGAATTGGACCAACTCATTCGACTTTCCATTTATTTTTAAGAAGAGGAAGAATGTTTAAGTTTAAAAGAGAAGACACAAATTAGTGGAAGATAGTGGGGGAGGATGTTGTGCAAAGATCAGGATGGGGTGGAAAGATATTTTATCGATAAAAGAGATGTGAAGAACCATGAATGGCACCAGCAGTTTAAGGAGGAAACATGAGAAATCCAGGGACGGGGGTGGGGTGTCTAAGCTGCCTTGATGGAGAAACCATCTTGCAAGCTGCTCTGGAGGAGAGTCAGAGATGTGAGATGGACAAAGGCAGGAAGTTTGTTGAGCAGCCTGCAGAGCAGCCCAAACAAGGCAGCTGTGTGCAGACCCAACCCTGGGAGTCCTGTGCGTCACTTTGTGGGATGGAAAGCTGTGGAGGGCCTGGGGGAATGGGGGATTCTGGCTGCAGCGGCCAAGGCAGATGAACAGCTTGAGGGGAAAAGTCTTGCAAGAAGAACCTCCTGCAGCCCAACTGCTGCCCAGGAACATGGACATTGGCTAGAAGCAGAAAAAGCAAGCTGGAAACTTGGGGCGGTAACAGCACGGCTGCTCTGAGGGGCTCATCTCTGTTGAGGTTCAATCAACTTGGAGACAGTTGGGGAGCTTCTAGAAGAGGGCTGGGGAACTGTGCCTCGGGGCAGAGAGAGTTGGGAGCCTGCCAGTTCCAGGGTCACCAGAGCCTTCGGGCAAAGAGGCAAGAACTGGGGGTGTTTGGGGAGCTGCTCAGGGAATCGAGTCTTCCCTCATGTGGAATTTAGGGCCTTGGAGCTGGCTGGGGCTTTGCAACTGGGATGGAGCAAAGTGAATGGCGGGAGAGCATCAACACACATGTGGCCTCCACATTGGAAGGTGGCAGCTATAAGGGCTCTGCTTGGACCTCCTGCTTGGACCTCCTTTGCCAGTCTCTCATCCAAATGCAGGGAAGGCAGGCCTGGAGACTAGAGAGGAAAACCTTCCAGGGCAGCAGAGGGTTTGCATGGCAATCCACGCAAGCTTGCAGCAGGTCTGGGAAGGGGCCAAGTCAGTGGAGCAAAGGCTGCCACAATGCAATTGATGGCAGGGTAAACTCTTTGGGTGCCGGCAGAACCAGCAGGAATAGGGAAGACCAGCTGGACTGGCTGAACGGTTTCTAGCAATTGCCTCTGTTCTCCATTTTGCCCCTAGTTCTTCTGAAAACAATTGGGAAACCAGGAAAATGGGAATGGGGGGACTTTAGAACCTACCCTTCAAGAGGTAAAACCCCAATTCACTCCTCCAGACTTTTTGTGTAAGGATCAGCTAAAGCACAGATGCTTTATATGCAAGAAGAGAAATAGGAAAACAGATGCCAAAAGCTTGCAAAAGTGGAATGGTGACACACTGCCCTCACCCCACCCCACCATGCAAGGAATAGGAGGTGCAGCAGAAACCTTCAAGGCACACGCAGCCAAGGGAGCCTCTGGTTCCAAATGTGGCCTCCTTGAAAAGCCAGATGTGCAAGGACAAGAGACTGCACTCAGTTGCAAAAGGACCATAAAAATAGTTGGACTGGAACCTGGAAGGTCAGGCAAGAAGGGAGCCTCTCACTGAGCTGGGGTGAAGAAGAGCTTGGATCCAACGCACAGAGGAGGCTATACTCAAGTTCTGCTTCTCTCGAGGCAGCTGGCATGGCTGGAGGGCAGAAGTTGCTACCCACCAGATCAGACCACTGGACTACCAGAGGTGCCACTGATTCTCACTGGGAAGATGGAGCTATTAAAATGGCCTGCTCAATTAATGGACACACTCAGCTCCAGAAGGCTCTTGGGGAGATCCTGGCAGCTGTGAGACGCAGATCCTGTGCTGGAACTGGGAGGCAACAGTGCCCTTTGGCACTTCTTGCTTACAGAGGAGCTATGAGGAGATAAGCACACCAGGAGCTGTCTGGAAAGCCACTGCCAAAGACAAAGAGCCAACCAGATTAAAGACACCGGGTCAGAATTCATGTTCATCCAGGTCTGCAGCATAGCAATAGAAGCAATGATACTTTTCTCTATTCTTTTTGATCTGAGGAATTTGGCTGCTGGCCTTTTTAAGGGGATGCAAACTCTATAAGGGAAGGAGAGCCCTAAAGGACATGGATTATCCGGGTGGTCCTGTCCTGAGACGACACTGACCACATCCTTGGGCGGCCTCTGGAGAGTCCTGCTGTTGCTTGATCACGTGGCCTTCAACGCTATTAGGAATGGTATTCTTCTGGACCTCCTCTGGATGGGAATGGAACAGGGAGCGCTACTCCGGAAGGATTTCCTGACCTGGCCTACCTCAAAGGGCTGACACAGCTGGAGGCAGCTGTGCAGAGTCTTTCCAGCTGTGTGAAACTGGGGCACCTGCCCATGCTTGGGGGTCCCTCATAGCCACCCATCTCAGTTGCCGCCCCTTCCCTTGAACAGCCAACCCCCATCTTTACTCCCCTCTTCAGTTTCAGGAAGGCCATGAAATTGTGGCTGCAGCTCAAACAGCTTGAGGTGTGGACTTGCTGCTTCCAGGGCATTGGCATTGTTTGGTTATGCAAGGGAGTCAGACGGGATTGGAGTGGCGGCTGCGCTCAGTCGAATGCATTCAGACTGGCATGCCCTGGAAGGCACCAACGGGCCCATGAGAGGGACCTATTCAGCTGAGAGTATAAAACTGAGGAGTTTCAAGCAGGGCTTTTCTTAACTGGGATTGGGGGATGGTGCCTGTTGTAATGGACTGAGTGTTTCCACTCCTTGCATAATTCAAAAAGCCACTGACATGCTTGCAAGAATGCCCCCCCTCCCCAAGGAAAGGAATGAAAGCTACCCTTGGGCTCTTCTGCTGTATCAAAGGAAAGACAAAGCCAGAGAAAAATCAACTAAGAGCTGCAGCCACTTACAAGCCCCCTGATTTGGCACACCAAGCAGTGAGGAAGGCCTTAGGGAAAGTGAGGAATGGAGAGAAATGACCCAAATGGGAGGGAAAAAGACAGAGAAATAGCCCTTTGATACTGAGCTACCCAAAACTGAGACCCAAAGCCAAAACTGCAGCCATGGAGGGGTTGCCAAATCCACAGGGATATACGCATCTACTAGAAAATGTATCCTGAAAATGTATTTTCAGAAACTGTGGAGTACTCCCCACGTGAATCTATGGGGCTGAGATCACTGGAAGAAGCTTTAGGCAGACAGACAGACATCCCTGGCATCAGACAGGCCAGAGGAAGAGAATGAAGGTTCCTTCATTTCAGGTACAGGATTAATTGTAACCGGAATGGCGGTTGCAGTGTCAAGTTGCAGCTTGACAGGCGAGAAGGCTCCATCTGATCTCAGCTGAGAAGATGAGGCCCCGCTGAGTCCACACTCAGCCACCCTCCCCTTGAGGGCAAAGTGCCAGGCTAGCACTGCCCAGCAGCTTTCGTGTCCCTTCCACAGTCCAAGGAAGAGCACTTGCCTCCAAGGAGAACCAAGCCTCCTGCTGCTGCTGCTCACCACAGCCACCGGCTCCAGTGGACCCCCCCAGCAGCTCCCTAAATCCATAATCTTGCTTACTGGCTGCCTTGCTTTGGATGACCTGGGCACGCACTGCCAACCTCAGGTCAACTGCCAGGATACCAAGCAATCCAGGGATGGCTGTCCACACCAACATGGCCTGATGGACAAATACAGCATTGCAGAAATGTTTACAGCAGGGAGCAGAATGGAAGGATGCTGGGTTCCCCTTGAAGCACGAGATAAACAGCCGCCACCCAGGGGACAAGAGAGTATTTCAACAACACAACCTACGCAATTTTACAATGTGTTGCTCAGAAGACCTTTCCAAACATATGTTCCAAACAGAGACATTCTGCTTCCCCCCTCCCAATATGCCACATGCAAGATAAATATGGGAATATTTTGTGCTGCTCTTGAAGAAGGATCAGCCTAGCGAGAGATCTCTTGCCAGATGCGATAGTCACCTTAGACAGGAGATGGGTGGCATATAAAATGTAATAATTAAATAAAGATATACAGCTTCTTCTTCTAGGGAAGCCATCTGCAACTACAGGTGGGGGTTACGATGGGAAGAGGGACGGAGACATCTTTTCTCGTGCTTGTGACTTCTCAGAGCTGGGAGGTTGTACTCTTAAGACCTAGAATCTGTGGAATCACAATGACAGGGTTGGAAGGGACTTTGGAGGTCTAGTCCAACTGCCTGCCCAAGGCAGGAGACCTGATTCCATCCTAGACAAATGGTTGTCCAATCTTTTCTTGAAAACTTCCAGTGATGCAGCACTCACAACTTCTGAAGGCACAACGTTCCTCTGATTAATTGTTCTCACTGTCAGGAAATTCTTCATTTCTAGGCTGGATTTTCCTCTGATGAGCTTCTTGTCCTGCCTTTAGGAAGGTCATTTCTAGATATTCCAAATTTTGGAAGCATAGTCTTCTAATTCTTGTTCATGATATGTTGAACATCTCAACAATTAGTCTGCCTCAGATAGGAGAACCCATCTAGCTCCCTATGGATGCTATGGCCCCTCCACTCCTTTTTCCTCCTCAGACAGAGGCATCTTTCCTTGACTTGGGCTCCCTCACGAGATGGAGACAGAGAGAGATATGGATCATCAACTGGTTTCATGTGTCCCTCCTTGCAATGGGCTGGGAGAACCACCTTGCAAGAGAGGAGGAAGAACCACACTCTCCACAATGGTCTGATGTTAAGAAAAACCTGAGTCCACAAGAGGGGTGGAAGCTGAGAAGGGCCTCAGAAGGGTCCCTCCTAGTTTTGGGGGGAGTAAAAGGGAGAATCCTAACTCTATGGCCAGCCCCACCTGCACAGTTTCCAAGGTACACGTGCATGTGGCCTTCATAGATATAAATGCTTAAGTCATATATGTTGCTTATGTTTGGAAGAAGCTCTCTGCATCTGTTCAATTTCACTGCCTTAGCAATTTCACTGCCTTAGACAGGATGATAAAGTCCCATTTTAGCAACTTTCTGAGGATGAGGTTCCCTCCTTTCATAGGACTCTCACACAGTAGAGTCACTAAGACTATAGGAGAGGTTCTCCTCTCTCAGCCTCCACTGCGTTATCCCTTCCTTCCCATCTTCTAAATATCTAAAGTAGACTTCCCTGGGAAGCTGGTCCTCTTCTCCTCTTAAGGTAGCAATTCCTACATAATTGGACATAATTCCTACAATGCCAGACTGAGAAGTGGCTCTTGAGGCAGAGAGGCCAATCCCTTTCCTCCTAAGGAAAGAATCGAAATTGGAGCCCCCAGAGTCTGCTTGAGCCCATCCAATAAAGAAAATCCCACCAGTCTTTGGCTGCTGATTCCATTGTCCATCTGTTTTTACTTTTGGTCTCTGGAAACTGCTGCCCTGTGCCACTCAAGGTGCTTCTAGATCTCTGACCTGCTCTGCAGACACCTCAGGTACCAGCATCAGACTGCCTCATTCCTAAAGCCCTGGACTCTTTGTCCTTTTCAAAGTCAGAGACAACATCTGCTCTCCAATAAACAACCGGTCATAGGTCTCTAGAATCTGTTCTGGTTAACAGGTCAAGGTTCCCTTCAGCACACTGGAAAAGAGTTCCTCTTGCCCTGGAGAAATGATTTAAAGTAACCCATCTTGGAAGTCGAAATGCTGTTGGTCAAGAGCTCCGATTCCTTCTCTCTCTCTGACATGGCCATTTCTGCAGTTCCAGGCCCTTCCTTTCCTTGGTGCCCTGGGCTTCTTTCCATCTTTTGAATGTCAATGCTCAGCTTTATGTGCAGCCTCCATGACTTTTTCCTTTTTTCTCATTGGAATTATGCATTATTTCCCAACTGCATCAGGCTCCTTTTTCCATTAAGCATCTCCTGCCTTGCTTATTTAACTAAAATCCACATCTTTGCAGACCGAGGTAAAATTAAACATTTTTAATTTTAACTATTAAATGTCTATAGTTTCCCTTAAAATCAAGAACTCCAATGTTACATAAAGTTTACTTAGAATTCCTGTTATTTTTCAACTCTCTGAATAATCTTATCATTCAAACAGAAAAGCCAAGATGAACAAGGGTTCTATAAATACTGGATAGCCTTTTCCATACCACTTCCAGATTCATGCTTAGTTTTATATATCCCACCTTTTCTTGAAGATTTCACCAAGATTACCTAACCTTGATGACAATTCCCAATGTCTTCTAGTAGGGATTCCTCTGTAATCTAAAGGCAGGCTATCTCCTGGCAGCTGCTAAAAAAGGTCAAGCCAACTGTCACTCAGGTATCTTCTATAGCAGTAATGATTAACCTTTTTGGTGCCAGGTGCCCAAAGCATGTGAGTGTGCATGCGGGAATGCACACACGTGTGCCTGGAACCCCCCCAAATGCGAGTGCCCCTGTGCACGCGCACGTCCCCCGCACATTCACCCACCCCACATATGCACCATGCCCCCCATGCCCCTCCTTTTGGCTTCCAGGTTGGTGCAGGCAGCTTTCCAGGCCCAAAACAGGGCGCGGTGGGGCGCACGAACCCCCAAAATGCAATGCGAACACCCCCCCTTCGCACGCGTATAAGCGGCCCCCGCATGCACTCTGCACATGCGTGGCAGAGACCCAAAGACCAGCTGGCCAGCGGGAGGCACGTGCCTATGTGTGGTAGAGCTGGGCTGGGTTGACAGCTGGTGTGCCAGGCGACATGCCTCTGCGTGCCACTTTGGGCCATCATGATTCTATAGCAGTATCTCCTTTTTCCTGCTCAGGAATTTCACCTTTTTCCAAGCCAAGAGGCCAGAGAAGCCCGTCCTCCCTGTTCCTTTTTCCTTTGCGACATGTGGGCGAAGCACTGAAGCCTCCCTATCAACCTATAACATCAACTGGAGCTTTACAGATGCCTTTGAAGGTCTGGTTTCAGCTAAACCACATTAGGTGATCTTCATCTGAGCCAAAATCTGAGCGAAAAGGAAATTCTGCAGGCCCAAGTTATGTACTGTATTTAGGAACAAAAAGAAAACATAGTGACTTGCGAAAAACAGGTGTGAAAAGGATTAAGGCATCTTAAAATGATCAGATGCTGAACATGAGCTAAAAGAGCTATCAGCATATTAGCACAAGAATGCTGCTTTCAGATCTGGGCACCATATTTTAAGAAGAATTTTGAGAAACTAGTCAGGGGACTTAAAATCAAGAGCTGAAGGAGATGGGAATATGTGGCTGAAATAGAGATTAAGGGAAGTCTTCAAAAAAGCAGAAAGGCTGTTATGTCAAAGATGAAGAGACAAAACTTTTCTATTACTCTATTCTATTACTATCAAGGGGTGGAGACTGCAAAGAAACAGATGTTATCTAAACAGTAGGAAATATCTCTAGAAAGGAGAAATCTCCTCTTTACTGCAGATTTGGGCAGAGGCGAGACAGCAGCGTGAAAAGACCCTGGAACAACAACCAGGACAGTGAGACGAGCAAACAGAGGGCCAGAAGCTCTTCTGCCACATTCTCAGCCCCACACGATGCCTCAAAAGGCTGTCACATTGTTGCAATGTGAACTTTCACCGCACAGTGTCCCATTTTCCTGGGATGTTCAGGATTCCTGCCCTTAGCAGGAAGTTGGACTAGAAGGCCTCCAAATCCTTTTAGGATGCTATCAGGTAAGAACTGCCACTAGAATATAGTAAGAATACAAATGTTTGCAAATTGATCAATCAAACACTTGAAAGCCAAGGACTATTCCCAGATGTTGCACCATCTGCGAGCCCCAAAGGCCCAGGTCGACCAGGTTTCCAAGGCCTCTCTAGGAGCTGCTATTAGTTACATATTCTGGGCCAATGGCTGGGCTGGAAGGGCCCCAGGGGCCTTGTCTGTCTGCCGAAAATGCTGGTCCGCTGACCGGAATGCCTAAACATCAGCCTGGCCCTTGGCTCATTCTCTGCCAAATCCTCTGGAGCTGGATCTGAATGGCCCACCATGTGAGAATGGGAGGTGAGGATGAACAAGTTAGTACAGATGCTGACCCTGTCCTGAGACACAGCAGCAGCTGAACAGGATGGACCCCAGAGGAGAGCAATCAGGCAGACCCCAACCATCTTTGGGGGGGGGAGAAACAATTCTCCACCATTATTAACAGGAATCCCAAAACAAATCCCTAGAAGAGGCTTTCTAGAGGGAAGCTTGTTAGTATTGAAGTACAAAGCACAATGTTCAGTAAAGACGAATGCATTGGATGTAGTAATCCACAAAACCTAATGAAATGAACAACCTGACTTTTGAAATGCCGTAAGATTTTATCATAAAGTCCTCATAAATAGTTTCCCTAAAACTGGGGGGGAGGGAATCCACCCTTCCCCAAACTGAATGCAGCTCTGAGTGTTCAAATGTTCTTTACCTGATCTACATAAATTAAGATGCAAATAAGTGGGTATTTGGGGTTTCATACTGTGGATTTTTAAAGTGGTAAGCCACCAGGAGTCACCATGTGCAACTCGGGTGGTCATATAAATTTGTTTAATAAAGAAACAAACTGTGTGTTGCTTTATTTGCCCTCTACAATGTCTTCTGCTTTGCCCTCTCACCCTGTCATGATCCATTCAAGGCTCTTTGGGCTTCGGTACAAGAGCAAACCAGCCCCCAAAGTCAGCTGTGTTCAGAGCTCCAGCTTTGTCTTAAATCGCTTCAGATGTTCTCATCTCTTGCTTAGCAGACTTCCTGCTACAAGTCCAGACTGGAGCTGGGAAGATAATAAACCACATACGGTGGTTGGCAGAACTACCAAAGACTGCAGACTTAAATTTGCATCACCCGCTCAGCCTATGGGATCCGACCCATTTGGTTGGTCCCTTTCCTGTTTAAGCTTCCTATAAACAGTGTCAGTTCAGTCATCAAGTGAGGCATGTAGGGGGAGGGGGGGCCCTACACAATCAGTCCATGGTTACTCCCCCAGCAAAAGAAGAGTGGGCAAAGCAGCTCAAGATAACTTCCAGTGAATTCCCTGGTAGAATCCAACTGCTAGGAATCCTCTCACCAGTGAACTGGAGCAGTCTTAGAGATCCAAACAGCACTTGTCAATATGCAGCCTGGGCCATAATTGACCAGACTGGAGGGGCTGTGATCAGGCTCCCCAGTTACAGCCCATATTGGACAGCAAAGAACCTGACCCCAGCTCACTCGCCTGATCTGGGCAGAGTTCTGGGCAGGAAATGCACTGCACCCAGCAATTCCTCCCACCTTGGTGGTGCATCAGGCCAGAATTTGTTTATTTTTCACATTTCTGAACCACCCGTCTCCCTCAGTTATCCCAGGATGGCTCTGGGCATCCAGCAGAGAACAGCTGGACAACCCGAGACGGGCCTCTTTCTCTCCCATGGCAGCAGGAAAGCTCTTCTGAAGGAGCAGTCACCCCCGCTTTGCCTGGTGGAGTGTCTCATGCGCCTCACTGGGAAGAGACACCCACCAATAACTGCTCCCTCCCCAAAGTCTTGTAATTCTCTTCTTGCCCTCCCCCAGGACCTCCTGGGTAGAGCACCACTGCTGGCCCTGTGGTTTCCTTCTTGAGGGGAGACCAAGAACTCATAAACTATGCTGGATGGAGAGTGGCAAGAACTCTGCCAACTGCCAGGGAAGTTGGGAAGTCTCAAGGAAGACAGTTTGGGGGCAGGGAAGAGTTGAATTGTAAACCTTAGGTAAAGGTGCCCTTGCAAGAAAGGGTGGAACAATGCACAGCACCAATTCCTGGAGCAAACAATTGACCAAAATCTCCCCACCCCCACCTCAATCTTGCTCTCAGGCACTTCTGTCTGGGGCTGCACTTTCTAGGCTCAAAATCTGGGGTGGGATTAGAACTGCTATTTCCCAAGCCTGACACTTCCTAAGGCTCACCAGATCAATGTTACCCTGGGGAGTCAGCCTTTGGTGAAGGGTTGGCTATTAGATTAGATTAATAAATGAAATAATTCTGGCACAAACTGGATTCAACCCAGTTAAGCCTCCAGTGCCTTTTCTGAACCTGAACCAAGGTGCAGATCGTTTGGCTTCTCTACCTGAGAGCACTGCAGCCCCATCCTGGAGGGCAGATTTGTGCAACATCCTGAGCTGAGATCCCGAAGTCCACCCACCCGCTTGTTTCAGGGGCCGGCAAGGCCTCGGGGCCCTCGCAGTCTGAAGGCACCGGGAGCACAAGCCCCCGACTGCCCCCCCTCGAGCGGGTTCTCTGCACCCGCCGCACGCCTGGAGGCCGCAGCCTCAAAGCCAAGGCGGCGGAGCCCCTCGCCCTCGCAGGAGCAGAAACAGGGCAAGGCAGCGAGCCTCTCTCGGCCTGCCCACCGGGCCGAACCAGGGCAGCGGCGCCGGGCGGGGGAGAGAGGCGATTCCCGGAGGCGGCCCGCACAGGCAGCTGCCCTGCGCCGAAGGCTACACTGGAGCGCGGGTGGTCCGGCGCCGCCCGAAACATCCCCGCTCCCTGCTGCACCTGTGCAGGACGGGGGCGGGAAAAGGGCTCCGGCGAGCCGGCCCCCCTTGACCGGGGCGACGGGAGAAGGAGGCCACTTCCGCTGGAGAGCCGCCCCGAGGGTGGGCGCAGCGTGTCCCGGCTCCTTCGGGCCAGCGGCCGGCCCCCGCCGACCAGGGGCTACGCAGCGCCCCCGCCCGAGAAGGCGCTGCCCCGCCCCAACACCGGGAGACGGGACCCGAGCCTCCCCGCAAGCTGCGAGCCGGGCCGCCCCGAAGCCCCGGCGGCGTCGGCGGCGAGGGCGGAGGCCGGGCGGGGGCGCCCAAGACCCTCAGACCCGGCGGCCGCTCCTCCGGCTCGCCTTCTGCACGTCCTCAGAGACGCCCTCGCTGCCCGCTGCGCGCCGCTCACCTTCATGTCGTTGACGATGGCCTGGAAGAGGCCGCCCAGCGCCCCGCACTCCTTCTCCGCCGCCTCCATGCCCGCCCGCCCGCTCGCTCCGCTCCCTTCCGCTGCGCTGCTGCGACGCGGCGGGCGAGGCTCTGCGGCGGCGACGCGCCCGCTCGGTCACTCCCCGGCCGGGGCGGCTGGCGGCGGAGGGGCCGGCGAGGGCGAGGCGCGGGGGACGCGGCAGCGGCGGGCCATGGGCTGCGGGGGACGGGCGCGCGCCTCGGATGCCGGCGCGGGGAGGGGGCGCGCTCCGGTCACGTGGGCGGGGAGGGGCGCCCTCTCCTCCGTCGCGCCTCAGCCGGAGCCCCGATAACTGGGGCGGCGCGCTCGGTCCGGGCTCCGGAGACAGAGGCGCCCGGGAGGGAGCGCGGCTCGGGAGCCCCGGAGTGTCTACTGGGCGGGAGACGGTAGCCGCTCTTCGGTCTCGCGGACAGTCGGTGCTGGCGGGCTAAGGTGGCTTCTTTCCGGAACGGCGGAGCGCCACGGCTGACTCGGGCCGTCCCCGAGGGTCGCCGCAGGGCCGGATCAGCTGCCGCTTTGCGCCTCCTTCCAGCCTGGCTCTTACAATTGAAGCCCCCCCCCCCGCTCTCCTGCCGGGCTTCCCCGCTGCCGACCTCGGCCCCGCAGGATCCCGGACGGCCCGCTTTAACCCTAACCCCCCCCCCCAGTGCCTGCCCGACGTCCAGGAGAGCCGGCCGCGGGAGCGGTGCGCCATCAACGGCCAGTCCTCTTTATTTTAAATCTCTTTATTCAAGCAACGGGACACAGGACTCGCGGGCGACGCCGGAGCGCCCGCGGGGAGACCTCCGGGGCCGGCGACAAACACGCGGACCAGCGCGCACGGCGAGGGGGCAGCGGCGGCGCCCCTCCCCCCAAAGTCCGGGCTCGGCACTCCGATGCGGTCGGCCGAAGAAAGGCCCCGGTCCGGCGAGTCCGTGGGGAGTAGAGGGGGCCCGTCCTCGCGAGGACCGTCAGAAGGCGGCCGCCCCCCGGCGCTCCGGCGGCTCCCCCGCCCGCACGGCCCGTTGGTGGCGGCCCTGGAGGTGTTTGCCCTGGACCCTCTCGAAGTGCTGCAGCAGCTCCGCGTAGTCGATAGCGGGGCTGGCGGCCGTCTTCTTGGCGGCCTGGCCGGCCTTAGCAGGGTCCCTGCGGAAAGAGGGCGGGGGGTCAGCTGGCCCAGGTCGCTCACGGGGGGTTCGGCACCGGGGCCCCTCGAGGCAATCCTGCTTTTTAAATTCGGCCGACAGCCCGCCCTGCCAGCCTTCCAGCAGGCTCTGCCGGCAAGCCGGTGGCCGAATCGCCCCTTGCCTCCCCGCCTGAAAGGCTGTCATGCCCCCACCCAGCCCAAGCCCAGAGCGGGCTGAAGCCAAGCAGGAGAAGTGCAGCGCAGCCTGGGCCCTGGGGCTCCCGTCTGGCCAGATGCACCCAGTAGCCCCCTCTGAGGGTGGCTGGAAAGGGCAGGTCTGGTGGGGTCTCACTGTCTCCTGGCCCCCTTCCTCATTACAGGGTAGGACTTGCATACGGAGGCAGCCCGGCCCCACCGCAAAGGCCTTCCCCCCCCCATCCCAACTGGGAAGCCCTTTGGGACCCACATTCAGGATTCCAGTGAGGAAGGTTATCCGGGTCAAGGGGGTCCCATCCCCCCAGCAGTCTCAGTTTGGGGGTGGGACTATTTCCTTTAGTTTCCTACAAGGCTCAAGCAAATTCTCTGCTGACCTTCAACACACTGGACCTGCCTGACAGCCCTAAAGAAATGAGGGTAATGTGGTTTTAGAAGAGAGGCTGGGCTGGGCTGACCATCCACTACGCAAAGAAAAAGTGGGAGATCTCTTTGCTGCCCCCCCCATTCCAACTGGGATGGCTCCTCTGCTTCGGGCCCATTAGGGGTAGGGTGGCTGCAATGTGCCCTGTGAGGGCTGGACTAGATGACCCTCTGCCCCTCACACAGAATGACGTTTTTATTAGGACAAATGGACATTCTGGAAGGCCCAAAAATCCTCTTCCAACTCCTCAGGGCTGATATGCCTCCTACCCCCACATGTTGCCTTCCCCCCCCACACTGGAAAAATGATGGGGGGGAGCCCTGCCCCAAAAGGAAAGGAACAGCTGGTAGCAAATGGGAATCCCAGGTTTCCAGGCACCCCAAGGCCCAGGCAGTAGGGAAGAGAGTCCAGCCCCAAAGAAGAGAAGCCTTCAAGGGGTTGTGATGCTGTGGGGGGGAGGTGTGTGTGTGTGGGGAGAGGTGTCGGGGGGGGGGGAACTCCCCTCCAAGCCTTGGAGCGCTCAACTCAAGGCCCTTGACTGTCAAAGAGTGGGGAAAAGGCCTGCACAAGAGAACCAGGTGGAGCCCCATCCATCCAGCTCAGGAAGAAAGGGACCCCACCTCCCTCTCCCAAGAACCAGTTCCGGAGGGCCGGTGGAGGAGTCCAAGGCCGGCCTGGCTTCTTCCTAGCTTCCCTGAGAAGGGCCAGGGGGTGAGGAAGGGAGTCTGGGCGAGGGATTTCCCAGGGGCCCCTCTGCCACCTGGGGGGATGGTGGCGGCAAATGGCTCCAGCTGCTGCCCTGGGGCCGGTTTCCATGACAACACTGCAAGGGGAATTTTCCACCCTGGATGCCAAAGGCATGAGGAACGGCTCTCTAAGGTTACCAAAAATAGACAAAGCTGGGACCAGCTAGGCGAGGGCTGAGATGCTGTCTTTCAACCCTCCTTCTGCACCCAGGGGAAAAGTCCCAGCTGCCTGCCAGCCCCACACCAGGAGTCCAAAAAGCAGCTGAGGTGCTCCAACAAGGGCCCAGTAGAGCCAGGCATTTGCTTGAAACATACCGAGGGCCCTTCAGTCGGGACCCTTCAAGGCAGTGGATGCCAGTTCTGAGGGTCCCTGAGGGGCCAAGCGCAGCTGTGAATGCCCTTTGCAAGGCAGGGCAGATGAGCCCCTTAGAGGGGTTGAGGCAGAGAGCAAAGGCATTTTACCTGCTGTGCAGCCTCCTGTGCTGAATGGTTATTTTGAACATGGCTCTCCTTGTGCAGAAGGCGCCCCAAATGGTAACGGTGGTGCAGCCTTGGAAAGAGCAAGTGGCTGAACAACGTGTCCGCCTGGACAACGTTGGTCAGCCAAGTGGCCAAGTCAACAGGCCACTTCCATCCTAGGGCGGGCTCCCCTTTGGAAAGGGGGGTGGGGAATATTGTAAAGCGAGTGCAGATTTAGCCAAGGCGCAACTTACACTGTTTGCATGAGTTCTGGGTTCGGGACGCACTGCAGCCGGTGGGAAAGGAGCTGGAAAGCGTTGCTCTGGGGCAGGAGCATCAGCAGCCCGTAGAGAGCCTTGAGGAGGTATGGGTTGTTTTTCACGTCCAGCAGCTGCAGGCGGAGATCTGGAAGAAAGCCAGGGTATGACTCATGCGGTGAGGCAGAAACAGAAGTGGGTCCCTGAAACCTGCGATCCAGTGACGAGTTATCTGGTAGGTGGGCTACTAAAAAGCTTCTTGTGGGAAACAAAACAGCCCAGGGCCTGCCAGGCTCCAAAGCGCACGAGGGCAGCAGCCCACCATGGCTTGAAGCCCAGGAAGCCGAACAGAGGGAGCCAGGAAAGAATTTGGGTAAGAAAGCAAGCAAGAAGAGAAGACCTGGGGGGGGGTGGGGGGGGGCAGAGCCAGGGCAGAGGTCCTAGGGAACTCCCTCCTAGACCAGGTGCAGGAATGTGGTAGGACCTCACTTTAGGACCAGTCATTTAATGACAAACTTGAGTTACGACAGCCACAGAATGAGTGCTTTATGGCCCATAAAGCATTATTAGCCATCACAAAATGTTGCACAATTACTATAGCCTGCAGTCACATGACATGATCTGCATGCTTGGCAACCTGTTCGCACTTAAATCCAGTTTCCCTGGACTGAGTCTGGGGCTAGCTCCTGCGGGAACCTTTGTGCAAATTAAACCCTTTCCTGGACCAGGATTCGCTTCCAGTTTGGATTACTGCAGTGCACTCTCCATGGGGCTGCCCTTGAAGACCACTCAGAAACTAAAATTGGTCGACTTCTGGTTGACATCGCAGCGAGATCGGATACGAGGAGCGGGTCTCTGTCCTCCCGTGCCGAATCCTCCCCGTTGGTGGGCTCCAAGGAGAGCCAAAGCTTCCCTGTAGGGGAGGGAAAGCGAAGAGGGGTGCCCTGCATGGTCACGGAGAGTCACAACTCTCCTTCCTGACCCGAGGTTTTTCTTTCTCTCTCAGCCACAACGAGAAGAAGAGGCAGCCTAAATCTGGCTGCCACGAAGCTGGGGCAACCAAGGAACACCTAAGACTGGTGCTGGAGCGGCGTTAGTGAATAGTGATTGGAGCTGGGTGAGAAGATACCTTTTTTTTTGCATTTAGTCCCTAAACCTAAAGGAAAAAAGAAAATCCAGAGAAGAAAAGAGACTCCTAGAATTACCTTTTATAAAGGTAATTTATAACCTTTATAAATAACCAGAGAGAAAAATCCTAGACCCGAATGAAAGGAACTGAGGGGAAAAAAGATAAAGATCTTCTAATCAAAGAAAATTGGATTTTAAACTGGGTAGGGGTAGTTATGGAATATGCTGGTACTATGTACCTGAATTGATTAGAGTATCTAATTTTGTCTCTATAAACTGAATTAAATTTAGATTTTATCACGTTTGAAACAACACTGAAACCTCTGTTGATGCTGCCATCAAATCTAGCAAAATTTTGACAGAAGAAAGAAGAAGAAATAGGCAACATGTTTTTGAAGGATTGTGGTGATCCTAATTGTCCTATAATTAATTATTTTACTATTGTGATAAGGAAGACTTAAGTAAAGTGGCTTTTGTTGTGTGGAAACTGTCTTGACTATTTAAATGGAATTGATTAATAACCCTGAGCTATGATTACTGAACTCTTTGATGAGCAAAACTGGAACTGTTTGTGGCCCTGACTAAAAGTGGACTTATTAAACTAAAACAAGATGCCTTTTCACGGGGAAATGAGTGAGATTTCAAGAGAAAAGGCATGGATGTTTCAAAGCATCAGGGATACCATGATACCATGGTATACCAAAGAGAGATAAAAAGACTTAACCCAAGACATTAGTGACAAAGTAAAAAATATGATACAACTGGCAATGAATGAAGATCAGAGAGTCCAGGAAAGAGAGGAGGAGGCGGAAAGAATGGAGGAAAAGATAGAACAAACCACCAAATAAAACAAGAAGATGAGAAAAACTTTTTGAGAGATACCCTGTTTTTCCCAAAATAAGACATCCCCTGATAATAAGCCCAATCGGGCTTTTGAGCACATGGCAAGCACTTATTTCAGGGTTCAAAAAAATATAAGACCCTGGTCTTATTTTCAGGGAAACACGGTATAAAAATGGAATTGGATAATTTGGAAGATGTATGGTTGAATACTCTGGAGATATGGCAGCCTAGGAGGACTATTGGGGATGAATCTTTGCCCCCCACAGAGAGGGCTCGCAATCTGGGCGTCCTCCTGGATGCACGGCTGTCTTTAGAAGAGCATATGACGGCCGTGGCCAGGGGGGGCTTTTATCAGGTTCGTCTGATTCGCCAGTTGCAGCCCTTTCTGGACCAGGACACCTTGCGCACGGTCACTCATGCCCTTGTCACCTCCCGGCTGGACTATTGTAATGCTCTCTACATGGGGCTCCCCCTGAGGTGCACCCGGAGGCTCCAACTGGTCCAGAATGCAGCCGCGCGGGTGGTTATGGGCGCAACTCATTGTGCCCACGTGACACCCCTCCTGCGCGAGCTGCACTGGCTCCCAGTGGTCTTCCGGGTACGATTCAAGGTGTTGGTCACCACCTTTAAAGCTCTCCATGGCATAGGACCTGGGTACCTTCGAGACTGACTTCTGCCACCATCTGTGACCCCAGATGATGTGGACAGGATTCTGGGTAGATTGAACACGACCACATGTTTGTTGGACCCGTGTCCCTCCTGGTTAGTGCTGGCTTCCCGGGAGGTGACGCGAGGCTGGCTCCAGGGGATTATAAATGCTTCGTTGGGTGAGGGTGTCTTTCCCGCCGCCTTGAAAGAGGCGGTGGTAAGGCCTCTCCTCAAGAAGCCTTCCCTGGACCCGGCAGTATTGGCTAATTATCGTCCAGTCTCCAACCTTTGCTTTGTTGCGAAGGTTGTTGAGAGTGTGGTTGCGCGACAGCTACCCCAGTACCTGGATGAAGCGTCGTATCTACATCCGTTCCAGTCGGGCTTCAGGCCTGGGTACAGCACGGAAACGGCATTGGTCGCGTTGGTTGATGATCTCTGGAGGGCTCGGGACAGGGGCTGTTCCTCTGTCCTGGTCCTGTTAGACCTCTCAGTGGCTTTTGATACCATCGACCATGGTATCATGCTGCACCGGCTGGAAGGGTTGGGGGTGGGAGGCACCGTTTTACGGTGGTTCTCCTCCTTTCTCTCTGACCGGTTGCAATCTGTGTTGACAGGGGGGCAGAGATCGACCCCGAGGCCCCTTATATGTGGGGTGCCGCAGGGATCGGTTCTCTCGCCCCTTCTGTTCAACATTTATGTAAAGCCGCTGGGCGAGATCATCCGTGGTTTCGGGGTGAAGTACCATCTGTACGCTGACGACACCCAGCTGTACATCTCCACCCCGGATCACCCCAACGATGCCCTTGAAGTGATGTCCCAGTGCCTGGAGGCCGTACGGATCTGGATGGGGAGAAACGGGCTCAGGCTCAACCCATCCAAGACCGAGTGGCTGTGGTTTCCGACGTCCCGATATAGTCAGCTGGCGCCATCGCTGGCTATTGGGGGCGAATCATTGGCCCCCACGGAAAGGGCTCGTAACTTGGGCGTCCTCCTGGACTCACGGCTGCCTTTAGAAGAGCACTTGACGGAGGATTTTTTACCAGGTTCGCCTGATTCGCCAGTTGCGTCCCTTTCTAGATCGGGACTCGTTACGCACAGTCACTCATGCCCTCGTCACCTCTCGTCTGGACTATTGTAATGCTCTCTACATGGGGCTCCCCCTGAGGTGCACCCGGAGGCTCCAACTGGCACAGAGTGCGGCCGCGCGGGTGGTTATGGGAGCAACATGGAGCTCCCATGTAACACCTCTCCTGCGCGAGCTGCACTGGCTCCCGGTGGTCTTCCGGGTGCGCTTCAAGGTTCTGGTTACCACCTTTAAAGCGCTCCATGGCTTAGGACCTGGTTACTTACGGGACTGCCTACTACCATCAACAGCCTCCCACCGACCAGTACGCTCCCACAGAGAGGGGCTCCTCAGGTGCCGTCGGCCAAACAATGTCGGCTGTCGGCCCCTAGGGGGAGAGCCTTCTCTGTGGGGGCACTGACGATCTGGAATGAGCTCCCCCCAGAGATACGGAGGATTCCGGATCTGCGCACCTTCCGCCGCGAGTTGAAGACACTTTTATTTCATCAAGCTGGCCTCGCCTAAATCTTCTCCCTTTTAAGTGTAAATTTTAAATTTTTTAATGTATTTTAAAATATGGGTATCTTAAATTATGGGTACTAATTCAGCCAAATTTATTTAATTCATTTTATTTGATTTTAAATTTTGTATATCTATGTGTTTTATTTCATGGCTGTGCACCGCCCTGAGTCCTTCGGGAGTAGGGCGGTATAGAAATTCAATAAAATAAATAAATAAATAAATAAATAGCCTCCCACTGGCCAGTTCGCTCCCACAGAGAGGATCTCCTCAGGGTGCCATCGGCCAAGTTATGTCGGCTGGCGACACCCAGGGGGAGGGCCTTCTTTATGGGAGCCCCAGGCCTGTGGAATGAAAGCCCCCAGAAATACGTAAGATCTCCGACCTCCGGGTATTTCGCTGTGCATTGAAGACCCTGTTGTTCCGCCAGGCCGGGCTATCAACGTAATATTTTAAATTGGAGTATTTTAAATTTTCTGGGGTTTTAAATTGAGCCAAATTTATTTAATAATTTTAAATTTTTAATTGATGGTTTGTCTTGTGTTTGTACACCGCCCTGAGTCCTATAGAAATAAAATTATACTTATACTTATACTAGAAATAGGAGAAATATTTAGATGGAATAATGAAGATACAGATGTTGACAGAGATAAAGATCCAAGAGAGGAGTATGGGAGGAAAGCCAAAAAACGAATAAGAATTGAAGTATTAAAACGGGCAAGGGATGATGGATAGAATAGAGCTATTTTTTTCTCCTTTTTCTTCTTTTTTCTAATATAATGATGGCCTGATTAAAAACTAGAAATAGAAGTAGAAATAAGAATATACACCCTTATATGAAGGACTATGTATTAACATAAATATGTGTTTTAACATTAGGATTAGTAAGTGTGACCTGACTAGAAGCCAGAATAGAGGTAGAAATAAGAATTAGGGGGAATATTAGTAGTTATAATTTCTATATAAATTGAAAATAAGTAATAATTAGATGGAAAGTTGAGAGGTTGAAAGATGGTATTACTATGTATGTTCAAGAGGATCATTGACTTTAGAATGGAACATTGAAATATTGAATAAGTACTTTAAAATAAGCAAGTACATTAATATTAGGATTATATAAGTTTGATTAAAGTAATAATTGACTGTTGTTATTTGTATGACAAATGAACCATATCCAGAGACCACACTGTTCATGTATTGATTTTGTTATATGTTTAAAAATAAAAACCCGATAAACCTGGGGGGGGGGGGGGGGGAAGAAACTACAATTGGTCCAGAATTTGGCAGTGTGCATAGTTTAGGGTGCCCCAGTTTTAGCTCCATTGTATCCTTTG
Source organism: Pantherophis guttatus (assembly GCF_059756535.1). Taxonomy (NCBI): domain Eukaryota; kingdom Metazoa; phylum Chordata; class Lepidosauria; order Squamata; family Colubridae; genus Pantherophis; species Pantherophis guttatus. Next base: position 26,390,516 of record NC_142073.1, read on the forward strand.
CTTGAACTGCACTGGTTCCCAGTTTCCTTCAGATGGCATCTGAGAAGCCGCTTATTCTCTTCAAAGCCTTACATGACACAGGACCAGGTTATCTGTGGGGCTGCCTCCCTCTCCAGACATCTGCCTGCCCCACCAGATCAAACAGGCTCCTAGTCCCCTCTCTTAAAAGCTGCCATGTTCTAATGCCTATGGAAGACTCCCCCCCCCCGAGGTCTGGCAGGCCCCGAGCCTTTCAACTGTCCCCAAAGCACTTCAAGGCTTTGCTTCCCCTCCCCCACCTGCCCCCAGTGCTTGTTTAGGGTGAGATTGATGAAGTGAACTTGTTGTGGGCTGCAAGTGAAAGTTTACTGATGGTGCTTGGCTTTGATTTGGTTTTAATTCTTGTGGTTTTAACATTTTCTGTTGTAAATAGACATTTTTAATCTGTTGCTTTCGGATTGCCCAGTGTTGGTTCAAGACGGGTGCCTATATAAATGTTAATAAATAGATAACTAAATGAAGACACAGGCTGCCACAACACACAACATATTGCAAAGAAGAATCAGAGAGCAAGGAAACTCACAGGTAAAGATCGGGCACTCGATCAACTGGACCAGTTTGTCAACCTCAATCAGGAAATCGACCGTAACCTCCAGGTCTCCACTGGATCAGCAGTCAAGGCATTTAAACGCCAACAGGCTCCCCAGGCAGTTTTGAGGCTCACACAGAGAGGGTCCCACTTCAGGACGGCTCTTTGTGAGTGACCTTCAGAAGTGGGGGGGATCCTTAGAAAACAGGTGTGCGAAGAAAGAATTGGGGTGTTCCTGAAAGCCCCAACTGAAAATTGCAGCAAACCACCAGAAAGCAGGGGGTCCTGTAGCTGCCCTCTTCTGAAGAACACGAGGGTTATAGAGGCCATGATATGCATCTAGTATGGCATGACAGAGGTTTATTCCTCCAACCTGCATTGCTAAGTTTCTGAAATCTTTTGGAATCACCGGTGCATCTTTTCAAGAGTGTCCTCAGGGTAGGACAATGACAGAAGTGGGGAGCCATTTCCACAGAGGGCTTGCAAGGAAATACAGCCATGCTCCACAGCCCTGGGAAAGGGGACTGACCATCAGTCTGGCTGAAGAACCATTGGACAGAAAAGCACCTGCTTGCATCCAGAAGACTGCTGACTCCTCCATTGCCCCTGCAGGAGGTGAATCGAAGGGTTCGAGAGTGCTAATCTGAATTAGAAACTGCACTTCAGTTGGCCTTCTGCCAAATCCTCTGAATCCCGGTGCCACCCAGACCTCCAGGTTGTGTGTCTCGCTTCCCATGGATCACCTACGGTGGTCCATGAAGGTTCTTTCCCTGGTGGAATGAGGCCCTAGGCAAGCAGCGGAGGAAGCAGCCGCCCTTGTGGATTGAGAAAAGCAAGCCTCCCATCCCCCTTCATTCCTGGTGCTTCTTCGCCTGGAAGCCCTTTCCAGCCCCCCTCCAAACGCAGAGCCCCCCTCCTCTCCACCCTGAGAAGCATCCTGAGGGAGAGAGCCAGGCAGACCCCTGAAAGGATACAACTTCTGGATGAGGTCGTAGGCGTGCTTGTAATTCTGAGTGAGGAAGCACAGGGAGACGGTGGTGACTGGATTGTGACACCAGGAGCGGTAGAGACAGCAGAAGAGGTTGCGGCTTTCCTGGGGAAACAAAGCAGGGAGGAAAAAAATCACTTGCAGTTCAATTCTACTTAGTTTTGCATTTTCTGAGTGCTCCGCTCCCAAATGGTTCCTCCTGGAAGAAACAGTTTGCAAAACAAAGTACATTTGCAAAACAGTGTACAAAAAGGCACAGGGTTTTATGCAGATTCACACTTTAACACTTCAGTAAACTGATACTGAAACAGAATCGAGCAAATGTTTACCTTCAAAACTGTGAAAACTGTAGGAAGGAAAAAGAAAAATTGCCCAGCAGTGAAGGGCAGCAGCACAGAAGAGGAAGCGGCCAAGGGCAACAGGGAATTTGCGTCTCCCCCCAAGCCCTGGCCCAGAGGGGGTCCATGGCAGTGCCACAGCACTCCCTTGCCGGCCATCCCCTAGGTGCCCCCTGCAGGGCCTTCTCCTGCCCTATTGGAGAGAACGACTCAGCTATCTTCTCCAGGAGATTCCTGGAGCTGAAAGGCTAGGAAACTGGTAGGATTAGAGGGAAGCAATTTTCACTGCTGACATTTGTCCAAAGCTGACTCACTCAAGGTTCATGGAGGCGACTGCGGCCCAAGAGGCTCCTTCAGCCGGGCAGAGCAGGCTTCTGCCCATAGAACTGCTCGTGCCCCCTCCCTCCCTGTAGCCCCACAACATAATCGGGGGGGGGGGGGGCTCAACAGACCCCTCTATTTAAAGATGGGGGTGCCACATAGGAAGTCAATCTTATCTGAGCAGAGGGCTGGGAGGGAGCCAAGAAGCTCAAGCAGGGAGAGGTAGAGCCTTTCTCCAACCTACCAGGGTCTTCAGATCTTTGAGTTGGTTCCTCAGCTGGAAGAGCTCGGAAGACGTCAGGAGGATGGTATTGAGGGTGTGGACCATGGTGGAAGCGAAGCGGAGGTCCTCTTCCCGCAGGAGGATGTCTGCCATGGAGTGGAAGATGTTCTCTGCGTTCAAGAGGAGGCAGAGCTGCCTGTGCGACACCAAGAAACACAGTGCCCAGTTTTAAAGACTTCAGCGCAGAGGGAGAACACCCTGCAGCCCCCGAGATATCTAAGATAAGCACAAGGTGGAAGGGCTCCTTTGCACCTGGCGAAGGGCAAGGTGTCTTTGGAGCCTCTTCTGCTTTTGCCTCTTTTGCTGGGCAATTTCCAACCTTGGATGGCAACCTCATTCAGGAGACCAAGAATTCCACCGAGGGTCTCTCTCCCTTCCTGAGTCTCACTCTGGGACTCCCCAGGGCTGCTGCTGTCTTGAGGTTCTCCCGCCTACCTTCCCCTCCCTGGATGTGCACAAAAGGGAGCGAAGGCAGCTGACGTCTAGGCTGCCTTGGGAGGAAAAGCAGCCCGGCAGGCCCCCCAGCCTCCCCCCCCCGCACCATTAACCACCTCCCCAGCTCCTCTTGGCCTTGCAGGGGTGCAGAGCCTCTCTGAGAAAAAGATGCCAAGGGAGGAAAATGAGGGGTGGGGTCCCTGGATGTTTCACTCCAAGGCCAACCCAGCAGAAGCAGACCTCCCCAAACACTTTTTGCCAAGAGGCTGCTCTTAAGCACTCCTCCCTCTGGACAGCCAGTGCCTTCTTTTGAGGAGGGGGGTATTACTGGGTTGGCTCCATATCCTGCTCTCCAGAGACTGAACGGAGGCTCTGCACTCCCCAACCTCAAGGGCAGCCAAGAAAGATATCTCCTCTGTAGGATCTCCCAAAGCCCTTGGCCCAGACCCTCACCAGAGGCTTCTCTTGCCTTCCGCCCAAGTCCAAATGACAGAGAAGCCCCCACTCCTTCCCTCCCTCCCTCCCTCGATCAGCAGCATAAAAAGAGATTGTACAACCATTTGTCTAAAATAGTATAAGGTTATACTCTGCTTGAGCAGAGGGTTGGTCCAGAGGTTGTCCCTTCCAATTCTGTTATTTTGTTAATGGGCAATGTTAGACTCGGCTTGAAAACTAAAATATGAGAGCAAGGAACTCCAGAGTAAGAACTATCCATAATCTAAAAAACTTTTATGACACACACTGGTCAGAACGGGGCAAAATTATTCCGATGTCCTGCTGGTAGCCTGAGCTCTAATTCCCACCGTCCTTTCCCCGTTCAATTCACCAAATGCTTGAAATTCCCAAACTGAGATCGGAAACATGGCCAATCATGAATTAATCCCCCCCCCTTCCTTTCTGGCCTCCTTTTTCCCTCTGTGCTTATGCATTCAGGTGGAACACTCTATGCCCAAGTGGGAAAAGCAAAGAATTTCTTGGCAGTTACCTACAGCACCAGCCTGGAGAAGCACTGGGCCTGGCACACAAGCCTCCTCAGATGCCTCCTCCCAGTGCCAATCCAGGGCATGGGGTGAACCTGGCACAGGAGCCAATTAGGCAATGATGCCCAAATCTGTTGGACCTCACCAGTCGCTGCTTGAACCACCCAACTAAACCTCCCCAGGTTGTCTCTGGAACCACCACAAAGTTTTCTCTCAGCCCTGGTCAAAATCTGCTAGGCATGAATGTAAACTTTGTTTTTGGTAGATCTGCTGGAATTACTGCCGTTTCTTGTTTAATATATTTTTAAGATGGGGGAATCAGAGGCCAAACTCAGTTTAATGTTTGATTCTAATTCCCGAGTGTGTTTTAAATTTGCTGCCATTCATTTCTATAAAGAAACCTCTAACTTCTCAGAGTTCATCTCTGGTGACCAAAGTTGCCTCTGAGGGGACCACCCTTTATTTTTGAACCAAGTCAAATTTTATTATGACCAAAGAGCAGTACAGAATAAACAGTGAGATCCTGTGATGCCAAGTGGGATCCCAACTGATGTGATGGTTCAAAGACCAGGCTAGAAACCAGGAAGCAGTGAGTTCTAGTCCATCCTTAGGTTCAAAGCTGGCTGGGGGTTGCTGGGAGCCCTTGGCCCTAGGAGGAAAGTGGCAATGATCACCCCTGGTCTCGGGGGGGGGGGGAGAGAAGGGCCGAGCTCATCCAGGCAGTGGCCAAGAGCAAGACTGACTCAAGAGCCACAAACAAGGCGAGACAGCAAGCACACAAGCTACCCTCATATAATCAGGACTGCCACAAGGACAGGAGAACCAAGTCTATAGAAATATACAAAAGACAAACCAACCTAAATAGAAATAAGATAAAAAAGGAATGGACAAATGTAAAACCATTTAAAAATAACCTTGCATGAATGATACTAGGCCCATGATGGCAAACCTATGTCACGCGTGCTGGAATTGGCACGCAGAGCCATCTCTCCAGGCACGTGAGCTGTCGCATGTTGCTCTTCCAGGTTCCGGCGTGCCAGCTGGTCTTCACACGCATGAGCGCACCAGAAACTGGAAGAGCAGCTGCCCGATGCACATGCACACACTGGGAAGATGATCTTCCAGTTTCCGGTGTGTGCATGCACACTGGCCACCTGGTCTTCTTGTGCGCATGCACGGGCGAAGAACAGCTGGCTGGCACATGTGTGCATGCCAGAAACAGGAAAATCATCTTCCCAGTGCGCGCATGCGCACCAGGCCAGCTGGCCTTCGCACGCACATGTGCACCAGAAACCGGAAGACCAGGTGACCACGTCACAGCAGAAAAGGAGGGCCTTGGCCCAGGAGGAGGGGCCAGTTTCCAGAAAGTTCTGACTTTTCCCTGGCTGGGAGGCAGCGACTTCAGCAGCTCCTATTCAGCGGCAACGATGTGCCTCAGGCAAATGAACCAGATACCGGGATACTAAGAAAATTGGTGTCATTTCCTTTAGAAGGTGTGTGTATGTGTGGTCAACAGACTAATCAATAAAATAAAATATAAACAGCTAAGGGGAGGCCTTTTTTCCATTTCACTTTTGTGACCTGGGACGTTTCCTCACAACCTGCCCACCTGGATGTAGCTTCCCTGGGCTGCTCTTTCTGGGACCAACCCTCAAGCCCACCAGAACTGAACGGCCATCAGGCCGACAGACAGCAGGCCTTGCTGGGAAAATGGAGTCTTTCAGCCAAGGCAGCCTGTGACCCCAGGATGCTGCGACTCTGATAAGCCCATGCTGGTCGCTGAAGGCCTGAATGTTGACCTTGTGACTGAGGAATGCTATGACAGTCGCAACTACAAGGACTGGTCGTAAGTCACCTTTTTCAGCACTTCAAACGGTGTTAAACATATGGTTATTAAGTCAAGGACTCCCTGTATACTTTTTCCGTTTAGCAACTCTCATGCACAACATTCCATCACTGAAGCTTTATCGTATCCTTTCTTTAAAATCAACCAATATACAATTCACACATTTCTTCATGTCCTGCTGAGGAGCAAAATCACTTCCCAAAACTTTCAAAGCCTCTCAGCGATGGTCCTGTCAGCCTCTTCCAGGTGCAGAGAGCCACCTAATCCTTCCATCTGTCCGTCTGCCTTTCCTCTCTGCACTGATAATGGAACCACATTCTCTGAGTTGCCAAGCGGAGAAATGCTTGTCACACGCTCACCAGTTTCCCATGTCACTTGATACATCCATATTTTAATAATTCCCACAGATGGTACATCCTACTCTTCCTCAACCTTTATATTGTATTTGTGACTTCATTTTTGTTATGTTTTCTTGGACATTAACATTCATACCACTGGTATCATTTTCATATTTTCTCATATTTCTCTCCTTCCCAGAAAGTCTCCGAAGAACACGTCCAGCATTCCTTCACTTCAGTTTCACTCATATCAGTTTTATTCTGATTGTTTATCCCATTAAGAATCCCAAGTATGCATACAAAATGCAATTATTGTGGGAATCAGGTGGCCATAGTATATGTGTAGACCAGTCTAGCTGGTTGGACACGTGTATGGAGCTTGGCACCGAAATAATCTGAGTAGGAAAAAGGCGGGTTCAGCTGGATGATCACTGAAGGGCCCCATTCGTTCTCTCTTTGTTCATAATATTGTAGAACATAGGCTGTGTTTGCATAGCAGAGACATCTCCTTGTAGAACATTCCTGAGGACTGAGGTAACCTCTGATAACGGGGAGATGGGCCTCTCGTCTGGCAGAGGAGAACGAAGCCAAATATGATAACATAGCCAGAGTTAAGTTTTGTTTCTGCATTAGGTATCGCTTTCCTAGAATTCACGTGATTTACTGTAATATTGTAGAATGTGAAACCTATATGGAGAATATATGGATACTTTTCTTCTTCATGTATGTAATATGAGATGTGTAGCCATAATAACGCCTTTTGATGACGCTGTACTTTGATTACTAATAAAAGAGATTGCGGAGCTGTGTGCTTTGCTCTCTCATCCCGAGAAACACTTGCCCTGTGTATTCTCTAATCTGGACTACTCATGGGAAGCCCGCCAGGATGATCGCAACAAATTATGAATTGGGACATTTATCACATTTGCCTTACTGGTTTTGTTTTAAACAACACAGCAGGAATAAGCACTGTTCAGAATATGCTGTGGGCCTCTTAAGAGTCATACTACCGAAACATACATACATGCATACTCAATGGTGTTGTTTTTGCAGTTATTGCTCCATCCCCATGACTTGGTTGAAAATGTGTTTACACCTTAGAGAAAAAATGATTTGATAAAGCAAAGATTTAAAATTTAATCCAGTAACTGGGTGGACAAGAAATTGTTGGAAAAGGGCAAACTTTTAAGAAACATGAAATTCAGAAATTTAGAATATATGAATTCAAAGCTTAGTTTATTATTATTTTCTATGTCACTATTTGGATTCCTTTAATATGAAGAGACCTGTTTCTAGCCAATCACATGCAGGTGCAGGGTATAAAATAAATAGTTTTCGGCAATATGCCCAAATCAATTTGATCAATTAATACATTTCAGTCCATATCCTGAGGCTGGGAGTTTTGGCACCCACCTTTTGACGCACCTGCTGGGTAACAAAATGTAAATGTGACCATAGGAAAAACTACCAATTCAGAGACCGCTTCTCCTCCAGGCTGCTGCCCATCCAGGGGCTCCAGGGTCCACCCAGGTGGATCCAGACAGAGACTAAGTCGATCCCATCCAGCCTTCTCCACAAAGAAGTGCAGGAGGAAAAGACAACATCTTCACAAGGAAAAATGCAAGTCTTTGAAGGAATAGCTCCCAACCCTGGCCGGGGAGTGGCTCTGAATCAGCCATGCCTCTGGGCCACTTTCCTGGGGCGTCCCGAGACCTTGGCTGTCACCAGGGCTTGGGAGAAGCCAGCCAAAGCAAAGAGAGGGGCGGTTGTGAGCAACAGCAGAGAAAGGGGAAGAAGGAATTGGTGTAGGAGGGATTCTGAAGAAAGATGAACAAGGAGGGCCAGCCATACTTGGGCTACGCTTACAAGGGCAAGCCTTCATGAGAAAAGGCCTTCTTGCTCACGGCGATTAAAAAGTACATTTTAGGTCCAGCAGCAGAACACCTGGAGAGTCATCAAACCAGGAGAAAAATGGGCCACAGGGAAGTAAAACATGCCCACAATTCTTCTGAAAGTGAATGAGCCAAATGAGCAATAGGGGAAGGGAGACCAGCCTGGGAATTTCATGGTCACATTTAGAAACAATTTGGGACTCACTATTCAAGTGCATTGGGGGCTGGAGAATCGCCTGGGTTTTAAATCTGGAAGTTAAAACTCAAAATAAGAGGAGTACATTAGAGAGAAAAGAACTTAATTTATCATATGTATGCTGATGTCACTAAAATGGTTTTATTCCTAAGAATGATGTAATTGTGCATCATATTTAAAGCCCGGATGACAAATACCTGTGTACTTCCTGCATATGAAGTAGCTTTTAACTGAAGCAGCAAAAAGTCTGATCAATAACTCAATATGATCAAAATTTAATTTGTTGCTTAAGAGATGAGTTTCTGATGCACATGCATTCATTTTAACAGATTTCTTTCTTTTGGATTTTTATTTATTTATTTTTGTTTGTTTGTTTATTGTCTTTTTATCTTCTGGGAATAGTGCTCTCGCCTCACCATCTGAAGGCTGTGAGTTCAATCCTAGGTAGAGGCAGATATTTCTCTCTCTGGGCACAATGAGAATATATCTGCTGAACAAAACTCCTCATTGGCGACAGGAAGGGCATCCGGCCATTAACGTTCTGCTAGCTTCATTCAGTTGCCCAGACTCTACACCGAAGTGCCCTGTTCTCCCCTGCCAGCCTGATCCTGAGGAAAGGCCTGTAGGATCCACTACCAGGGAGGTGCCAGATGAAGCCCAAGGGGTTGAGAGGCCCTGGTAGAGCAGCCCAGCAGTGCCGAGGGGAGATGAGTCCTGCCCTCTGCTGAAAGACAGGCACATCCTGTCCCAATATTTCCCCCAAATGCCTCAGGCAGTGCTGCAGACAAAGCCCAAGCCGATAGACCCGTGATGGCGAACCTATTTCCCCAAGACGTTCCCTTCCTTGGTCAAAAGGATCTCTGCCCACCTGAGAATTACTTTTTTTTTTTTTTTTTAAAGACGCTGGTATGTTGCAAGTCATCAAGATAATTGCACTAGAATGCTTGTAAATAACCACTGGAACTAGTAAGGGTTAGGCAAATGGAGTTTTGAATGATCTTGCTGAATGGGACTACCATTTTATCAAGAGACAAGTCTCTTGGGAACCATTTTGTGACTGCATGCTCTCAAGCTGCCAGATGTGTGTCTAGTCCTCCAAACTGCCTCCTCCAGGCTGACAGGTGAGCCTTTCAGAGGCTACTGCACAGGCAAGCAGTAGCCACACAGGTCCAAATCAACTTTGCTGGGAATTCAGCTGCTTTTTCTACTCCCCTTCTTCAGTAGGTAATCCCTAAAGCTGGAGCCCTTGCTCTGGCCCACTGGGGACCCCAGACCCAAACCAATCTAGGATGAGGTTATCCAATAACTGACAAAGAATTACGTCTCTCTCCAATATTTGTGATGACCTGAAAACAGGGCCTGGAGGCAATTAATTTTGCAAAAGCCCACAGGAATTTATCTCAGGATAATTCTAGATTTCAGAATGGTCAGCTGCTGAAGAGCATTTCCGAAACACAGGCATATAATTTTAGATCCTTTAGTAAGTGCTGGCAACTTTTTCTTTTTCGTGAGGACCAAACAGTACTGCTACTAACTTGATGGTCAGGAGGTTGTTCTTTCTGGCTCCATCTCCAGAAAAGGGCCAGAGCCAGGAGCCTATCAGGAGGCTCCAATCATGGCGACCCATCAAAGACAAACCACTCAGAGGGAGGAGAAGACATAGCCTGGGCTCACCTGATGATGAAAGCTCCCCGGGTCTCCAGCAGCTTCCGCTCACTGCTAAACCTCTTGAGCAAGTTGATCATGAACTGGTAGAAGTAGGAATTCATGGTGGGGGTAGAGGGAGAGCACCCCATGCTCTTAGCTCCTGGAAGGAAAAGAGAGGTGGTTAGCTAAAGAAGAGGAAAGGAGACTCCACCCATTATGCAGACAACAAAGGAATCTGCAGGGCGTTGTAAGCAAGGGCTCCTCGTTCCCTTTCCTGAACCGAGGAATCTGCTCCTCCTGCAGGTCCCAAGTAGAAGGAAAAAATGGTCAAATGTCACTGGAGTTCCTGCAACAAGTGAGCCTCCTCAAGGTGCAGAGACAACACTGCACAACGCAATAACTCAGAGAAGCTGGCTGAGAAGGAGACAATTATTCACTTGTCACTGTAAACATATATTTTTTTTTTATTGAAAAAGTTTTACAAGTACAAATTTTCCCATTCCCCCCCCCTTTTCCCTCCCTAACCCTCCCTAGCCCTCCCCTTCTCCCATGACTTCCCCAAGGTGAAATCCAAATTCACATCATATTATATCATACTTTACTGCCCTTCTAATCTCCCCCGTTTACTATACATTTCTACATAACATTGAATTATTCTACCCCCTATATACTATACATTTCTACACAACATTCAACTAAAAGCTATCTGATACTTCCTAGTTTGGTATTTATTCTGCACATAATCTATCCATTTCTTCCACTCCCATGCATAAGTCTCTTGAGTCCGGTCTTTTAAGTATGCTGATATCTTCGCCATTTCTGCAAAACTGGCCACTTCAAAGTCCATTCTTCAATAGTAGGCAAAACATCCCTTTTCCAATATTGACCAATCAGTAACCTAGCTGCTGTCACCATGTACAATATCAATTTTGTTTCACCCATTGAAAAACCCTTAACTATACCCAATAAAAACAATTGAGGAGAAAATTGGAGTTTTTTCTTCAAAACATTTTGCATAACCCACCAAATTTTTATCCAGAAAGCCTTCACTTTCTTGCAAGTCCACCATATATGATAATATGTAGCATCCAAACAATCACATCTCCAACATTTTGGTTGAACATTAGGATATATGCATGACAATTTCTTAGGATCTAAATGCTATCTATAAAACATTTTATAAAAATTCTCCCTTAAATTCTGCGACTGTGTAAACTTAACATTCTGAACCCATATTTTTTCCCAAGTTTCCATCATAACTGGTTCTCCAAAATTTTGCGCCCATTTTATCATACAATCTTTAACCAGATCATTTTCTGAGTCTCTTTCTAACAAAACATTATAAACCCTCTTGATTGGGCCTTTCTCTTTTATCTGTCTAACCAATTCTTCTTCATGCAACATTAAACCAGTTTTTTGATCTTCTCTCCATCTCAGTTGAAGTTGATTATACTGTAACCAAGTTAAATTAATCCCTTCTTCCAACAGTGTGTTCAATGTCTTTAGTTGCCATCTGCCCCCATCATTAAAAAGTACTTCTTTGTATAAACTCCCCCCCGAGTGACTTTATATTTATATTCCGTATGATATGACCAAGATCCAACCACAACGGTATTTTATAATCCCATTTGAACCGGTGCTCTTCCATACTCTCATCAAGGAGTTTCTAAGCATATGGCTGTTAAATACTTTATCCACTTTATTTTCATAGAATAAATATGCATGCCAACCAAATTCAAGATCATAACTCTCTATATTCAATATTCCAGTCTTTGTCCTTCCAAACCAATCACTTGCTTGTGTCAACGCTGCTGCTTCATAGTACAGTCGCAGGTTTGGAAGTTTAAGACCACCCCTTTCACGAACATCTTGCATAATTTTCAATTTCACTCTTGGCTTTTTCTCATTCCAAACAAATTTATTCACTCATTTTTGCCATTCCATCAACTGTTTATCACTTTTAAGCACCGGAATCATTTGAAACAAAAATAAAAATCTAGGTAGAACATTCATTTTAACTGCTGCTATTCTTCCAAGTAGAGACAGCTGCAGTTTTTTCCAAGTTTCCATATCCTTTTGTACCTTTCGCCACAACACCTCATAATTGTTTTGGAACAATTTTATATTTGAATCTGCAACTTGAACTCCTAGATATCTCACCTTTGATACTATTTCAAAGCCTGCCTTCCTTTCAAGTTCTTTCTTTTGATCAACTGTCATATTTTTAACTATCATCTTGGTTTTTTTCTGATTCAGTCTAAATCCTGATACCATACTATATTCTTCTATAATGTCTTTCATCTGAATTATTGATTCCATCGGCCGTGTTAGGGTAACAACCAGATCATCTGCAAATGCCCTTGTTCTGTAGTTCTCTTGCCTTATAACTATTCCATTCAAAGTACTCGAGTCCCGTATTGTATTCAACAAAACTTCTAGAGTTAGAATAAACAACAACGGGAATAACAGACAACCTTGTCTTGTGCCTTTTTCTATACTGAAGTTTGTAGTTAAGCTTCCATTAATGATAATTTGTGCCGTTTGCTCTTGGTAAATTGCTGAAACCGTCTGCACAAACTGCTCCCCAAAGTCCATCTTTCTTAAAGTCTTTAATAGAAAGTTCCAGTTCACTCGATCAAAGGCCTTCTCTGCATCCCAAAACACCAGCACTGCAGAGGTCTGTTTATTCTTCTCAAATTATTCCAATAAATCTATAATTTGCCTCACATTGTCCTTCATGTATCTACCTTCTATAAATCCTGCTTGATCATGATGAACCACCTCTTGAATAACTGGCATTAATCTGTTGGCTAATACTTTTGCAAAAATTTTATAATCCGTATTCAGGAGAGATATTGGTCTAAAATTTTCCGGTTTTGTAGAACCTGCTTCCTCTTTCGGTATCAAAGAAACAAAAGCTGCTTTCCACGAAGGGGGTATTTTACCCCCTTGTTGTATGCTACAAAATAAATCTTTAAGATGTTCAATCATTTCTACTTGTAAAGTTTTATAATACACTGCAGTTAAACCATCCGTTCCTGGAGCTTTAGCTGTTTTCAATTGTTTAATAGCAGCAATAATCTCCTCAGCTGTTATTGGCAAACTCGTTCTTTCCTTTTGATCGCTAGAAATTTTCATAACTCTCCTTTCTTCTAGATATTTATTTATAAGTTCATTCTGTATATCATCTTTGGCATATAATTTGGTATAATAATCTAAGAAGGCTTCTTTAATTAGTCTTTGTTGAAAAACTTCCTTCCCTCCATACTCAATACTGCCAATAGTCCGAGTACTCTGTTGTGTAAGCTAACCACCTGCCCGGCTTATTAGCGTTGCAAAATGTATTATGTTTCGCAAATTGTAGATTAGTTGCTGCTTGTTCCGTTGTAAGCATTTGAAATTGGTCTTTCAAAAGTTTTATAATTCCTTGTAATTTTTCATCTGTTGGATTTTTTATAAGCATCTGTTCTTTTTTCTTTATCTCTCCTTCCAATTCTAATCTTTTTCTTTGTTTATTTGATTTATGTTTAGAATTCATATGGATCAGTACCCCCGGCATATACGCCTTACTCGCATCCCAAACAATTTCAATAGGGGTACCCTTATTCAAGTTCATTTCAAAAAATTCCTTCATTTGTTTTTTAAGTTCATTTACATTCTTTTCATATCTAAACAAGTTTTCATTTACTCTCCACGATCTTCTCTCATTCTTTCCCATTTCTATTTCTATCCATACCGGGCTATGGTCAGTTAAAGTCCTCGGAAATATCTTTGTTTTCTTTGTTTTTAAAAGTAAATCAGCCGTAAGTAGAATAAAATCAATCCTAGAGAAGGATCTATGTCTATCTGAAAAAAAAGTAATGTCCAATTCTTTTGGGTTATGCATTCTCCATATATCTTTCAATTCCAAATCTTCTTTCATATCAAAAAAGATCTGTGGTAATTTAACACATGACTTTGCCCAACTCTTTTTATCTTTTTTAGGATCTATTACTCCATTCCAATCTCCCATAAGTAAAATAGATCTGAAGCCCCAGTGTAATATTTTAGAATACAATATTTTATAAAAATTTTCTTGTTGCTGATTAGGAACATAAATTCCAATCACCAAAATTGGACCATTATCTGTAGAAAGTTCAATTGCTATGTATCTTCCACAGTCATCTACTTCTAAAATTTTTGCTGGCAATCTTTTATTTATATAAATCACTACACCATTCTTTTTCTCCGAATTTGAGGCTATAAACTGTGCTCCTAATCTAGGATTTATCAAATATTTTTGATCTTGTGTTCTAATATGAGTTTCTTGTAGGCAAATAACATCATTATTAAATTGTCTCAGATAATGAAATATCTTCCTTCTTTTCTGTGGTGAATTCAGTCCATTTACATTCCAAGATAAAAACTTAATTGTCATTTGTAGTCTCCGGAAGCGTTAAGAGCATTTGCTGAAGTTTCTGTTCCAGACTGGTAGTTTTCGGCTTATCTCCTCCCATAGCTTCGGATTTTTGTGCTTTACCATTGACTCCCTTCTTATCTTGCGATAACTTAGATCTCTGTTATTGTTGTTTCTCTATAATTTGTTTATAAGCTGCTCGAGTTATACGCTGGTCTTTAGCATTGTGCAACATCAGGTCGAGATCCGCTGTCACTTCTCTTGTATTTTTAGGTGGTCCACCTATAGCCTCTAGAGGAAGATCCAGCAACAGTTCATCTAAAAGGCCCCCTGTTGCTCCTTGAGTTTCCATTACCTCCACCTCCATCTGTTTCCGCTGCTCTTTGAGCTCTTGTTCAAATTGCTTCCCTTTCTCACCCTCCATTATACCTAACACTGGAGATGCTGCACCAGTTTTGAAAACATTGAAATAAAATTCTTCCGCTTTTTCAACAGTATTTAATCGATATCTCTCTCCTTGATACCTCAATATTATGCCAACTGGAGCATCCCATCTGAATGGAATTTGTTGTTTCTTTAGTTCAATCACCAAAAATCCAAAATCCTTTCTATCTCTTAGTATCTTAGGTGGCAACTCTTTGTAAATCCCAATCTCTCTTCCATCCACTTGAATAGTAGAAACAAAAGACTTTTGTAAGGTATCATTTCTTATTTTTCTATCTGTAAAGTAGATCACCACATCTCTAGGTAATTGCTTTTGCCTTGCCACCCAAGAATTCACTCTATAGACCTTATCAATCTTGCACAAAATCTCCTCAGGGTCAACCTTTAACATCACAGCCAGGGCATCAGCACAAACCCTTCTCAGATCCTCTCTATTGTTCTCTTTTATTCCTCTCAGTCTTACAGCAAACTCCATGAATCTAAATTGCATCATTGTCACTTCATTTTCAATCCTTTGCGTTTTATTATCAACATTAGAAATTTTATAATCAGCTTCCTTCATTTTAGATTCTACTTCTGAACTAAGTTCTTCCACTTTTTTATCAATCTGGACAACTGCTTCTGACAGACCAGTCACAACTGTCAGTATATCACGCTTCATCTTGTCATACTTTTCTTGAACCACCTCCTTAATTTCCTGTTGAGATTTTTCAAATTTCTGGTCCAAAACTTCATTTTGATTCAACAGAGCCGCAGCAATAAATTCCTTCAAATCTTTAAAACCAGTCTCCTGTGCTTGGCTCTGAGTCTGCAAATTTAATAGCTGCTCTTGTGACTTGGGGATGGGAGAAACCCCCCCCCCTGCAGCTTTAGCGGCTGGCTTTGTTTGCTTTGAAGCCATACTGCCACGCAATCTAATTCTTTCTAAGAAGGAAGTCTTCCCTCCCTTTTGACCACAAAGTCCTCTCAAAAATTTCCCCAGCTTTAATCAAATCTCTATAGGAGAAGAAACAGATCAGAGTCACTTTAAAAAGAACTTTTCCCTTCTCTTCTAGCCAGCGCTGTGCTTTAGATACTTTGTAACTTGTTAGAACACTCAGGCACTCAGGCACTCAGGCACTCAGTTCTTAAATTCATTCACAGGGCTAATAAAAATACTTGCAGTTTGAATTTCAAGTCCAGATTCCACCCTGTTTATTTTTGGTAATTCTCTTGGCTTTCGCTAGTTACGTTGGTCGCGTCGTCTGGCTCTGCTGGATGCAGAGTTGTCCCCGGAGTCCGGAGCCTCGGCGAGCTGGATAGGGAGCCTCACCCTGCTTCCTCCCCAGAAGCAAAAAAAGACAGTCTGGGGACTTCGCAGGGGGCTCTACCTTGTCTCGCCGGCTCTCCTCCCGATTCCTCAGGATCGTGGAGTTTTTCAAGCCGCCTCTCAGCTGTAGAGGCGGCTCTTTACGGGTGGCGGGGCTGGCGGTCTTGAAGGGACCGTCTAGCGACGACGGTGGCGCCAACCGGAAACATATTTTCAACAGCTCATCTGAATGTCTAACAGTTCCATGAGAAATTGACAATGGAATTCTCCTGGGAAGATGAAAATCTTGTTTAGTTGCTCAGCACTAACCTCCAAAAATCCATCACCAGATTGTCTCCCCAAAGAATCTGCCCCCTTACCTTCAAATGGCCCTTTCAGCTCCATTTAAGGAAAGGCCCACCTCCCTTTGATCTGAATCTGAAAGGTTTCCCCAGAGGTACGTCTCATTCTAGATGTCTCTAATTTTCCATCACAGGCTTCCAAACCAGGTTGTTCTTCACCTGGTGAGGATTTCATCCAAGAAATTCTCCCTATTGCCAACATTTCTATAGGCTGAATTGTCTATGGGTAGATTGAAAGGCTTGCTTCATTTCATCTAATGCTTCTTCGCAAGCATTAATGGTTGGAAAAGACAAAGAACGAGGCCTGGAAGATGCACTCAAACGTGGAGAAATATCCTTTCCAACCTAGATATACGGAAGGCCATGAATTCAAGAATGAACTGAGAAAATCTCCAGCAAAGTCACCCGCAAGAGCCAGGCATGGTTTATGTTGAACAATGGAGCAGAATTGCCTGGTGCCAGAGAATAATCTCAGCAGACTTGTGCTTCAAAACAGGAATTAGAGTTCACTCAGATCCTCAGGGAGGAAAGGGCTCCTGGTGAAATGACAATATTTTGTAAAAACCTGTTTTATTGGATCATTAGGCTGGTCATCTTCCACCCACCCTGATTCCAAGGCCCCCCCTGCAATGGTCAACGCAATTGAGACTTCCAGACCAATCACCGCCTCTTCCGTGCAAGGGCAAGACAGCCTCAGCGGCCCTCCCAGCCCCATGGCTCTCTGCTCCCACAATGGGGCAGTCTTCACAGAGCCAACAGCCTTGCAGCACCCCCACCCCCTGGCACTCCTCAGCCAATGTTGGGATTCAGCCGGTTTGCACTGGTTCACGAGAAACATTTGTTAACTTTCTGAGCAGTTCAACGAAAATCTCCTTCCAACAGCCTTTTGTTTTTCCCACTCTACAGGGCTAATCCTGTCAGGAAGGCAGGAAGGAAACATTCTGGTGTACCTTTCTGCATTGTTTCTATCCTAATCCTTATCTTTATTGCTGTGCTTAAGTGTTTTCAGAAACTGCCTTTGGGTTAAGCCTCGTTACATTGTAACAGCAGTTAATGGTTCTTGGCAGTATGCCTAGACTAGCCGGAGCCACTTCTCTGGAGTTTTTTTTCCCTCGGCTGATACTTTTATTAGGAGCTTGACTTTTTTTAAAGCTTTTTACACTGCTTTAGTGGTTCCTGGCACTGTCCTTTTGGGGTGCACCACAAGGCAGGATGGAAGCTTGGCACTGTCTGATTCCTTAAATCTGGATGATTTCCTTAGGATATTTTGTGAGGTGAGTGAGACCAGCTGGTATCTTTAAGCGGTGCAAATGGATCTAACGATTGCTTCTTCTGGATGGGAAAGGGTGTTTTGTCAGTTCACTGAACACAGTAATCTCTCGTCTATGGGGATTCTTCAGTCATCCAGGCCATGGTTGTCCCAAAGGTGCTTTTTTCAAGAGGCAACTGGACTTTCTTTCTTTTTTTTAATTTGATTTATATGCCGCCCTTCTCCGGAGACTCAGGGCATCTTACAGTGTGTTAAGCAATAGCCTTCATACTTTTGTATATTTTATACAAAGTCAGCTTATTGCCCCCACAAACTGGGTCCTCAATTTACCTACCTTAGAAAGGATGGAAGGCTGAGTCTGGTGAGATTTGAACTTATTTTAATTGCAGACAGCTGGTGTTAAATTACAGTGCTTTAATCTATCCAGGCTCCTTGGTTTCTTGGTTTCCAGAAAGTCCAGTTGCCTCTTGAAAAATTACCTTTGGGACAGGAGTCTTTTTCATTGCAAGGCACATGATTGCTCACTGATAGTAAGATTTTTTAAAAAAGGAGGTAGGGATGTGGATGCTCTTTCCGATTCATTGTAGTTTTCTCTCATGATAATAAGGCTTAGTGACATGGCACCAGGCTTGAAGTTTATTTAGATATCTGTGGCATGTTCTAATTTTATTGTGATCCTGACAAGCTTGGGAGGCTTGAACCTGGGTCCCCTGTTAATTTGTCTCTTTAGCTTGGCATTTTGTAGCCCAAGTGTGCCCACCACTTTCTGGATAGCTTAGATGACCTCTCTGCTAAAGGGTTTCACTTTATGAGCAAGAGTTGGCTGTTGATAGTTATTGTTGCATTTTAACTATTTTAATTCCTCAAGGTGCTCTGGCACCCTGCCTGACTTGTAACTCCCGGTTGCAGGTATTGCTGATGAAAAGGAAAGTATTCTGACAGAATGGTTTAGGTTTCCATGATTGCTGTGATTGTCATTGATCTTCAGTGTGTATTCCACCATTTCTAATGATTGGTATTTAGGGCAGCTTTTTGCAAGCAAAGCAGATTTCTGTATTTTTGTACAATTAATCCTTGACTTACAACAGTTCATTTAGTGACCATTCAAAGTTACAATGACACTGAAAAAAGTGACTTATGACCATTTTTCACACTTATGACCGTTGCAGCATCCCCAGGGTCACGAGAGGCCAGGCAAGGCAAAACGCCCCTCAACATGATTGACGTCGAGTTGGCCATGCCCACCCAGTAACATGACCAACCCAGCCATGCCTACCCAGCTAGTCATTAGGGCAGAGAATCGGTTGTTAAATTATTTGAATCTGACCACTGCTCTCAGCTACTTTTTACAGAGACCACTCATTCATTTTGTCCAGCTCAGGTTTAGCGTGCAGGAACAAGACCAAGAAAATGGCTTTAAAGATCAAGATGAGGTGAAGAAAGCCAAGATTTTGATTCCATTACAATACCATTGGCACAAAAAACTTCTGTTCTTACAAGCATCACAAGGCAGCCTAACAATGGAAAGACCTTGCCCAATTCCCTCAACCCCCAAGACAGCAGCAGCAAAACCAGCCAGGAGAATCTTACGTCTGAAGCAGACGGGGCAGAAGGACTTGCTCCTCCACCATCATGAGAGGCAACTTCTATCTATTCATGGCCTCCTTTGGAATGAGAAGCCAAAGACTAGGGCTGCTCAGAATCTGCTCCCTTTGCCAGGTAGCGGCTGGAGATGAAGCACTTACCAGAGGAGGAGACAGCTTGGCTACTTTTGGCCGAAGTGTGCACAGGCAGGTCCAGTTGCTCCAACCGGAGCCCAGGGCCCTCCTGCAGCCCTCGGTCTTCCATCTGGCCAGCTGGGGAGGAGGCAATCTCTGCCAAAACTTCAAGGTCCTTGAGAATAACCTGGGATCAGCAAGAGAGAAAATGGCTGATGAGGCCACAAGGAAATGGGCAGCAACCAGGGAGACTGTGTAGTATATATAGTACTATATATCATCTCCCACCCCCTGCCCCGGCGACAGCAGATCAAATGAGCCATTTAATGGGCTCCATCCTGCTCTGGGTTCCCCAGGCCCACTGGCAGAACCAGGTCTTCAGCGCCTTCCGGAAGAGTATTGGGGGGGGGGCATTCTAATCTCTGGGGAATGATGTTCCAGAGAGAGGGAGCCACCACGGAGAAGGCCCTTCTTCTGGGTCCCACCAGGTATATCTCCCTCGGGGATGGGACCCGCAACATTCCCTGCCTCCCCGCTCTGATGAGTCAGGTAGGTGTAGCCAGCAAGAGAAGATCCCTCAGATAACCTGGTCCCAAGCCATGAAGGGCTTTAAAGGTGACAACCAGCACCTTGAATTGCACCCAGAAGCAAATCGGCAATCAATGCAGGTCCTGCAGGAGAGGTGATACATATGCACACCGGGGACTGCACAAAACCATACGGTCTGCTGCATTTTGCACCAACTGGAGCTTCCGGATGCTCTTGTGTTGCAATAGTCAAGACAAGAAGTGACTAGGGCATGAGTGTGAGTAGGGACTGTTGGTCCAGGAAAGGGCATAACTGGCGCACAACCTGCAGTTGCACAAAGGACCTCCTGGCCACGACCGCCACCTGCTCTTTGAGCAGGAGTCGTGAGTCCAGGAAAACCCCTAGATTACACACAGGATCTATTTGGGGTAGTGCCACCCCATCCAAGACCAAAGGTGGTAATTCTCCCTGAGCCAACGAACCCCAAATCCAGAGCCACTTGGTCTTGCAAGGGTTTAGCTTCAACCTGTTGCTCCCCATCCAGCCCCTAACAGCCTCTAGGCCTTTAGCCACTGCGAGAGGGAGGACACGGCATCACTTAACTCACCACAGGCCAAGACTGAGTATCATAAGCATATTGGTGATACCTCAATCCATGGTGACAGATGATCTCGCCCAGCGGCTTCATATAAATGTAGAACAGGAGTGGAGAGTACCAAGCCCTCTGGAACCCCATAAAGCAGTGGGCAAGCGGTGGATCTCTCCCCTCCTATCAACACTGATTGAGAGCAGCCACAGAGGAAGGAAGTGAACCAGGATAGCACAAGGCCTCCCACTCCCATCCCCTGAAGCCGCCCCAGGAGAATACCGCCAAAAGCTGAGATGGCAAGTAGAGCAAGAATGGATGCACTACCCCCATCCCACTCCTGCCAGACATCATCCAAAAGTGTGACCAATGCCATTTCTGTCCCAAATCCAGGCCTGAATCCTGATTGGTAGGGGTTAAGATAATCTGTTTCATCCAGAAACCTCTGGAGCTGCCACGCAATCACCTTCTCAACCACTTTCCCCAAAAAGGGAAGATTGGAGACAGGTCAGAAATTATCCAATCAGGTGGAGACCAGCGATGGCTTCTTCTTCTTTTTTTTTTATTGAAAAGTTTTACAAAAAAGAAATACAAAAAAATTCCCCCCCCCATGTTCCCCCCCTTGCCCCCCTTCATCCCACCCTCCCCCCCGACTTCCCAGAGCAAAATACAAGGTATTTCATTTAATCAAACAGAAACTAGATTAATCTACTTATCCTCAAAGTACTGCCTCCCCCACTGAAACCTTAACTCCACTACAGATAACCAAATACTTCTAATACTAACATTCATTCATAAGCTATTTAATATTTTCTTGTCTGATACTTATTTTGGATATAATCAATCCATCTTCTCCATTCCGATACGTATCTTTCTTGTGTGTGGTCCTTCAAATACACCGAGATTTTTGCTATTTCTGCTAGGTTTGTTACTTTCAATATCCACTCTTCAATAGTAGGCAAAGAGTCCTTCTTCCAATATTGAGCTACCAGCAGCCTAGCTGCCGATATTAAGTTCAAAATCAATTTGGTCTCTGAAACTGTACAGTCCGTAATTATACCCAATAGAAACAAATTTTTATCCGAAATGCCTTGATTTTCTTACAGGTCCACCATATATGATAATAGGTTGCATCATTACATTACATTCACATCTCCAACATTTAGCTTGCAAGTTCGAGTACATACATGATAATTTTTTAGGATCTAAGTGCCATCTATAAAACATTTTATAAAAATTCTCTCAAATTTTGTGCTTGCGTAAATTTAACATTTCTGACCCAAATCTTTTCCCACCGTTTCCATCATCACTGGTTCCTGAAAGTTTTGTGCCCATTTTATCATACAATCCTTAACCAATTCTGTTTCTGAGTCTATTTCCAGTAATGCATTATACAATCTTTTAATATGCATCTGACTTTGATCTCTAATCTGTTTCACCAAATTTTCCTCATTTTGCATAACCCCAATTTTTTGATCCTCCCTCCATCTAGCTTGAAGCTGACCATACTGAAACCAAGTATAAATTATCCCTTCTTCTTTTAATTCATCTAGAGATTTCAGTTGCAACTTACCCCTTTCCAAAAGAAGAAGCTCTTTATAGGTAATCACCTCTATTTTTTACTCTATACTTATATTTTCTATTGCATGTCTGGGATTTGCCCATATAGGTATAGTTCAGCTTATATTGGTACTTTTTCCAAACCCTCAACAATGCATTTCTGAGTATATGACCCTTAAACACTTTATCCACTTTTTTTTCATACAACAAATAAGCATGCCATCCATATAACAAATCATAACCTTCTATGTTTAACATTCTTTCTTCAGTTAGGTTAAACCAATCACTAATTTGTGATAAAGCTGCTGCTTCATAATACAATCTTAAATTAGGCATTTTAAGACCTCCTCTCTCACGTATATCCTGTATAATTTTCAGTTTCACTCTTGGTTTCTTCCCAGCCCAAATAAAAGTATTAACCCCTTTCTGCCATTCCATCAGATTTCCATCTTTTTTAAGCACTGGTATCATTTGGAACAAAAATAAAAACCTAGGTAGTACATTCATTTTTATTGCTGCTATCCTTCCCAGTAGTTATAGTTGTAACTTTTTCCATTTTTCCATTTCTTTCTGTACTTTTTGCCAAAGAATTTCATAATTATTTTTATACAATTTCGTATTTGAGGCTGCAATATATACTCCTAAATAATTAACCTTTTTAACTACTTCAAACCCCGTTATCCTCCCTAACTCTTCTCTTTGAGTTATAGATAAATTTTTAGTTATCATCTTTGTCTTGTGTAGATTTACTTTAAATCCAGATACTTTACCATATTGAGCTACTATATCCAACATATAGGGAGCCGCTTCTATAGGTTGAGATAAAGTAAGAACCAGGTCGTCTGCAAACGCTCTAATCCTGCTGTCTAATTACAATTCCTTTTATTTTGCCAGAATCACGTAGCTTATTCAACAAAACTTCTAAAGTTAAAATAAACAACAATGGCGACAAGGGACAGCCCTGCCTCGTACCTTTCTCAATTTTAAACACATCTGTTAAACCTCCATTAATTATTATTTGTGCTGTTTGTTCCTGATATATTGCTCTAATTGAATGTATGAAATACTCCCCAAAGTGCATTTTTTCTATTATTTTAAACAGAAATTGCCAGTTCAATTGATCAAATGCTTTCTCTGCATCCACGAATATAAACGCTGCAGGGACCTGATTATTTTTCTCCAAATATTCCAATAAGTTTATAATTTGCCTAACATTATATTTCATCTGTCTCCCTTTTATAAAACCTGATTGGTCATTGTGAATAACTTGTTGCATAACTGGCATTAATCTATTTGCTAGTATTTTAGCAAAAATTTTATAATCCGTGTTCAAAAGTGAAATTGGCCTAAAATTTTCAGGTTTGATAGTTTTGATCTTCCTTCGGAATCAATGAAACAAAAGCTGTTCTCCAAGAGGGTGGAACTCCTCCCTCTGATTGAATTTTACAAAATAGAGTTCTAAGCGGCTCTACCATTTCAAGCTGTAAATTCTTATAATAAACAGCTGTTAGTCCATCTGTTCCTGGAGCTTTCCCTATTTTTAACTGCTTAATTGCCGCAACAATCTCCTCAGAAGTTATTGGTTGATTCAATCCTTCCTTCTGTTCCAACATTAATTCCAAAATATTCCCTTCCTTTAAATATCTGTCTATATCTATACCTTGTATTGAGTCACTAGCATATAACTTTGTATAAAATTCCAGAAAAGCCTTTTTAATCATATTCTGTTGGTAAACTTCCTTACCTCTATATTCTATCTTACTAATGACTCGTGCTTTCTGTTTTTTCCTCAACATGTAGGCCAACCACCTACCTGGTTTATTGGAATTACAAAATGTATTATGTTTAGCATATTGTAAACTAGTTGCCACCTGATCATATTAAATTGCCCTTGTAGTATATTTATTGTTTCTTTTACTTTCTTATCTCCTGGATTAGATATAAGTAATTGTTCTTTCTTTTTTATTTCTTCCTCTAACTCTTTACGCTTCTTTTGTTGTTTTAGTCTATATTTATTATTCATATGTATTAGGATACCCCTCATATAGGCCTTACTAGCATCCCAGACCATTTCCATAGGAGTACCCTTGTTCATGTTAATAACAAAACATTCTCTCATTTGTTTTTTAAGCTCCTTTACATTTTCTTCATATCTAAATAAGTTTTCATTCAACCTCCAAGACCTCCTTTCTCCCCTCTCCTGTTCAAATTCAATCCAAACCGGACTATGATCAGTTAAAGTTCTTGGATATATCTTCGTCTTCTTCACCCTGGAAATAAAATCATTTGTGATTAGTATAAAATCAATCCTGGAGAAGGATTGGTGTCTATCAGAAAAAAAAGTAAAATCTTTTTCCTCCAGGTTACGTTCTCTCCAGATATCTCTCTGTTCTATATCTTCCATCATATAAAAAAAAAGATTTAGGTAGTTTTGCACGTGCTGAAGTCTTTGATAAGCTTTTTTTTATCTTTCTGCGTATCAATTACTCCATTCCAATCACCCATTAATATAAAAGATTTATAGTCCCACTGTATTATTTTAGTATGTAAAAATTTATAAAACTTGTCTTGTTGCTGGTTAGGGGCATATATTCCAATAAGAAGCATTTTTCCAGACTGTGTCAATAATTCAATTGCAATATATCTTCCTTCCTTCCTGCCTCAATTAGATTAGCTGATAGTTCTTTCCTTACATATATGACTAGTCCATTTTTCTTCTCTGGCGCTGATGCCACAAAATTTGTACCTAATCTTGAATTTATCAAATATTTTTGGTCTGATAATCTAATATGTGTTTCTTGTAAGCAAATAACATCGTTGTTAAATTGTTTCAAGTAATGAAATACTTTCTTTCTTTTTTGTGGTGAGTTTAGGCCATTAACATTCCAAGATAGGAATTTAGTTGCCATCTTTAGCCTTTCGAAGCCTTGTGAGCATCAGCTGAAGCTCCTCCTCCACCTTACTCTTCGGCCTAGCTCCCCCCACTGCTTCTGTTTTTTGGACTTCTTGAGATGAATCTTGAGATTGTTGCCCTTTTGATTGTTGTTGTTGCAATTTATAAGTTGATTGGGTCAGTCGTTGTGCTTTCGGCTCTCCCTTCTTAGGTGGTTCCAAAGTTTGGGTAAGCCCCCAAAATCCAAATCTTCTTCCATAATAATTCCTCCAGCTGCAGCTGCAGCGTAGGTTTGTATCTGTTTTCCATCTTTTTCAAGATGGAAAACAGATGTTATGTTATGTTTTTCAACATAACATTACATCTCCATATTCTTCCTCTCCCCCCCCCGGTGAGGGTGGGGATCCAGTCTGTAAGACATTTACATAAAAATCTTTTGCCTTCCAAACTGTGTTTAACCAGTATCTTTCTCCTTTATAAGTCACTATTAGACCAGTTGGAATGTCTCATCTGTATGCCACTTGTTGATTTCTCAACTCATTTACCAGAAAGCCAAAGTCTTTCCTGCTTCTCAACATCTTTGGAGGAATCTCTTTCAGAACCACCACCTCCTGCCCAGCCACCTGAACTTTATTCTTGTAAGAAGCTTGTAAAATTTCATTTCTGATCCTCCTAGTTGTAAAGTAGATCACCACATCTCTTGGCAGCTGTCTTTGTTTTGCCAACCAGGAATTAACCCTGTAAATTTTATCAATTTGGATTGCCACATCTTCTGGTCTTCCTTTAATTATCTCTGTAACAACATCAGCACAAATGTCTTTTAAATTTTCTTTGCTATTTTCCTTCAGGCCTCTCAATCTCAGAGCAAACTCCATAGATCTATATTGTAACATTACCAATTCATCATCCACTTTCTCTGTTCTAGTCATGACATCACCCATTTTGCTTTCCAAATTTAAGTTGGCTTCATTAATTTCTTCAACTTTCCCATCAAGCTGAATAACAAGATTTGAGAGTCCTGATACAGCAAAAACAATATCATCTCTTATTTTATCGTGCTCCTTTGCAACTGCTCCCTTGATCAAGCTTATGTCTTCCTCAATTTTCTTAAATTTCCTTTCAACAAGTAATGTTAAATTGTTGGGCTTCCGGTTTGGCTTCCGTTGCCGCCAGACGGTCCCTTGAGACCGCCAGCCTCGTCGCCCATAAAGAGCCGCCTTTACAGCTGAAAGGCGGCTCGAAAAACTCCGTTTCCGTAAGGAAACGAGAGAGAGAGCTGGCGAGGGCAGGTAGAGCTCTCTGCGAAGTCCCCAGAGTTCTTTTTTTGTCTCTGGGGAGGAAGCAAGATGAGGCTCCCTATTTTCACTCGCCGCTGCTCCGGGCTTCGGGAGAACTCTGCGCTTTGCAGAGCCAGGCGATGGGACCAGACCAACTAACGAAAACTAACAGATTCTCTGAACAAGAAGGATGAAATCCGGACCTGGGACCCTAAATTGCAAGTATTTCCAATAACCCTAAGACTGACTTTAAAAGTAAAGAAGAGTGGAAGGGGGAAAAAAAGAAAGTTTAAAATGGCGACTGGCTGAGCTTGAGAAGAAAAGCTGAAAGCGAAAGTCCTTCCGTCTGACTAGTTCAATATGTTACAAAGTAACTGAGACAACAGCGCTGGCTAGAACTGAAGAGAAAAATTCCTATTTTATGCTTCTTCCTTCTTAGAGACTTGATATTGATATTGTTTGGAGAGAAGTTTTCTTCTTTAAAGGGGGGAAAAATCTGCTTGTGTGGCAGGATGGCGTTAAAACTGACAAAGCCAGACAATCAAGCTGTGGGGGGGGGGCTCCCCCATTTATAAACCACATGAGCAAGTTTTGAGCTTGCAGACACAGAGGAATGGCTTTAAAGATCTAACGCAATTTGTTCTGGAGGAGATGGCAAGACATGATGAGATTGTGAACCAGAACCTTGAAAAATTTAGACAGGAAATTAAAGAGTTGGTTCAACAAAAATATGATAAATTCAAACAACATATGATAAATTTCTTAGACGCAATGATAAAGATGGATAAAGAGATTAATTGAGAAATAGAGTCTAAAATGAAGGAAGTTGATCATAAGATTTATAATTTGGATAATAAAATACAAAGAATTGAAAATGATTTAACAATGATTCAAGAAAATAGCTCAGAAGTAGAGTCAAAAATAAAGGAAGCTGACAACAAGACTTACAATGCAGATAATATAAAACAAAGGATTGAAAATGAAGTCACAATGATGCAATTCAGATTTATGGAATTTGTGATCAGAATTAGGGGAATACAGGAAAATAAAAAAGAAGATTTGAGAAAGATGTCTGCTGAAGTTCTGGCTGGGATTTTAAAGGTTAATCCTGAAGAGGTATCCTGTAAGATTGATAAAGCCTACAGAGTAAATTCTTGGATGGCAAAGCAAAGGCAGTTGCCTAGAGATGTGGTGATTTACTTTAACGATAAAGGAATAAGAAATGATATTGTGCAAAAGTCTTTTAACTCCATTCTTGAAATGCATGGAAGGAAGATTTGGATATTTAAAGAGCTGCTGCCCAAGATGCTAAAAGATAGAAAGGATTTTGGCTTTTTGGTGACTGAGCTAAAGAAACAAAAAATCCCATTCAGGTGGGATGCTCCAGTTGGAATAATATTGAGATATCAAGGAGAAAGATATCAACTAAATACTGTTGAAAAAGCGGAAGAATTTTATTATAAGGTTCTTAAAATGGATTCAACATCTCCATGTATAACACATGAGGGGAATAAAGAAAAGCAAAATCAACAAGAGATTGAAACCCAGGCTAGGCAGATGGAGGTGGAGGTAATGGAAAAACAACAATTTACAGAGGCCTTTTTGGATGAGCCGCTTTTGGATTCTCCTTCAGAGGTTATAGTTGGATTACCTATAAATACAAGAGAGGCGGCTTTGGACTCGAATGTGATGACTTATCAAGTTACAGACCAGCATGGAAATCAATCAGTTGATATACAACTCATAGAAAGGCAACCAGGATGGAGATCTAAGCCACAAAAAGTTAAGAAGAGAAGAAGCAGGTCCTACAAAAATAAAATTTTTTAGACTAAACAACAGTGTAATGCCAGTTACTTAAGAGACGATTAAATACATGAAAATATAGCTGAGGCAAAGTATTGGTTTATACTATTTTGAGGAGAGTGACAGATCTCTGCAGTGCTGTACTTTTGGGATGTGGAAGATGGCCTTAAATTGAGTGGACTGGAACTTTCTATTTTGGACTCTTTGACAAATGGATTACATTTATGCTGAGCTACAAGGCAAGAGAACTAAGGGATTGGGGCATGCAGAAGATCTGGTTGTTACCCTAACACGGTGGTTGGAATGAGTAATCTAGATGAAAGACATTACAAAAGACACTATATGGAATATAAATATAAAGTCACTCTGGTGGTTTTTTGATATATGAAAACATTTATTATTGACGGGGGCAGATGGTAATTGAAGATACCGAACATACTGTTGGAATTAGAATTTGATGTTACCCTAACATGGGTGATGGAATTAACAATCCAGTTGAAAGACATTACAGAAGATATCATATGGATTACAAGTTTAGAGTCATTTGAGCATTTTATTTATATATGGAAATATTTTTTTTTAGTGGTGTGGGCAGAAGAACAAAGATATTGAAAATATTATGTATGGTAGACCTGTAGGAAAGTGGGTGGAGATAGGTTAGTTTATTGATTGTTTAGTTTAGGAAAAGGGATGTTATGTTATATTAATATATGTAAAAGATTTGAATTAAGAGATATCCGCATGGGGGAGGAGGAAATGGATAGATTATGAGTAGAAATTGCTAAATTAGGATTTATTATATAATTTTACAGCTGAATGTTGTTTTGAAATGTATAGTATAAGGGGGATATAATAATATTGTTAGAAAGAAAGAGTCAGCATATGGCGGGTGGAGTAAAAAGGATGGTAAAGTTTTATATAACCTGTTACTAATTTGAGTTTTATCTTGGAGAAGCCACAGGGGGAGGGGAGGGGGAGGGGGGGTTAGGGAGGAGGGGGAAAAAAGGGGGGGGAAATCTGTATTTGAAAAAAAATTTCAATAAAAAAAAAAGTAATGTTAAAATCATTAAGTGCTGCATCTTGACTCTGGGTCTGGCTCTGTGTATCAGCCGGAAGTTGTGCTTTCTGTGTCACCACTGACACAACTGGAGAGCCTCCCCCTCTTTTAACAACTCCTGGTTTCACTTGTCTAGAAGCCATTTTTTTTCCTTCCCCTCCCCTTTCTTTAAAAGCAACAAAGTCCTTAAAGATGTTAATTTATAGTCTCTAATTTGCCAGACAGAGTAGTTTTTTTTTTCCTCTTCCCTCCGCACTCTCAGTTCCCAGCAGTTAATAGGCCGCTAATCCACTCTCCCAGCGCAAAGTTCTCAAGCACTTTCATTTTTGGCTTTCACTTTCAAAGCCCTAACAAAGACGCCATCTTCTGCCTCCAGCTCAAGATTCAAATTGAAACAAAGTAACTTCGGAGTTAAGCTCTGTACTTTTAAGGCTTGTTCTCCTGTTTTCCGCTCTGCCTGCGCTTGGGATCAATCAAACTTACTTTTAAAAGCAGGATCGGATCGCGGCTTCTCGCCCTGCTTTTGCAGAGTCGTCCTGGCTCTGGAGCTTCTTGGCGGGCTGACTGAGGAGCTCTCACCCTCCAAGCCTCTAGGAATGATCCAGAGGACTTTTGGGGGGCTCTACTCTTGCCCACCGGCTCTCCTCTCCTTCTTTTCCCGAAGGAGAGCTTTTCAGCCGCTAGACAGCCGATTTGCGCTGTCAAAGCGGCTTTTACGGAGACGCAGGGCTGGCGGTCATAAATGACCGTCCACGGAGCCTGCGGTGCCAACCGGAAGTCGCCCAGCGATGGCTTCTTAGGAACAGGGCAGACCACAGCCTCCTTAAAGTGCTGGGGCACCACCCCCTCCTGTAGGGAAGCATTAATCACCACCAGAGTCCACCCACCTGTCACCTCCTGGGAAGCTTTCACAAGCCAGGAGGGACATAGGTCTAAAACACAGGTGCTTGCGTGCATACTCCCTAGGATCCTGTCCACTTCCTCAGGAGCAACAGGGTCAAACTGTTCCCAGATAACAGGGCGACTTACCTTATTTCTTGCTGGTCTTGCGGGCACTTCTTCCATCCCTTGTTGGTACCTAGGTCGTTCAGGGAGACGTGTGACTTTCTCTCCACCCTGAGATACTGGTCCAGCGTGGCTGCGGCTGTTGCTTCATGTTATAATAGGCTCCAGGAGGAGGAGGGGACGCCGTCTCCCCCATTGTGAAACACACTAAATTTAATTATGCTGTGCAAGGCAGAGAGCAAGTTTCGCGTCTCCCTGAGCGACCAAGGTGCGCGCAGCACCAACAAGGGCCAGAAGAAGTGCCCGCAAGATCAGGCAAATACAGGGGCGCTTCGCTCCCGCTCTGGACTATAGAGTGAATCTCCATCCCCTGCCGTCACCCTTACCTTCTCAGGCCAGGAGAGGAGTGACTGGGAGGGGAGGGCGAGGGGCAGGGTCAGCCAGTGGTGGGTTCAGTCAACAGGGAGCCCTAGCGGGGATGAAAGAGCTTCATTTATCTGGGAACCTGAAATGACTCTTGATTTAAATCATATCGTAAGAATCACCCAAAGAAGCAAAAAAAACCACAACACAACCCTTGCCTGTTTTTGGAAATGCTTGAAGAGGGAACACACACACACACACACACACACACACACACACACACAAGAGAGAGAGAGAGGGGGGGGTGGGGTGGGAAAGAGAGAGAGAAAGAGAGAGGGGGGGAAAGAGGGAGGGAGAGAGAGAAAAAGAGGGGTGAAAGAGAGGGAGGGAAAGACAGAAAGAGAGAGAAAGAGAGGGGGTGGGAAAGAGAGAAAGAGAAAGAGAAAGAGGGAGGGAAAGAGAGGAGGGAAAGAGAGAGACAGAGAGATGGAGGAAGAGAGCAAAAGAGGAGAAACGGAGGGAGGGAAAGAGAAAGGGAGGGAGAGAAAGAAGGGGAAGGAAAGAGAAAGAGAGGAGAAAGCGAGAGAGGGAGGGAGGGAGGGAAAGAGAGAGAGAGGGAGGGAGACAGAATGGGATGGGAGTGAGTGATGTTGCCCACCCAGGTTTTGTGGATCCCAGTGTTTTCTTTTCTTTGGAAAATGGGTCCAAATGGCTCTTTGAGTGTTTAAGGTTGCAGATCCCTGTTCCAGGAGAAAAAATATGGAACCCTTCATTTATGTGGGTATAGAGGACTAACTGCGGTATACATAGAAAATGTTTACCCATTGCCCCGATGAAGGACATGCTTGCACATCTAGCCAAAGGCAAAATCTTTACTAAATTAGACCTGTGGGAGGCTTATTACCAGGTTTGGATCAAGGAAGGTGATGAATGGAAAACTGTGTTTAACTGTCCTCAGGGATACTTTCAGTTCCGAGTGCTCCCCTTTGGTCTGCAGAGAGCCCAGTTGTGTTCATGCAACTGATCGATGAGGTGTTGCATGACTATTTGTACAAGGGGAAGTTGGTGTATTTGGCTGATATCTTAATATATACTGAGATTATGCAGAAACATGTGAAGCTGGTGCGAGTGGTCCTAAAGAGACTTTGAGTGATCAAATTGTATGCAAAGCTCTCTAAATGCGAATTTCACCAAGATAAGATTATTACCTGGGTTACCGCATATCTCATGAAGGAGTAGAGAAAAGGTGCGGGCAGTGTTAGAGTGGGCCCTCTCGGCACCAGGAAGCAATTACAAAGTTTCTTAGACTTTGCCAATTTTTACCTGCAGTTCATCCCATTTGCCAAAATTGAGTTACTGATTACCAACCTTTTAAAAACTAAGGGCAAAGGCAAGGAGAAGCCATGTCAGCCACTTACGTGGACTATGGAATGCGACAGCGTTCAACAAACTCAAACGACTGTTTGCGGCGGAACCCATGTTAAAGCACCCTGACCCAAATGCTCTTTTTGTATTTCAGGCAGATGCTAGTGATGTGGTTAGTTTCAATTTGTTATAATTTGTTTCTTTGTGCATGTTTCGCTTCAGACCTTTCCTGACTTTTACTGCAATCAGTTCTTTCTTAGTAAAATTATTTTTTCTCTAAATGTATGGAGTCAAGGTTTTTTTTCCCTAGGAATTGATCCAAGGCAACCCTGTCATCAACCAAGCAAGATTGCGTGGTTTTGGAATTTGGACCTTCTGGTGACAAGGTTTTTCTACTATTGCGTTGGGATGTAAAGCACTGTAAAGCTGTATATAAGTCTAAGTGCTATTGCTACTCATACTCTTGTGACCTCTCATCTGGATTACTACAACACATTCTACATGAGATTGCTCTTGAAGAACAGACCTTCATGTGGTGCAGAATGTGGCTGCAAGGATAATAAAGGGTGCCAGATGTTCAAAGCACGTAGGACCACTTCATTGGCTACCAGTGTGCTTCTGGGTGCAATTCAAGATGCTTTGACACCTTTAAAGCCCTTCCTAGCTTGGGACTGGCCCACCTAAAGGATTTTTTCCTAGACATTTCTACCCATCTAGTTAGATCCAGCTGACTGAGCATGCTATGGGTCTCATCAGCCTACAAATGTTGGCTGATAGGGATTAGGAGACATGCCGTCTCTGCTATAACTCCTTTCAGAGTTTAGAATGACCCAGGCCCTATTGGCCTTTCATAAAGCCTTGAAGACCTGGTCATGTGCCTGAGCCCGAGTTTCTTAAGGAACCCATTCTTTGGCTATATTAACATCTCTGGCAATAGTTTTACTTGGCAACCATATAGTTATTTTGCATTGCTTTAATTGTGTTATGTATTTATGATGTGCCCCACCCAGAGTCACATGTTGAGATGGATGGCTACAGAAGTGAAATAAAATAAAAATAAACAAATGCAGCAATTAGATTTATTGTTTACAGCAAATTTAAAGCTTATGCATGAAGGTGCTATTTTGTGGAAGAATATTTAGTAAGGACTGGTAAGAAACACAAAGAATTCAGCAAGAAAAAATTACTATGTTAGGCACTGACCCCCAGACTCATTACAGCACTTTGTTTGAGTGGACTGATAATATTTTTTGGGGGGAAACTCAGACCACCTAGAACACGAATCAGTGTTGAATTAATCAACCCAGAAAGCTCATTGCTGTGATGGAAGGCATCCCTTCCCTCCTGGGTATGAGGACTCTATTCCATCATGCATTCAGGATACAAACAACCAGCTGAAACTATCCTCTTTCAGATATGAGGTATAGACTCAGCTCTTGGAGAATGCTCTGATGCTGGGAAAAGTGGAAGGGAAGGAAAGAAGAGGACAACTGGCAGCGGGGTGGGGGTGGGGGCAATGCTGAAAGACATGAAAGACCAGGTTAAGGGGACACCATCATGGAGAGCCAACTATATGGTTGCTAAGAGTTGATGTCAATTGGATGGCTCCTCCTCCTCCTCTTGAAGGTTATAGCTATAATAACCTATAATAACGCTATAAGCGTTTCTCTACCCTTCCCACTCCTTAAATGTAACCATGAAAATGGAGAAAGGAAAAGACAGGAATTCACAGGCAGCATGCTGCCCCTGAATAATTTTCTGTCCCCGGCTCTCCAAAGGCTCTTCCTTGTGTAGGCTATCAGGCTGCACATGAGCCAGCAGATCCAGCTGCTGGACATCCCGGATGTTTCCTGAAGAGCAGCAGCTGCCCCCAGGCTGCCCCAGAAGGCAAACATCCCATTTTAATAATTTTAAATTGGAGTATTTTAATTTTTGGGGTTTTAAATCGGCCAAATCTATTTAATTATTTTAATTTTTAATTATTGTTGTGTCTTGTGTTTTTAAATTGGCTGTACACCGCCCTGAGTCCTTCGGGAGAAGGGCGGTATAGAAATAAAATTATTATTATTATTATTATTATTATTATTATTATTATTATTATTATTATTATTATTATTATTATTATTATTATTAAGGGCCTGGTGGCTCAGCAGACTGATAGCATTGTGATTAACACCAGCTGTCTGCAATTACTGTAAGTTCGAATCTTACCAGGCTCAAGATTGACTCAGCCTTCCATCCTTTCTAAGGTAGGTGAAATGAGGACCCAGTTTGTGGGGGCAATAAGCTGACTTTGTATAAATATACAAAGTATGAAGGCTATTGCTGAATGCATTTTAAGCTGCCCTGATTCTCCGGAGAAGGGCGGCATATAAATCAAATTTTTAAAAAAAGAGCAGAGCACCTCCTCCTTCAGATTCTCTGCAACTCTGAAGAGGCATCCCAGCATTCATGAGGTCAACTGAGAGCTGGGACTTGTATTCAGAGTCTCCTCATAGATGTCCCTCTTCCCCACCCTGCCTTGGGGAAGAGTCCCAAAGTGCATCTTCCAAGATGCACTTTGGGACTTCCAAAAGGTAAGATTGGACTCACTCCAGGCACACGCTAGCAAGCGGGTTGCTCTCAGTTTCAGGAGAGAAACCTGTTGGACAAGGAACGGAGGAGATTCAAATCCAGGTCTATTCTCCAACGGGGAACTTCACTCAGCCCAACTCTCTCATCAGGTGCCAGAGGGGCAGGAACTGCTCTGTGCACCACCTTGAGTCCCTAATGGAAAGGTAAGGGTATACATAAATCTAACACACAAAGCCAACAGTCACAGTGTCTGTGCAGAAGCCAACCAGAGCATCTTATCTTCACCCTGGGCAACCAAATGCCTAACAGAAAGCAACAAGGGGCCCCTGGAGGCTGCCGGACACAGACCTGGAGACTCAGTCAAGAGGCAGCCTTGGAGGCCTGCAAAGAATCCCATCATGGCAGCAGGTGAAACACTGGGGGAAATCATGCAGAAATGGGACATGCTTATAGATATATATCCTTGGTCTTTAATATTATTTTATTGTTTTAATCTATCGTTTGACACCCAGAGTCACATTAACAGGCTGGGTGGCTATATAGGGAAAGGAAAAAAGGAAAGAAAGGAAAGAGTCCTCAGTGAAATGTCCATGGAGAAGACTAGCCACAGCCTACAATCTCCTCTCCTCCCAGGTCCCCATTTTAACCTCTCATTGAAAGGATGATGCGGTGTGAGAGTGTTTGGCCTCTGAGAAGGGGGCCACTCTCTGTTCCTGGACTCTGTTTCCTGCTTCCCTATCATTTTGGTTTCCATTGTGGAAGGGATGAAAGGACTTTTGTCTCATTCGGAAATCCTCTAAGACAGCCAGGAAACCTCTCCCTCGCTCTGGAAGCCAAGCGTCCCCTGATGGCCTGGGAACAAACCACCAAGTAGTCCCTCCCAGGACTCCACCTGCAGGACCCTCCCTGGGGACACCCGGGGCCCCTGCCGGGGTGGGAGAAGGCAGCCGTTCACAGGAAGGCAACTTTTCTCTCTTCTTTGTGCGGTGTGAGCTACAGGAGAAGCTGGCAAGAGGCAAGGAAAGCCACATCCTGCCAGAGCACCAATGCCCAGCACTGCCATGGCAACAGGGCCAGTGCCAGCAGAGCCGTCAGCTGCTCCTTCCTGAGCAGCACCTCCAGCTGCCAGTTCCCAGCCCTTCCCCTCCCACCCCACAGCCAATGGGCCTCCTCCCCTTGGAAGGAGCAGCTGGGCTCTTTTGGGCACCCTGGGAAGAGGGGGCCTGGTTCAACTCTCCAAGGAAACATGGGTGGTAGAGCTTCAAATGTGTCTTGGGGAAAAATGGCAGCAAATAGGCATGCTGGGGGAGGGGGATTACATTGTGAACAAGAACCCCTTTGTTCTCCTTGGCATCCCAGGAAGATGAAAGGAGGCAGCTGGTATTCATCTTCCACCACCAGTGCTCAGATGACCTTCTGCCGACTGGCAGAGAGACTGAGAACAAGGATTTGAGAACAAGGATTTTGGGAAAATGCATGGCGTCTTTGCACTAGGCTGCACTGGCTCAGAGGGGAGTTAGATCATCCCAAGGGAAGCAGCTGACTTTGCCCCCACTCCAAAAGATTTTGGCTGCAACCACAGTCACATGCCTGGTCTCCCAGCTCTGCAAGCATTTCCTCCTGCTGCTCAAAGACAGGCTTCCCTGCACACTCCTAAAGATGCATGCTCACACCCTCCCCCACTGCTATGCTGGAGCAGCTCTGCCAACCTGAGAGGATTGTAGGCAAAGAAGTCTGCAGTGGGGCTAGATCCAGTTTGGCTTAAATCTACAGCATTAAATGCTGCCAAGACCTTAGGACGCCCATGGGACAAAGTGGGGCAGAATCTCAGAGTCTCTGCTGCATGGAAGAAGGCCGTGGGGTCTCTGGAACTGATATAAGCCATTCTGCCCAGGAAGAAGGGGAGGAGAGCACATCTGTCCTTGCCTGCCCCATGGAATTGCCGCAGAGCTGGCTTGAGAGGGCCCTTCAGATGACAAGACCCCCTTTCAGATTCAAATGCCCAGGCTCACCCAAGAGCTGCACAATGGCCACAGAAGAGACATGGCTGTTTCCTAAAATCTTCCAGGTGGGAACACACCGGGGGCTGCACTTCCCTCCTCCGCCTGAGCAGCAACCCAAGGGCAGGCCCTCTCCCTGCTGCCCGAGCGGTCCCTCAAGCGCTCCCTCCAGGACGACCGACTCATACCAAGGGCAGGATGGAGCTTTGAAGCTTGCCAAGGGCACATGGAGCAGGCCTGGTTGAGCCTCTGTCCACAAAGAACACAAAGAGCCAAACCTGCCCTTTTAAAGCTCTTGGGAGCCTTCATGCCGGCTAAAGGAGCAGAGCCACCCCAGAGACAACCAGGGCGATTCCACCACTAGCCTTCTAGCAAGCAGAAGTGAGAAGTTCCTTCCACAAACAGATGCTTCCTTTGGCTTGATTCAGAGGTTTAAATGTCTAAAAAAGTGTAGAGCACCCACATATTCTCACTCATGCCTCAGTTTCCCTTTGCAAGTAGACAGCCTCAAGTCTTCCAGTTGCTTCCTCCAGTCATGCCCACTTTGGGCTCAGCAAATAACCAGAGCTTCCCATGCAGCAAATCAAGGAATGAACAAAGGCTCTTTGGGAACTCTAGGAATCCAAGGCCACAAAGTCGGTTCTCCCTGAGAAATCCAAGTGCCCTTGGGGACATCAGCCCTTGCAAGAGACCAACTTCTGGCAATCACAGCAGAGGAGGAGTTAACAAGGGGCAAAAGCGCACCAAGCTTGTTGGTCGATTTCTGATCACAACACTGCCAAGAACCGGCAGCAGAAGACTTTGGTTTATTTCAACCAAAGTTAACATCAAGTGGAAAGATCTGAGTTGTTAGAAAGCATCGCCTTCCAAGATGCTCCTTCCAAGAGCCAGAAAGAATGGCAGGGGGAAAGGGAAGGGAGAGAACCCCAGAAAATCATGGCTTGGGGACCACACCAACATGGTGATCTTGTTTTCTTGGCAGCATCACAGAAGGGAGAGGAACATATAATTTACTGGTAACAAGCACACAAAGGAGTTGTCTCCTCTGAGAGAAAAAAACTAAAGAGAATATTTCAGAAAGGGTAGAAATAGGCCTGCACATTATTATCTCCATGTCTGCGTGAAAGCTGGGACCCATCCAGAAGAATCCCTGGCTGGATCCAAAGTCCAGAGAGGCCCTTCCCTGGCTGGGAAGCTTACCAGGAGGAACCAGCTCTCCAAAGCTCACTTTCTTTTGCCAGTGAGAAAGAATTCCTTCATTCAGGATCCAACTCTGGCCGACTCCCAGAAAGTTAAACAAGGAATAGCGATCAATGAAAGTGACAGTAAAAACAGCTAGGCTGGGGGGTACAAAACTAAACAAAAACGGGGGGTCACACAAATTCATTTTATTGATTCAGGGGCCAAAGGAAGGGAAATTTCAAAAACACTGCAGTAGATGAGTCAGAGTCAGGCGAAAGAAGTTCAGAAATCTCCACATTCCTGGGTCGGAGGAACTTCGACATCCATGGCCAGGATGAAGCAGCCCCAGAAGATGGGATGAACAATAAAACAGCAGAGAAACTCCACTTACCTCATCAGAGTCATCAGACAAGGTCTTCAATAAGATTGGGAATAAGCTGTCCGTGTGCCGGAACATCTGAAAAGCAGAGAAACCTTCAACGAGACAAGTCAAAAAGCATCATGGAATGTTTTATTTATTTATATACCATACTCCAAACCTGCCCATCTCCCTCACAGAGTGACACTATCCCTGTCTTGTGTTGCTCCACCTGGGGCCCGCTCCCCATCCCCCTTGCATGTGGAGGGATGCCTCACAACCACTATGGCCTACAATCTCAAGAATTTACAGCATGGTCATGTTATAAAAATTGCTATAGTTATGCTTGCAGCAAATCAGGACTAAAACAAAAACTTTAAAAATAATGAAGATGGTGTCAGACATCTGAGCGGTCTAACAGATTGTTCTAATTTTGGTAAAATCGTGAAACCGAAGAGGACCTTGAGGCTGTGGGGCCCAACTTCTCATTCAACGAAGGAGAGGCCACGGCTTCCCTTGGTCATTGCTCTTCCCCCTTCTTCCCCATATAGGAGACCTTTTTTAAAACCTTTGAATCCACCTTTTTTCAATGTAAACCCCACAGCCTTGAATGAAAGAAAACAGCCCTTGAGCAGTCTCTTTCCTCTTTGGGGAATTAAAGTGCTGCTATATTTCCAATTCTCTGTCAGCCTTTGAGGCAGGTCTGGTCAAGGAAGGTCAGGCATGGCAGGGACTTCGGGAATACCTTTCATTGTGGGTCTAGGACAACTCACCACAGGGCAAGAGTTACAATAATATTGAAGAAATGGTGGAATAGAATCATTAAAGAAAGGATGCAAAAGGAGGGGCAAAATAAAACGTGAATGAGAATAATTAAATTGTTGAATTGTCCCGGGGCAAGTTGTCCCACGCCCTATTAAATGTTTTTCGAACTAGCTGTCTATTCGTTCATCATGGCACCAACCCATACTTAACCAGCACACTCATCAGTGCCCCCTGGGGCATTTGATTTGTCAATCAGTCTTCTTGATCTTCTCTAAAGTTTGGATCAGTCCTTGTGAGGTGTGACCCATCCTTGTGGCAGCAATCCTTTTTGTAGAAAATTCCGATCATGGTCCCAGCAGTCAATTCACTTCCGTGAACAGCACTTGAAAATGCAATTATTCAGTTACAATATTCTCCATTACTTCTTGGTTCTCTTCCACAGGCAGATCAGATGGATGAAAACAGCTCCTGGGTCCTCAGGATCTGGCACATCCTTCCTACATCTTCCAATTGCCTGATGATGGAGCTT
Organism: Pantherophis guttatus; assembly: GCF_059756535.1. NCBI lineage: Eukaryota > Metazoa > Chordata > Lepidosauria > Squamata > Colubridae > Pantherophis > Pantherophis guttatus. The sequence goes on from NC_142073.1 coordinate 26,429,671, forward strand.
TACTTTCTTGGAAGAACCTTTTGTCTCTATAATATTTCTCCTTACTCCATGGAGCCTATCCTTAAATATATTATCAGGAAGCTTTCCTTAATTCTTGGCCGGATAAGCCAGAAAACTGAACATAGAATGGTCAAAAAATGTCAATCCTACCATGTTGCAGCCCAGCTTCTAAAAAGACCTGAAGGTGTTACCAGAAACACATTAGAGACATCACGTTTTGGCAGGCAGACAGAATTATCACTGGGCTTAGTGATTTATTTATTTAATTCATCCTATTTATATAGACATCCATCTCACAAAATTTGACTATGGGTGGCGAACAAGCCATGAAAGGAACAACATTAAAATATTTCACAATAAAAAATATCAAAGGACTAGGGGAGAGCTATATAAGTTATAGATAATGTGATCACCTCACTAATTCACCATTTCCTTGAGATCCCCATCTCTGTTTTAAGGGGTTTCAGGAAGGATATCAAAGATGGGCCAATCTCGCTTTGAGGGGAAGGATGCTCCAGAATTCTTGGAAATTGTTGTGTCACTAGTCACCAGCAATAATTCTTTGTCTTCACGTAGGGCACAGCTGTGCCCCCTTTACCCTTCAGGGTCTCACTGTTCTATTTGGTTCATTGTGGCAAGTACAAATCACACCCAAAAAACCACACATACCCATTTTCCTTTCCTAAGGGGTTAGAACTCATTTTTCCAAGGGTCTGAACATCCAGAATCTCTCTCTCCTGCCTGGTTATGACTATCCCCATTAAGCCCTCTTCTTGGAAAGTCTTCTGATGGAGAACTGATTCCAGAGTTAGATGCCTGAAAGCCTAGGTTTCAGCTTCAGAGAACTTGGAAGGTGCTTCAATCCAGACAGGCTGACTGGTAAATGATCATTAAATGGGAAGTGTATTTATGGCAGCCATGCCCAGAACTTTGATGTGCAAAGCAGCTACAGCTGCCAAAAAAGACTCCATTGTGTTTCAGTGACTGACCTTCCCTTGCACCCCTTTTTTGGTTTCAAGAGATACAGCTTCTCATGTAGCAAGTAACCAGTGCTGGACATGCTGCTTTGTATGCACCAAACATAATGAATTTATCACATGGGTAAATGAAGAACGCTTCTTATTTCTGAGTAACATCTATGGAAGCATCAAGAAATAATTTGCTTGGTTCAGGTGACACTAGATTTGCTATTTAAATGGCTCCTTTTCAATCTAAACAAAGGTCAGTAGCAATAAAACTCATTTCTCAAGATCAGGTTGGATCTGAAGGCCCACCTTGCGTGGTGTCTTGATGTACAGGTGGTACAGCCACTTCAAGACTGCAATCCTCGTCATCATCCCAGTAGTTGAATCATGAAGGTGGCAATCCAGGACCTGCACAATTCCATCAAGGTTCAGGGTCACACAACTTCTCTCCATGCTGTAGATAAAAGCAGGAGCAACAGATTGGTCTAGTGGTTAAGGCACCAGGCTAGAAATCAGGAGATTCTGAGTTCTAATCCCACCTTAGGCACAAAAGCCAGCTGAGGGACTTCGGCCCGGTCACTCTCTCTCAGCTCAACCCATCTCACAGGGTTAGGCACAACTGGCAAAAACTGAGATCAGCAGAAGAAATCCACGAGGCTGCCCAAAAGCTCAGCAGAGTCTCAGGAGAGCCATCCCAAGGGAGCTCCTTCCTCAGAGGCCCTTCGGTAGCTGAGGACTCAAAACTCCCATATGCCTACTGACCAGCCTCTTTCACCTTCAGAGTTAGAAAAACCGCACATGCAGGGAATTAAACCCTGCAACTGAATTCTGCTCCCAGTTTGGGTTTGCTAATTTCCCTTCTGGGTGGAGGGAAACGCAGGGCTGCTGGGAACCAGATGACAGTGCTGGGAACAGCTGCCCCTCCAAATAGGCCAAAAGAGTGATCTGCTCACTTCCCTCCACCCCCCTCCTGGCACAGGCCTCCTCCTCCTCCTCATCTCTATCATCACTCTTTCAAAACAAGGGAGTAACTGACCTGGCAGGCACGAAGATGTTGGTGCTACTGAAATCCGGCTCACTGGAGACATCCAGGCAGCCTAAAGGAAGAGAGCGCAGCTGAGCTTCACTGTTCCCCAAAATCGACCGGGAAAGAAGCTGGGGGGGCAAACTCCTTTCTTCCCAGGCCCAGCTATGGCTCATCTACTCACAGCCATCCCAGGCACGGCTGGCTCTGCCTACTAGAGGAGCGGAAAGCAAAATCATCATCCCCCATCACTGCCTCATCAGCAAGGCACACGCTCTCTGCAGAGCTTGCCACAGCCAGGCCCATGGATGACGCCTGAAGGGCAACGGGCTCAAGGTCAGGCAGCTCTGGCACAGGGAATGTAACAAGCAGCAGCCCTCCCTCTGCCCCCAGGCTTAGCTTCTCTGAGAGGGCGACATGCACCTTCTGAGGAGACACCCCCCCCCCACCACGAGCAAACTCTCCCTGCGTGGGATTCTCCAGCTGATCCTCTAGGGTGCTTTCTAGCTTCTAGGGAGAGCCAGCTGGGAATTGCCTGGCTGCAGCTGTCTAGAGCCTCCACTCCCAGGCCAGCACTTTTCCAACCAGGGGCCCGTGGCCTCGGCAGCCACACTCCGGCCCCTCTGCAGCTTCCAGGCCACCTGCTGGCTCTGCAGCAACTCAAGCAAAAGGTTACGAAGCAAAAGGACCATTGAAGCCGAGCTGGCAACTGCCCCAAATAAATAAGCAACTCAGTGCAGGTTGAATGACTTCTTAATCCGTTATCTGAGAGAGGGCGAGAAAGGAGGGGAACCAAAAGGGACCTGCAATTCAAAACAACAACCAAAATGGAGAAAGCAACTTCACAATGGCAAAGGAAACTCCCATAAATTCAGGATTCGTAATACTCCTTTCACATCTGCAGCATCAGTTGCAGTTCTTGCCGCTGCGATCAATCAAGGAAGAGCCGGCCACTCTGGGCAGCCATAGGCGCCTGCCCAGGGGGTTTTAAGGGAGGGGATCCAGGGAAAACCAAAGCCACTCCAGAGCCCTAAACTGGTTAAGGGCCCATTGCCTGGCTGAAGAAGGTGGCATTGGACACCAGGCTCAGATCTGGCTGGCTTAGCAATTTGCCCTTCATGCTCTTTAATTGAGACCCAGAGGCCTAAGCAAAGTCCTCTTAGCCCTGAGAAGATGGAGATGCTGCTACTGCCTCAGGTACAGCAAGAAACCCCTGGCTATTCCAGGGTTTGGAAAACAGGACTCACCACTTGGGGGCTGTTCTGCCTTGGGGCCAGCCTCTTCTTGGCCAACCTCTCTTTGGGGGGCTGGCAGAGTCTCCCTGCCCTCGTCTGCTTCGTCATCTTCTGGGATCACTAACTTCATCAAGCTTTGGTTGCATATGGCGGCCACTTCCTTAATATCTGTATCTCACTGATCAAAGAAGATTTTCCAACAAGACCGGGAGAATCCCCCCAGGAGACCCACAAACTGGGGAGCCTCAGACCCTCAGGTGGTGAGGTTGGGATTAGAGGGAGCTCCTCCTGTCCAACCCCAGAAGGAGTCTACAACTCTCAGAAGGGCTCCTGGACTTTGCAACTGATTTCCAGCTCTGGAAAACGCAGGCCGGGACGCGACACCGAGGGCAACCCAGATTCTGTCTCCTTCCCACATAGCTACGCACACCTCCTGCTTCCTCTCACCATCTGCCTTGTGAGCCCAACCAAAGCTCCTGCAAGGGCAGCGTGGCTGCACCTGCTCGCTAGACAGGACCCCAAAGAGCCCCACCCGTTCGCCTGGAGAAGGTTCCTGGTGACACCCCTGTGTGGTTACTAGAGGACCGAAGAGCCTCCTCTTTTGGGACTGTGCGCAAGAGGAGGGAGGCCCATTTGGCTTCTTGATTTGTAGCATTAATTTTGCCACCAATAATTTAAGTTTATATCGTGTAATATCAAAGTTTAGACTTTGAGGTAACCATTGAAGCAGTGAGAGCTCTCTCTCTCACTTGCTTTCCAAACAAACCGAGTTGTGAGCTTGCTCTCTCACCCAGGAGCCACAGCCTCCCCTCTGCAGCTGAAACCCACCCAGGGAAGTTGGAGGAACCCAAGACTCAGCAGTGGAGTCACAACCCACCCCCAAGGATTCTGTGGGGCTAGAAGAGCAGCCGCCTCCCCCGGGGAGCACAGCCCCTGAAAGGCAAGAGGTGCAGCAGAGCAGATACTTTTCTTGCGGTCGTCGTAGGACAGGCAGGGCAGGACAGCCGTCAAGATCCCAGAAGAATAGGGAAGCATCACCCGGCCGGCCAGCTGGATGAATTCCCGCATCCAACACATGGCGGTCAGTTGGATGAGATCATCTGTGGGAAAAGGAGTGTGCACAGTGAAAGCTCAGCTGCTACTTCTACCACAGGTGCCACCCCACAGGTTTCATAAGCTAAGGGCACCTCTGCCCTCATCTCCCAGAAAGAGAAAAAATGCCAAATGAGTCGCAAGCTAAAGGAAGTAGGACACACGATGTGTTTGACGGGAGGCTCTTAGAAGATACAGGAACACTTACCAGCTGCCTCAATCAACGACCATTTGAAGTTGCAACAGCACTGAAGAAATAACTTTATGACTAAAGCCCTCATTTACCCCCTGCAGTGTGTGTAAATGATCATACTTACAGCCAATACACATGCCCTCTGCCTGACCTGTTGCTTTTCTCCTTGCACAGCAGAGAGATACGAGAGGAAGGAAGGCCAAGAGAATAAGCGGGATACCACTAAGAATAGCCCCAGAGCGAGATGGGAGGCAAATAAATGTAACAAACAACAATAACAATACTACTACACTGGGCTATTTGCACAATGGCCTCATAGCTGATGGTGCCAAGATACTGCTTTTGTTGTCTTATTTCCCAAGGTGCACCTGCTTAGTCTCTTGTAATCCTTCCTGGCCAAAGAATGTAAACACAAACCTGACTTCCACTCTTGCTCATTATGCCAACTCTGCCATGTCTCAGGCCTAAGAGCCTGAACACACAACACACAAATGCTGAGAGGGGTCAGCCAGCTGAGGGTGGTTGGGAAGATGCTGCTGTGTCCTGTTGAGCCTGGAGCGCGTAGACTTGGTGCACTTTGTGTCTCATCTCCGTGTTTGAAAAGCATTGGGTTCAGAGATGGACTGGACGCTTAGCAAGGGAAAGCATGGGATGCACAACGGGGAGCAACACAGGCGTACCGGAGGCCTGGCAGTGAATGACCAGGATGTTGGCCATCTCAGCGAATTTGACGTTGGCAGGAGTCTTCTTGATCTCTTTGAGAAATTCTCCCAGTGCCACTTCACACCTGGAGGACAAGGCCAGCAATGAAAAGAGCACAGAATGAAGCTGAAGCTTAGGACTATAAGAAGCACATTTCCAGAAAAGACAGCAATCGGCCAAAACTCCTGACACAAAATTTACTCCCTGCAGACTGTGGGGTTTTCTTCTGCACTTTGGAAGGGAAGGTGAGGCCGGGGCTCAGGAAACATCCATGCTGCCCTCCCGCCCACAGCCAGGGGGCAGCCAGATGCTCTGTGGGGTTGCCTGTAGGTTGACTTGGGGTAACAGGAAGCACCACCCATTTCAAACAAGCCCACTTCAGACTGCGCTGCTGGAAGGATTCGGACAATGGCAGCTTGTGCAGCTCGATGCCGCCCTCTGCCTCGGAGTGACCACTGGTCTCAGGCACCTTTTAAAGGCTCAGAGAGCTGCACATCCCCCTCCCCTCCTCGCGTTTATAGACTGGCAGCTCAGTTGCCAAACACACATTCCCAGACCCAACAGTGTCCTCACATTTTACGGATCTCTTTGCTGTTATCGCCTAGGATCTGGAAGAGTCCATCTAGAATCTCTGGCAGGTAATCTAGAAGATTAATGTCAGGAACAGATTCCAGCACCAATATCTAGCACACGAGGGAGCAAAACACAGTTAGAGAGCTGCACTCTGCAGTAGCACAAGAGTTCAGGGGCTCAGCCAGCAAGAGGAATGTGGATCCTGGCCACATCACAGGAAAGGGACACAAGGGACATGGGGTGTGGACCGGACAACTGTGGGTTCACATTAGCCAGAGAGCTCTGTGGCTGACTCTAGACTAGCCATCTTCCCTCTCAGCAGGGCTGCTGAGGGGAGATGCCAAGTTCCCACAATAATTCAAGAATCCATTCAGGGGCTGCCATCTCAGCTGGACTTTGAAAGCAGCAAATGGGTTCTACCCACATAAGCCATAATCTACATATATTGTTTGGTTTACCAACATAGCTGGACTTAGCCACTGTGGTCGTAAACCATGGCTTAATGTTCCCTATGAATCTATAACGCTTTTCTCTGTTTGCTGGAGAAATCAGGACTAAAAGTAAAATGGGATCAGTCTTCTGTCCTTGAAAAAAGCGATTTGTGGTCACTCTGGAGGTTGATGCCAACTCAGGACCATGAAGCCACCCACAAAAGTACTCCAAAGTTAATAGGATTTAAGCCCGTTATCTGCAGTGAGATTTCAGAGAAGATGCTGGCTTGTTCCAAATGGAGCTAAGGAGAAACGTGACCCCACTTCCAGAGCCGCCTCAGAGTAACAAAAGCCGAGCAGAGTGACCACGCACGCCTGCCGCTTACCCAGGAGATGATGAACTGCCGGGCATACTGGTTGTTGGAGTAAATCCGCTCTCGCAGCAGCGGGATGAAACTCACCAGGTCAAAGCGGCTGCTCTCTGTCACAATGTCCTGCCAAGGCAGAGAGGAGAGAGGAAGAGGAGGCCGCCCTCACCCGCCCGGAGGAGCCCATCCCTGCAGCCAGTCATGGATCCTCCCCATGGCAGGCAAGCTCAAAGGCCCTCCGGGTCCAAGTTTGTGGAGCCCCAGATCTCTCCCTATTTCCCTAAACTGGTTGCCTCACCAGGAGGGCTTTCAGTTTATACTGGAGCGAAAAGGTTGTTGTCTAAGGGTTTCTCTTACAAGGCTTGGCAAAACAACTTCAACAATTGTCTTATTTTGCTCTTTTTTAATTTTCTCTTATATTTATTTAAATAATGAAAGGCAAGAAATGTTTTAAAAGCCCCATGAGATTTAAAAAGTTTTAAATGCTTCTTTCTATAAAACTGGGAAAACTTTTCTCATTGTCTGAACCAGATTGTGGCCACACTATTACCGTACTACAAAATGCCTTGCTTCAATTGTCACACAGTACTGTCCTAATACATTGTATTCTGTATTTCATGCTACATTTATTCTTCTAACAAATCTTTTGTTTTTCAAATGACTGTATACTCCTGATCTCTATACAGATTTTACTCTTTCAAACCTCAGCCTGTCTTGATTTAAACCAGATGCCCTGCAAAGGGAGGACCTTCCCCTGTTCTGACTACTCAAGAGGACACGTCGTATTACATATGGGAATAACATTTGCTCAGTTTTGGAAAGACAAAAATATCCTACCAGATGAAGCAATAATAAAAAAGATACTGGACTGTGCGGAAGCAGATAGACTGACAAAAAAATTGAGAGATAGAGACCAAACACCAACATGTCTATCTTGGGGAAAATGGTATACTTGGCTATCGAAAAGAGCCTTGGTACTACAGTGGTTTAAAGCACCCTGTTATTAACACAGCTGCCTGCAATTTACTGCTGGTTCGAATCTCTCCAAGGCTCAAGGTTGACTCAGCCTTCCATCCTTTCTAAGGTAGGTGAAATGAGGACCCAGTTTGTGGGGGCAATAAGCTGACTTTGTATAAATATACAAAAGTATGAAGGCTATTGCTGAACGCACTGTAAGCCGCCCTGAGTCTCCGGAGAAGGGCGGCATATAAATCAAATTAAAAAAAAAAGAAAAAAAAGAAAACAACAATCAGATTAACATAAACAGGTGTTGTATACACTGAAAATACTCTACTACATATATAAAGTGAGGTTGGATAGACCTGATTGATTTATAAGTTCAAAATAGGTTGTTCTGTCTCCCCCAGAATGTATTATGAATTTATTGTATAGGTTTATGTTAAATATTAGTTTACAAAGGTATTGTTTATATTCTTTTATGTTTTTTGTTTTGTTGTCTTCTTTTTTCTGTTTGTTTGTTGTCTCCTTTTTAACTATAAATGTAAATAAAGACTATTAAAAAAAAAAAAAAAAAGAGGATACGTGGCCTTTCGTGGGGGTGTGTGCAGCTGAGGCCTGTCCACAGACCAGAGGCAGAACACCTCACCTGCTCCAGCTCAGCTCCATTGCCAGTAGGGAGCCAGGAAAGGCGCACCCAGCCATGGCAACTCCTGCTGTTCCTACGTGCCCACAGGAAGGCCGGGTTGCCTTTCCAGCCCTGGGCAGATAGAGGGGGAGGGGACAGACACTTTTGTTTTTAAAACATTCATGGGGCGGTTGCAGGCAGCTCCCGGGAATGGCACTCACGCCATGCCACCGGCCCAGCTTTCCCTGGTTATTGAAGCCAGGGAATCTCTCAAGATGCTAGAGAAGCAAGTGATGTCCCACAGGTGGGAAGCGGGGGGAGGGGACGGCTCGGAAAGGACCAGGCACTCATGCAAGACACGAGCCGTCAACAGTCCCAACACTGGACCTTTCCCTACACCTCAATCATTTCTGCATAGGCTGAAAACCAAAAGGGAAAATATGTTCAGAAAATCCCACCTTCTGGTTCAGAGCTGTCCCCCAAAATCTCAGCTGTTTCCCCTCTTCAGGCCTTCCCTCCAGTCATCCCCCGTTTCAATGGACAACAAGGCAGCAGTACCTTCAGAAGACGATCCAGAAGCTCAGAGCCGCTTTTGACATTTGGGTCAGGATCTGCAGCAAGCTGGGAAGGACAAAAGACCAGAGGGGGAGCCTGCAGGACATGCAGAACTTTCCGCTGCTCCCAAGATCCAGGTTGCGCTGCAGCTTCCCCCTTGCCTTTGCTCTCGTGCCCCATCCATCTTCAGAGGGCCTGGAGGGAGCCTGGATGGGGTGGAACCCAGGACAGATCCCACCCCATGGGACACCAATCGCTGAGGCAGCCTCCAGCGCCCTGTGCTGCTGTGTGCAAATGCTCTGGCACCTGGCCTGTATCAGGGCGGCTGTTTCAGAGGCCAGAACTCATCCTGGGGAGCCCCAAGGACATGAATGGTCCTACTCCCCTTTTCCAGGTTGCTGGGGAACCCCTCCCCTCCAGGAACTGTTTTCAACCTTCAGGCTCTGCTCATCAGCGGTTACCTTGCTCAGGCCATCAAAGAGCACGTTGAAGTGGGGGACAATGGCGCCCCGGGCCACCTTCACAATGTTGTACAGGGCCTCGCAGGCATAATAGCGCAACCGGCTGTCAGCATCTCCAAAGCACGTCAGCACCGGCTCGATGAGCTCCTTCAGGTACAGACCAGAATCCTGGCAACCGAGCCGCAATGGAGAACATCAGGACTGGCTTAGCAAGGTCTCCCCTCCTTGGGTATGGCAATGGGAGACAACTGCCATCTCTTTATTCTTGGGTCGCCCAATGCCAACTTCGTAGCCATCAAAACTCGTGGGTCCTGTTAAATTGCGATGTCTCACCTCCTTTGCCCTAAGCTAAAGAGCGCCCCTGCCCAATAGCTGTGGCCTGCAGGGCATTCTTGACTGCTTATCTTTTCTTTTTTCTTTTTTTAAAGGTTTTTATTTTAAACATAGTTAAAAAGACATACATAGACATACAACATATACAAGAATCTTAGTTTCTTTTTCAACTTATCTGACTGCTTATCTTTTCAGCCTCCTTTCCAACTCCATGACCTGGGACTGCTGAGCCTGGAGTTTGACCCAAGATGCCACTCACTAAAAGGGATGCTCTGACCAAGATAGGGACTCTCCCCTCACAGAGGAGCTCACTGCCGAGACTTCCCATGAAATGAATGCGGAAAAGGAGCAACTAAGTCCTGCTTTTGGTCTGCTCCTCTTCTGAACTGCTGCTGTCCTTACTGAGTGTCTCTGAATCCCCACCCCATCCCCATTGCTAATGGAGACCCCAAGAAGAAAGCAGCTTGATTCAGCAAAAAACAATGACTCAGAATCTCATTCTGACAGCAATTTCTTAGTTTATCTGAGCTTAGCTTAAGGTCAGCTTGTAAACATGAACCAATAGGTCACTTTTTACTTTTTCTGCTACATTTCTAATTCTCAGTAAATTCTTCCCTCTCAGAAAGGACATGAGAGTGGAAAACAAAATACAACAATATTTGGAACAGTCTGATCTCCCCAGGGTACGGGTATAGTTAAAGTTATGTTAAACCAATGCATAACTATGTTTGAAGTGACTGAAGCAATTAAAAGACAGAAAAATAATAAAACACCAGGGCCAGATGGTCTACTGGCAGAATTTTACAAAAAGCTAGAAGAGGTATTAAGCCCAGTGATGGTGGAAGTCTACAATGAAGTATTACTGAAAGTGAAAATACCGAATTCATGGATGGAGGCAAATATTACCCTTATTCCGAAGGATGACTCTTTATGACCAACGTACATAAAGAATAACAGGCCAATATCTTTATTGAATGCAGACTATAAAATATACACCTCAATAATAGCAGAGGCTTAAAAGATATTTAAATGACTTTATACATACAGATCAGAATGGATTCCTACCAAAAAGACAGATTAAAAATAATATGTTATATCTTAAACACACTGGAATATTATGAGACACACTCAGGAAAACAAATGGCCCTGTTGTTCTTAGATGCCCAGAAAGCTTTTGATAACGTCAATTGGCAATTTATGTTGGCATAATTAGTATATATGGACTTTGGGGAGAAATTTATTAATATGATCAGAGCAATTTACAGTAAACAATCAGCAAGGGTGATAGTTAACCGAGACACAACTGAGAATTTTGACATAAAGAAAGGCACAAGACAGGGATGTCCACTGTCCCCATTACTATTTATATTGACAATGGAAGTGTTAACTAGAAATATTAGAAAAGACGAAGAAATAAGAGGAATAGAAATTAAAAAATAATATACCGTATTTTCCGGCGTATAAGACGACTTTTTAACACATGAAAATCTTCTCAAAAGTCGGGGGTCGTCTTATACGCCGGGTGTCGTTCTCCTGTAACCAGGCAGACCAGCCCGAAAGGCTCTGATGAGCCTTAAATGGCTCTGGCGATCCCAGCTCTGATGATCCCAGCTGAGTTCCCTGCAACTCAGCTGGGATGGCCAGAGCCATGTAAAAGATAAAAAGTTTTCCCCCTGCAGCTTGCTTACCTCAGCTGCTAGTCCCAACGCTTGCCTTGCTTCGCTTGCCTGAATCTATTCCATCAGCAATCAGCAATCAGCAATCAAGCAAGCAGGGAGTTGTGGACTTCAACTCCCAGAATTCTTCAGCCAGCAAAGCAAAGCTGGCTGAGGAATTCTGGGAGTTGAAGTCTACAAGTCTTAAAGTTGCTAAGGTTAGAGACCCCTGTTCTATTGGGTAAGTTTTTTTCCCCCTTTGGGAGCTTTAAAAAAAATAGTCAATTGGGGTTTTTTTAGTTGTTCTTTTTTAGACCTAGCCATTTAAAGTTTAGGAAGTTTTAAATTTAGCTTTCATATAAAAATAAAAATAAAATAAAATAAAATAATATTTGTGCAGCTTTCTGAGATTTAGTGTGTTTCTGTAGTGTTTCACTCTAACTACACAAACACACAAAATCTCACAAAGCTGTATGTGGAATTTTGTGTGTGTAAAGTGTGAAAGTTGGTTTTTTGGACTTTTTGTGGCTATGTGAGGTTCCTGCTTGTTGCAGGGGCCATTTTGGGTCTAGCACAGCTGCTTTTACATTGTGGGTGAGCCAGTTGTGTTGTGTTGTGTGTGTTTAGAGTGTGAAAGTTTTTTGGGGGGGCTTTTTGTGGCTGTGTGAGGTTCCTGCTTGTTGCAGGGGCCATTTTGGGTCTAGCACAGCTGCTTTTACATTGTGGGTGAGCCAGTTGTGTTGTGTTGTGTGTGTTTAGAGTGTGAAAATTTTTTGGGGGGGCTTTTTGTGGCTGTGTGAGGTTCCTGCTTGTTGCAGGGGCCATTTTGGGTCTAGCACAGCTGCTTTTACATTGTAGGTGAGCCAGTTGATGTTTTTTAATTTTTATTTGGTGTGCATTGGAAGAGGGGTAGTCTTATATGGCGAGTATAGCCCAAACCCTATATTTTAACAGGAAAAGTTGGGGGTCGTCTTATACGCCCAGTCGTCTTATACGCCAGAAAATACGGTAAACTACAGGCATTTGCCAATGATCTGGTTTTTATATTAGAAGACCCCCTTAGAGACTAGGCTGAAGCTTATTATAAAAAATAGAAGAGTATGGGGAAGTAGCGGGACTGAAAATAAATAAAGATAAGACAAAATTTTAGTTAAGAATGTCACAGACATACAATAAAGGTTAATGGAAAGAACTAACATACAGATAGTTAAAAAAGTGAAATACTTATGTATACAATTAACAGTGAAATGTGCAACAGTTAAAGAGGATAACTATATGAAATTACTGAGGCAAATTAAACAGGACTTGGAGAAGCAGAAGGACCTACAACTTTCACTGTCAAGAAGAATAAAGGTAAAGGTAAAGGTTCCCCTCGCACATATATGCTAGTCGTTCCCGACTCTAAGGGGCGGTGCTCATCTCCATTTCAAAGCCGAAAAGCCAGCACTGTCCAAAGACATCTCCATGGTCATGTGGCTGGCATGACTAAACGCCAAAGGCGTACAGAATACTGTTATCTTCCCACCAAAGGTGGTTCCTATTTTTCTACTTGCATTTTTTATGTGCTTTCGAACTGCTAGGTTGGCAGAAGCTGGGACAAGTATTGGGAGCTCACCCCATTACGCGGCACTAGGGATTCGAACCACTGAACTGCCGATCTTTCGATCGACAAGCTCAGTGTCTTAGCCACTGAGCCACAGCGTCAGGAAGAATAGCAACCACAAAAATGAATATCCTGCCAAGAAACCTATTTCAGACTATTCCAATAAAATTGGAGAAAAAATATTTTGAGGAATTGAACAAAACAGTATTAAGATTTGTTTGGCGAGGGAAGAAAGCAAGAATAGGTATGAAAATGTTGCAGGAAACCAAGAAAAAAGGGGGATTTGGACTGCCAGGCTGGGAATTATATTACCAGGCTTGGTGCTCATGTGGGTGAAAGAATGAGCAATCTGAGAAATATAAGATTATTAACATTAGAAGGGCATGATCTCCAATTAGGTTGGCACGCATTCCTTTGGTATGGGAGGAACAAAATACATAGTTATTTCCAGAGACATTATGTTAGAAACGCACTGCTATCTGTTCGGCTTAAAATAAAGGAACAACACTATTTGAAAATTCCAATCTGGCTTTCCACGATGGAGGTGCTGGTACACCCTAATGTTGTCAATATGGGAAAAATTGTAAGATATAATGACATTTTGAATAATGAAGGGGAATTAAAAACTAAAGTAGGCAAGGAATAGAAATTGCATGGTGGCCACAAATGCAAATACAATTGTGTTATGAGAAAGATGCCAAAATGTACAGCTTTAATAAAGAACCAACAGAATTAGACCAGATATTAATTGGAACAGATGAGAAATTGATAAAGAAACTATATGGTTTCTTTATGATGGTTGAGCATCATAAAGAAGACAATGATTGCTTGGGCTAAAAACTTGAGACACGCAATAGAATTATATTATATTACCAGGCTTGGTGCTCATGTGGGTGAAAGAATGGCAAAAACTATGGGATACGAATGTAAAAATGACGATGTCAACCGCTTATAAAGAAAATTTGTATAAAATGTTTTACAGATGGCACTTTGCACTGGCAAGGTTGGCTAAAATGTATAAAGACAGATCAGCAAAATGTTGGAAATGTAACCAAACACCAGGCTTATATTACCACATGTGGTGGACATGTCCCAAAACCAAAAAATACTGGTCGAAAATACATACCTGGTTGGAAAAAATTACAAAGAAGCACATTGAACTGAGACCAGAGACATTTTTGTTGGGCATCCTACTGGAAAAATATGATAAAAAGACTATATATTTGATTTTACATGTAGTGACTGCGGCTAGGATTATATTTGCGGAACAATGGAAGAATAAGGAGATCCTGTCAGATGAGAGGGTAATTCAGAAAATAATGGAATGCACAGAAATGGAGAGATTAATGCTTATAATGATAAGGACAGAGAAGATATAGAATATTTTCTGACATGGCTAGAATATTTTATCAATGGCTAGAGAATAGGAACAGAAGTTAGGAAGGAGGAGATATAAGAAAAGAAAATGTTACCCTGTTTTTCCCAAAATAAGACATCCCCTGATAATAAGCCCAATCGGGCTTTTGAGCTCATGGCAATAAGGCCAAGCGCTTATTTCAGGGTTCCCAAAAAATATAAGACAGGGTCTTATTTTCAGGGAAACACGGTACTATGGAGAGAGGTTTATGACGGGGTTATGTACTATCGTAAATTATATTGATAGTTATATTATTAATGTCATTGTAACGAATAGAACAACAAATATGCGAACTATGAATTTGTAAAGAATTGTACCCAGTTCACGCCACTGTTCAATGGAGATGAAAAGTATTATAAATAAAATAAATAAAACATTAAAAAAAGGACATGAGTAAAACCTAATCTGTAGTGTGGGCTTTAGTGCCCCTGTCCTAATCCTTGCTCTGTCTTCCCCATTACATCTACATGAAGCCACTGGCTGAGCACATCTGTCCCAATTGTACATCCCCATCCCAGATGATGAGGTGATGCTGTGGATATTTTTTCGCAATGCCTGGAGGATGTGGATGTCTGGATGGAGAAAAAAAAGGCTTGAGCTGAGCCATGGGAAGACAGAGCACCTGTGGGCAACAGGCTCTTCTGTATCCAGGGGCAACCCTTTCTAGATTTTCATGGAGCGGCACTGTCCCAGACAGCCCTGGTGCATAACCTGCAGATCCCCCTGGACTCACAACTGCTTAAGGAGCAGGTGGCAGGCATGGCTAGGAAAGCCTTTGCTCAATTTTGTGTTGTGCACCAGTTGTGATTTTTCCTAGATAGAGAAGCTCTTCTCATACCCTACTCATCTCCTGTAGGAACTACGTCAATGCACTCTACATGCAGCTACCCTGAAGAGTATCTGGAAGCTGTAACTGATGCAGAATGTGGTGGTACAGACAATTCTGGCCACCCCTAGGATTGTGCAGGTAACACTTCTGTTACATGAGCTGCGTTGGGTGCCAGATTGCTTCTGGGTCCAATTCAAGGTATAGGTTATCACCTTCAAAGACCTTCATGGTATAAGACCAGGATACCCGAGGAACCATCTTGCTCCAACTACATTGACTGATCCCTCCTGATCAAGCAGGAAAGGCAGGTTATGGACTCATCAACTAAAAAATTTCAACTGGCAGGGTCTAGAAAGACAGCCTTCTCCACTGCGGTGGAACATCCTGCCCCTACTCTGCTAGCCTCCCAGAAGAATGCTAAAACCTGGCTCTGACCACTGGCACGGGGATCCAAGAGTGGATGGCAACACTGGGGTGGGTGGGGATGCTGACTGTAGGACACTCTCTCCCTCTTTTAACTGTGACTTTTGTAGGCATTTTTAAGGGGGTGGTAAACCACTTATAGACTGTGAACTGGGTAGTGGATAGATGTCAGTAATAAATAAATAAGAATTGCAGACTGAAATCAAAGGGCCCAGAAGTTTGCAAAACCATGGTTCAGTTTGAAGACCAAAAGAGCCAGACAAACTAATGTAGACAAATATCAACCACATTCCAACCGCCATGCCCAGCCTTCCTAAGGGCAAACATAACACTTCCCAAATACCACAAGACAACATTCTCTGACTGACAGGACCTGCAGCATGCTGGATTGAGTAGTATGGGTAGAAACCACCAAGGAGAAGTGGTCCTAATAACCTGGCTCTGTAGCGTGAAGAGCTTTAGAGGTAACAATCAACACTGTGAACAGCACCAGAAGCAGAGTTCTTGCCAAGCTGAGTTGTGAAAAGCATATAAAGATGCTTTTATGACTGCCTATGACACTGCATTATGGATCTACTCACTGGCCTTCAAGAGCAGCCCTACATAGTGTATTGCAGTAACCCAGAGAGAAGGTGACCAAGGCATGAGTTATGAACAAGGCCTCCTAATGCAGGACAGGGTGCAATTGGCAACAAGGCAAATCTGTGCAAAAGGTCTTCTGCCATGGCTGCCACCTGAACAGGAGTTACAGATCAAAGAGACGTTCAAATTGAGAACCAGTTCTATTCAGAGTAGTGCAACCCATCCATTCTCACCAAGTGGCTTATGCAGACATAACCACAGTAGAGAAATATTGATGGAAGAGGTGGAAAACCCTTGGCTAGAGGAGATGCTAAAACCCAAAGCCCTGAATTGTGTTATGGTTGTGCTCACACGTGTTCTGTGCCATTCAGCTCTCCACAGCCTTCAGACATCAAGACAGAACCTCTATTGCATCACTTCTATGAGGCACACGGGTGACATCTTACCCACCAGTTTCATATAGATGTTAAAACAGGCATGGGAAGGACACTAAGCACTGAGGCGCCTCCAAAATCAGAGGCTGTGATTTATCTCTCCCCACCCCATTAATAACAACTAGACCTGATCCCAGAGGAAAGAAGAGAACCCTCCACAAGTCCTCAAGTCAGTCCAGATATCATGATCAGTGGTTTCAAAGGCCAATGAGAAGTTAAGGAGAGCAAAAACGGATTGCCATTTCCATCCTGCTCCCATAAGTATGACTGTTTGTAATCCTATATGAAGGCCAATAATAACAGACTAATAATCCATTTTCTCAGAGTTCTCTGAAGCTGTAGCATGACTACTTTATCAACAATTTTCTCTCAAAAGGAAGTTGCACACAGACAAAAGTTGCCTAACAAGGTTGGGACCTGCAATGGTTTGCTGAGGGCACAACTACTCTCCTTTTTCTCAAATAAGGATTCATCACTGCCTCAGGGCCCAATCTCATGTCTCAAGAAAATCTTGGCTATTCAGGAAGAACATGAGACAAACAGTCAGGTGGCTGAGCTTACAATTCTGAGAACTTGTCTACTTCCTCAGTACTAACAATTTCAAACTCCTCCCAAAGTAACCAAGCCAGAGTGTGCTTTGGGTAGATGGGATATCCCTCATAGCTCCAATTTAGAGCAGACTTGAGCAACTTAATCCAACAGATGCCTCAAAGCAGACTTCTATCTTTAACTTTACTTTAAGTGGCCCTGTGGTGCAGCTGGAACAATTTTGAACTGAAAACACTCAAAACTGTACAGAAGATAGTACATTTTAAGAGAAGCCCTCCTATTTTATCACCTCTTACAATATTAGACAACACAGTATCACTGGTAGAGACCTTCAAGCTTCTGGGTTCTATAATCTCTGACTTGAAATGGACACCTAACATCAAAAATGTCCTCAAAAAAACACAACAAAGAATGTTCTTCCTGCACCATCTCAGAAAGCTCAGGCTTCCAAAGGAGTTGCTGATATAGTTCTACAGAGAAATTATTGAGTCTGTCATTGCACCTCTATAACTGTCTGATTTGGCACAGCAACTAAAGATACAGTGTCAAGACTGATTCGCACTTTCACCTATGTTTCTTTTTCACTCCACGGACTTTATCAGTGCACAGGTTTTACCCTTTTCAAGGTGGCTACAGGAACTGAGTTTGTGCCCATTCCAGAGCTCCCTCAAGTGTCCCTCAACGATCCTCAAGTGTCATTAGCTGAGCGAATGGATAGTCTGAAAGCTATGTGGGGTACCATGAGTGAGGCATTGAATAAGACTAGGGAGAGCCAAGAGGCATGTAGATCGGAAAAGAGCCCTCCAGAGAGAATTTAGAGTGGGGGATAAAGGTGTATTTGTCCACAAAATGTCTGAACCTGAGGCAACCTTGTAAAAAATTAGATCTCAAATATATAGGGCCTTTCCAATCAACCAGATTGTAAATCAGATGACGGTGGAGTTGAGATTGCCAAAAAGCTTTAGGCAGGTCCATCCAGTATTTCATTGCAATCTTTTAAAACCTTTTTGAGACTCTGGACTGAGACTAGTCAAAGAAGTACCTCCTCCTCCTATCCTAGTTAGGGGAGAAGAACATTATGAGGTCAAAAGGATATTTGATTCCAGATACCACAAAGGAAAACTACAATATCTAGTGTTGTGGAAAGGCTGTCTGTTAGCGGACGCTGAGTCGGTGGCTGCTCCAGATGTTAGGCCAGCAAGATTAGTTAAGAAGTTTCACACTAAATATCCTCAGCAGCCCCAATAGGGATTGCTGTGGTAGGTGCTTAAGTAATTATGTGTATATATGTTTACTATTGTTTCAGGTCTATCCTTCTTCTGGGGGGGTGGTACGTCAAGTATCCACACTTTCACCTACATTTCTTTGCTTGCAGCTTGACAAAAACAGAGAGTGGGATGGTTGGAATGCAAGGGAGGCAGAATGGTATTCAAGCTCCGTTGGCACCATGGGACATGGCTGGCATCCCAAGGTACGAGATCGCCTTCTGCCACCGATAGCCTCCCACCGGCCAATATGCTCCCACAGAGAGGGACTCCTCAGGGTGCCATCAGCCAGGCAATGTCAACTGGTGACACCCAGGGGGAGAGCCTTCTCTGTGGGGGCACCTGCCCTCTGGAACGAACTGCCCCCGGAGATTCGCATGATCCCCGACCTACGTACCTTTCGCCGTGCCCTTAAGACTCTTTTGTTTCAACAGGCCGGGCTGGCTTAGAAAATGAATTTTAATTGGATGTTTGTAGTTTTTAACATAAGGGCCAAATTTTATATATTTTAAATTGTTTTTAAATTTTATGGTATATGTTTGTTTTAATATGGCTGTACACTGCCCTGAGTCCTTCGGGAGAAGGGCGGTATAAAAATTTAATTAATTAATTAATAGGACACACTGAGCAGATGCCCTGGTGTTGCAGACTGCTTCCCACAACAAAATGAACATGCGTGATTGGTGGACGTTTTGGACCATGGGGGCCCGTAGGGAAAAGTGGGAATTAACTATAGGTCACAGTTGTCACGTAGGCCACCTCAGACATCACTCCATTCGCCTGGGGTACTTCATCACAGACCCAGCCACACGGTCCCGGATCTCAGGCTGGGAGCAGATCTAGCCACCCATCCCAGAGCCCCTCCAGTTATCTGCGGGCAAGGCCTCAGCCACCCAAGGTTCTCCTAGGACGGGAGGGGGGGGCACATCTCAAATCCCGCTCACTCCCCACACCTCAGCCCTCTCTGGGGGGGGGGGGGGGCTGCCTTGGCAAAGAGCCACATGGCAACCTTCTTCCCGGGCCCGCTCTTCTGCCCGGCTTCCAGAGCCCTCGGAGCCCAAGCCCAGTGGCATGCCGGGCGCCGAAGCCTGGCCCGTCCGCCCGCCCGCCCCTGGCCCGGCTGCGCCCACCTTGCCCAGGGCGATGGAGCAGGCGGCCAGGCCGATGAGCCCCCCTTTGCGGCTGTGGGGATGCTGCGAGAGCGCAAACTCCACCGAGAGCGTCTGGATCACGTGCTTGATCTGCGCCGCGCTGTTCTGCGCCACGAACTCGCGCACCAGCCTGCAAGAGGAGAGAGCCGAGTCTGGGCCTGCCTCGCCGCCCGCCGCCCCGGCCCCAGCCCGCCCGGCCCCGCGCTCACTTCTCGATCTCCAGCGCCGCCACCTTCCGCTTCTCGTACAGCTTGTCGTTCAGGGCGCGCACGATGCTGGGCGTCAGCGGCGAGAAGTCCTTCTCCGGGTTCATCGCGGCCGGCGGCGGTGGCGACACCGGCTACCGGGCGGCGGCCATGTTGGCTGTCACATGACGCCGCGCCTGCTGCTTCCGGGGCAACCGCAGCCCCAAAGCGCCTCCCGCCCCCTCGTGACGTCACCCTATCCCGCGGGGCGAAACAGCCGCGATTCCCTCCAAAGCCCCGCCCCCCGCCAGCCCCCCCCCCCCCCCCCCGGCCCGAAAGAGGCGGCGGACGCGCTTTCCTTTGTGGGAAGAAGGAACTTTATTGCGGAGGCGGCGCTACTTCTCCGGCGGGACCCCCCTCAGGTAGTAGACCCAGGCGACGGGCGAGGCCAGCCCGGCGGCGCGCGGGCAGGAGACTACCAGCTTGCCGGTGGCCGGCGCCTTGTTCCCGCCGCCGGCGCCCTCGAAGGCCACGGAGATGGTGGCCGTCTTCTTGGGGCGGATGGTCTCGGCGGCGCGCACCGAGAAGGCGGCGCTGTCCACGGCGTAGCTGAAGGCCGTGGGCTGCAGGAAGACGTTCTTGAAGGGCAGCACCGCGCTGCCGCCCAGCCGGATCTGCACGGGGCCCTGCGGCCGGGGGGGCAGCGCCGTGCCCCGCAGCGGGATCAGGTAGTCGCCGCCCGCCGCCGACGAGAGCAGGAGCGTCCCGCGGGCCTCGCCCAGCTGGCACGGCTCGAAGGTCACCTCCACGCCCACCTCGGTGCCCGTCTGGGCGCCCGCGGGCGCGCTGATGACCTTCTCGGCTTGGAAGTCCGGGCTGTCGATCTGCGGGGGGAGCGGAGAGGCGCGTCGGCCTTCGCCCGGCTGGGTGGGGGGGTGGGGGGGGGGCGCCGGCCAAGAGCCCCCCCGCCCGCTCACCTTGGTGGAATACTCGGTCTTCTGGCGAGTGTAGTTGACGATCTTGGCCACCAAGCTCTGGCTGCTGCCCAGCATGGCGGAGAAACTGAGGGGCTTCTCTGGGCGGGCCGGCGTGGCCTTCAGGATCAGGTCGTACTGGAAAGAGCCCAGGTCGCTGCTGTTGAGGGCCAGGCGCCCGCTGGTTTCCCCGGGCCTCATGGGCAGGAACTCGAAGACCAGCGTTCCCTGCCAAGGAAAAGGCTCTGTGAAGGGGCCAGGAGGAGCGGGTCCCGGGCCCTCCCTCCCATCTGCCACAGGACAGAGCGGGAGAGAACCGGGCTGCAAAAGGGACGGAGGGAAAGCCAGCTGAGCTCTGCGTCCGCAACGCCTAGAAGAGAAAGGCAGCTCCTCACAGCCAACAAATGAATTAGAATCACATTTTCTGATCATTTAGCTGGGTGGTTAGTTGGCCACGCTGTGTTGAGAAAGTCCACCAAAATGTGTTAATACAGCAACTCGCCACCGTGAGAAGTATGGCAGGCCACAGCAAGGGCAGCAAAAACCACCCATATTGCTGCCTCATATTTCCTCCCCCCCCCCCCAGTCGGTTAAGAGGGGCCCACCAGGGAAAAGGAGCTGTTCCCTCCAAGAAGATCACAGCGGCCTCCACTGGGGGCTCACTGAAGGTCAGAGGAGCAGGGAAGCATTTTTGAACAGAAAAAAAAGAATGCTGAAAAGGTAGCGCATGAAAGGTAGAGCCCTAAGAAGATGCTAGCTGGCCCTGTGAGGGACACTGGGCAAGAATTCAGT
This sequence comes from Pantherophis guttatus, assembly GCF_059756535.1. Lineage (NCBI taxonomy): Eukaryota > Metazoa > Chordata > Lepidosauria > Squamata > Colubridae > Pantherophis > Pantherophis guttatus. The sequence goes on from NC_142073.1 coordinate 26,451,047, forward strand.
GTGGCAAGGGGGGCCAGGGAGAAAGGCACTTGGGGGCAGCAAACTCAGGTCTTATTCCATGAAATCTTCAGAGATTCAGGTAATCCTCAAATTATGACCATAGAATATGGTCTGTGACTAAGACATATAATTGACACTGAACCAATGCAGGATCTCTTCCATCAGTTTCATGTGGATGTTAAACAAAAGGGGAAAGCATCAAAGCCCTGCAGCCCACAAGTGAGGGGAAGTTGGAATCCACCTCTCTCCACCTGTCCTGTGGGTCTTCAAGCAAGAACAACCTTTCTCCTCCTTTCCAAGTGAGGAGTGTTCCCCACTCCCGTGCAGGTTAATGCGACTGATGGTAGTAGAAAGCTGCTACATCGAGAACTTTCTGACAAACAGAGACAAAAAGGACAACTATAAAAAAAGGGAAAGATAACTAGAACTGAATATCAGCAAATAGCCTGAATCTGCAAGGAAGGAGTCAGGAAGGCTTAAGGTTCAGAATGAACTAAGACTTGCAACAAATGTCAAGAATAACAAAAAAAATTCTTTCAATATATAAGGAACAAGAAACATTTTCAAGGAAAAGATAAAAGACTATTGGGGCACTGCCAAAGTTCACCAGTGCTGTCTCTACTATATGTTGGCCTGAGACCTGACTAGAATGGCTTCAGATAATTTGCTTCCTCTGGACCATTGCTTGACCATCCTCTCAACACTGGACAGAAATTGTCCAGGATTATTGTGTCCAATAATGGTTTCTTGGGGAGGGGGCATACTTCGGCCTTCTTCAGAGGTAAGGCTTCTATGATATCACTGCAAGAGGTCGAAGAAAGGAAGAGGAAAGGATCAAACAAAAGCCAGGAAAGGAAACTCAAGTTTCTCAAAGAATGGAAATAAAAGGCAAGCAGGAGATCAGCATAAAAGGTGCTGAGGGTCTGCTAAACTCTGGGGCCTGGCAGGTTACTGAGACAGGCTTGTACCTCAGATTGAGCAGGGACCATGAACTGAGGAGGCAGGTTGATGTCTGGCACCTTGCAGTCCGTACTGAAGGACACCTGGTAGTGCAGCGGGTTTTCCACCTTGACTGAGGAGGAGGTGCTTTGCCGGACAGCCGTGGTCAACTCGAGGGTGCCTAGTGGGCCACACGGGGTGGCCTTAAACGTGATCAGATAGAATACAAACTCCTGGGTCATCTCATTGCGGAAGGTGATCTGAAATGACAGGAGAATCTTGAGAATGATCTAATCAAGCAGCCCTAGTCGTCCTGTTGGACGGGCAGATGGAAGACGAACGGCCTTTGGCATCCATGCTGACCCTCCTGCCTGCCTCTGAGAGGCCTTTGAGTGGAAGGCAGGGAGCAACCCTGAAACAATTCTGAAGTCTACTTTCTCTTAACGGTCCTGCTTGGTCAGGCTACAGAAAAAAAAAGGTGTAAAAGGCAGGATATTTCTTCTTATATTCTTGTGAAAAGCAATGACCAAATAATTGTCACCAGAAGTTTCTGAATCAAATTGTACCAAAGGTTCAACAGGACAAGCAAAGAGCTGCTCCTTATACAGAGATGCTCTGGGTCAAGAAAAAGCCTGAGAAGCTGCCGGGGTCACAGACACAAGTGGGGCTCTTTACCTTGGCGGTGTACATGCCCTCTTTGTAAGAGAAGAAGGTGAGCTTGTGGTCCTTCTTGGTGGAGGCTGGCACTTCAATGTAGTCCAGAGTTTTCAGGGTGGTTGTGACTTCCAGTTTTTCTGGCTTTATCATGTCAACCGCTACCCGAAACCTAGTCAGAAGAGGGAGCCATTCAGTTCCCAGCCTAAGGTCAACCCCATCCAGTTTTTCACCCCTGTGCTTTTTCTACTAAATAAAAACAACCAGAGCTACCCTTCTGTAGAATTGCCAGTTTTTCAGTTTTCAGATGAACTGATAGAACCAGTTCTCTAATTTATCCTCCAACTTTCTGCTAAAAATGGTGCTCAAGGCAATTAACAAGAAAGAAAAAGCAGAATTATTGTGATGCAGATTGTTAAAATAATTAGAAACCTAGTTAAGAAAATATTATATCTCAATTGCAACAATAGGCTCAGAATGTAATCCTGGACCCTGAATGACAGGATAAGCAGAATTTTCTCCCTGCGCACAAGTTGACTCTGGGTTCCCTCAACTGCCTTTGAACTACCCGGGAACAGGCAGGCCTTATTTAGCAACCACTCCCTCAGTGACCATTCATAGATAGGTTGGCACTGAATAGTCCTCAATGTTCCAGCTCTCCCAGTACACCTGTGGTCATGTGATTGTGAACTGGGCACTTGGCAATTGGCTTGTGCTTAACAATAATTGCAGTGTCCTGTAGTCACACAATCGCCATTTGCAACGTTCGCTGCCATCTTCCAACAAGCAAAATCAATGGAGAAGCCAGCAGGAGGTTGCAAATGGTGATCCCATAATGCTGGTGTGATCACGTGATGCTGCACTTTCCAAGTGCATTGCTTAATGAAGGAATTCCTGGCTCCGATTACTGTCATTAACCAAGGACATGGTATCATGGATTACATGTATCCATGTATCTTGGTTTACAGCTCAAATTGTCACCCTTATTGGATCTGTTATCCAGTTATTTGTAGTTGGCCTGAATTTCAAAATATATTTCAGAAAATCTTTCCCAGCAATTTCATGTAGAGGGGGCATTATATGAAATTTAATAAACAGTTCTTTAAATTCTTATTTTCACAAGAGAGAAAAGATCCTAGTGATGCCTTACAGAATTTGAAAGGAGAGGTGGAGTTGTTGTGATATAACCTTCCTTCCAAACAAATGTCAGCAAGGAGATACTTTCTTTTTGGATTATCCAGCCCATCTGCTTACATTCCCCATGAATGGGGTCTCCAAGTTCTGACCCAGACAGGCAGTCATACTCATTGACACTCAGGAAAGTTTTTTCTATTCTAACAGTGCTTCACTAACAACATATTTTCTCTGCAAAGGGGCACAGAAGCTCCCAAGAGCAGGCAAGATAAGACAAGCTAACTTTAGGGCTCTTAGGGATTTATTTATTTTATTTATATCCCCCTTCATTATTTTTACAAATAACTCAAGGCAACAAACACAGCTTTCCTGTTGCTTTGAACCTCACATCAATGGCTAGAGAGGACAATGGGGGCCTCAAACGACCAAAGGAAAATTGGGGGTGCAAACTGTAACACCCATTGAAACTTGTGGGCTCCTGTGGGATTGCAGCCTCCTCCTCCTCCTCCCCCCTTTGTCTCAGGTCTTCCTCTGCCTGGAGTGAAATTGCCAGCCCTGCCCAGCCCTTTTTTCACATTTGCCTTTGCAGCTTGTTCAACCAGTTGGTGATGGGAAGCAGTTCCGTGTAGGATGTTTTGCACGGAATTTCCCTCATGATATTCCCAGCTGACTTGGGAGGCTCAGCAGTGCCTTGCAGGAGATAAAGCAGCCCTGTTCCATCTGGGAGGGGGAAGAAGACGGAGCCCTGGAGAAAAGAGGAGCGTTTTAGGCAACATTTCTTCACTGTTCCAAGCCATCCCCAACTGAGATGGTCACATCTCCCATGATTGAGGCTACTCAGCAGAGTTTTAGGAGAACGATTTTTCTCATCCCGCTTTTGCAAGAGTTCTGAAGAGTCAAACTAGCTAAGACAAGCATTCTCTGATCATGTGATAGGCAGCTGTGATGTGCTGCTTCTCCAAACGGTTGACTCAATTAAGCTTCTCCAGGACAAGCATGGTGGACTAGGGCCAGACAGCAGAAAACTGGGTGACCCTGCTCATAAGCAGCTATCCAAATCCACTGCTTTAAACACTATTAGGTAGCTAAGGCTAAATCAGAGCACGGGGATCTCCAAAGAGTAGCTAGTCTAACTGGCAAGACACTGCAGGCCTTCCGCCATGGAGAGTTTGCGAGATACCCTAAGAAGGGCCAGGAACCCCTTCCATCCCAAGGGCTATTGTGGGGGCCACTCATGGAAGTTCTTTGCCCTGGATTCAGCCTCTCTACCTTCGCTACATCTGGCCCAGGGGTGAAATGCTCCCGGTTCGGACCGGATCGCCTGATACGGTAGCGATGGCAGTGGGTGGTTCACAGAACCAGTAGCAAAAATCCCTGCGCGCCCTCCCCCCATGCCCAGCTGAGCTGCGCGATCATCAGAGGCTTTTTTTTTTACTTTTAAAAGCATTTTTTCTATAACCTCTTCGGCCGAAAAAATGCTTTTAAAAGTAAAAAAAAAAGCCTCGTGGCTCAGCTGGGATCGTCAGAGCCTTTTAAAAGCATTTTTTCTACAACCTCTTTGGCCGAAGAGGTTGTAGAAAAAATGCTTTTAAAAGTAAAAAAAAAAAAAGTTGGCCACACCCACCCAGTCACATTACACCCCCCCCCACCAAGCCATGCCAACAGAACTGGTAGTAACAAATTTTACATTTCACCACTGATTTGGCCTTTTTTGCATATTAATTCTCAGCTTTTTGTGGTTCACCCTCTACTTGAAAGAGGTGTGAGCTTTCCATCCAAGCTACCTTGAACAGCACTGAAGAACCACAACAAAAATATAGAGGCCAAAAATGCTGCTGGTGAACAAGAAGCATCTGTAGTAGCAGCAACCACAGAATTACTTTCTGTTCAAGCCAAGAATTAGCTTGGATGGGGCTCATGCACAAAAGGAACAGGGTTGATTAGGCTCCAGGCTTTTGTGGGCAGTGTGGATCTAATAAAATGGCAATTGAATGTACAAAGAATGCAAGGATCCCTCTTTGCATACAACAACCCTAATCCAGCCCAGTTTCTGAGGCCCCCAGCACCCCCATCTTTCCCCTCCTTTTGCTGTTTGTTTCTGGGATACCTGGTCCTTCTTGTTTTCTACATTCATAGCCAGAGGCCTGTATGTGACTTCATAGGGTTTGTTCTGCTGGTGGGCTTCCACCCTGACATACTCTGGCCCTTTCCACTGCTCTCCTTCAATAATGGGCCGCAACATCCATGGTTGGTTAGTCTTGTTGGATAGCATGATGGTCTGTGTCTGCTTTCCACGCACCTGGCATATGAAATTCACCACCTGTAAGAAATTGTGGAAGAGCCATGTTAGTTTATGGTAGTCAGGAGGAGTCTGACAAATTTTAAAGTCACTTTTACTAAAAGACAAGCACTTAAAATATTTCTGAATTTTATTTACAAGGAAGAATCCCTTCTCTTCATTCACTCCACTGTTGGGGGACTTAACATGCATGGATGGTTTGCTAAGAAGTGCAGACCTTTCCTTCCTTAAAAACCTCACCAGACAAATCATTGGCCCAAAATAAGAGGATGATGGAGAGGACCTCCCCTCTGAAGATATCAAGAAAAAAAGGAGTCAGAGTGATCCAGAGATGGTCACCTTCCCATCTCTGCACTAGATTCTTATAGGTGTTTTTAAAAAATCTCCCCCTCCCCTCAGATTTGTGAGCTGCCATTATCTTCAGGTCTTCTGGTAATTGATCAATTTCATGCTCATGCATTTCATCTAACGTATGACCTTTCGGAAAATTGTCATGTAGATCCAAAGTAGAAGCACTTCTGCCAAAATGGATACAATACTGATGGCATGCTAGGAGCAGACTCACACAATGGCTGCCATCAAAGAGAAAAACTGACATACAAGAGGGTAAGTGGGGTTAGGGTTAGGGTTAGTCAGAACTGAAAGAAATGATTCAAGCGCTGCATGATGACTTCAAAGAAGTTAAAGAAAAAATAGGGAAAGTAGATGACAGACTAGAGAAAGTAGAAGATAAACTAGAGAAAGTTCAACAAATGATAAATAATGAACAACGTATACAGAAAGTAGAAGAAAAAGCTGAATACGTAGAGAAGAAAGTGTATGAAGTTGATGATAGACTTACATTGGCAGATAAAAATAAAAGAGAATAATAATTTCACTGGAAATGGACCGGGCTGACTATTATTTGTGATTTCAGAACATAGAGGAAGAAAAAGGAGAAAATCTAGTGGAAATAATGGCAGAGTTACAGGAGCCCTAGAGGTGGATAAAGAAAAAATATTGGCAAATATTATATTCAGAATCAATACCAGATATGCGGCAAGACATAAACCTCCTAGAGAAGTCCATGTGAGATTTACAAAAAAAGCAATGAAGGCAGAAGTTTTACAAAGAGTGAGAGGCGAACCTTTAAAATACAAGGAGAAGGAAATTGTAGTATTAAAACAGGTTCTGAGAAGAGTAAGAGAAATAAGGAGAGAATACCAGTTTTTAACAAGACAAGCATGGGGTAAACTTCAGATGGTTGATTCCGGAGGGAATATTGGTGACCTGGATGGAGCAAAGACATAGACTGGACTCCAAAGAGAAAGCAGAGCAATTTTATGAGCAATATTTTGGAATGCAAGAGGAAATGAGAATAAGTGACAAAGCAGAGCCAAGATGACGAGAAGAAGGGATGGAAGAGAAGAGCATGAAAAAAAAAAAAAGGTGAAAGGGACCAGGAGAAATAGCGATAAGAGAGGGAGCAAGAGCAAAAGAACCAAGAGAGATAAGAACGACTAGAACAACAAAACCTATCTACAAATAACTATGGAAGAAGAACTTAAAATTAATGTCAATCAATATAAATGGACTGAATTCAGTAATAAAAAGGAAAAGGATTTTCCATAGACTAGATAAAATTGTACATAATTTGTTTGTAAGAAGTACACATAAAAAAACAAGAAAGTATTAAAATACCCTAAACTTGGGAAGTTATACTGCTTTATCACTACAAAAGAAAAGAGGAATAGCCTTATATATAAAAGAAACAATAAACGCTAAACAAGTTTTTACAGATGAGGAAGGCAAAATCTTGATGGTGGAAATAAAGATGAATAACAAACATACTTTTGGTACCAATATACGCACCAAACATCAACCAAGAGGATTTTTATAGAAAACTTCATAATAAAATAACAGAACTTGAGTATGAAAACATTTGCATTCTAGGAGATTTTAATGCAATTGTGGATGTATTATGGAAAACTTCATAATAAAATAACAGAACTTGAGTATGAAAACATTTGCATTCTAGGAGATTTTAATGCAATTGTGGATGCAGAAAAGAACTATAAAACTAGAAAAGTAAATAAAAAAGCAAGGAAAGCACTTCCTAAAGCCTTTTCGAGAATAGTGGAAGAATTAGCTATTCAAGATGTTTGGCAAGAACTGCATCCAAGCCAATATTCATTCTACTCAGACATTTTGGAATTTTGGAAGAGGAGCAAGTAAAAGACTGATAGCATGGGCGAAAAACTTTGATTATATGATAGAATTAGATAAATGGCAGAAATTGTGGGATAGGTATTATAAATTAACAATGTCAACTGCATATAAAGAGAATTTGTATAAGATATTTTACAGATGGCATTTACCACCGGCGAAGTTGGCAAAGATGTTTAAAGATAAACGAGCTAAATGTTGGAAGTGTCACCAGCTACCTGGATCTTACTATCATATGTGGTGGACTTGTGGAGGAGCAAAGAAATAGTGGACAAAAATTAAGACATGATTGGAAGAGATGATACAACAACGTCTTGAGTTGAAACCAGAAATATTTCTGTTAGGACTTTTACTGGAAACTTATAGTAAAGAGAATGTATATATAATTACAGCTAGAATTGTATTTGCACAACACTGGAAAAGTGGAGATATTCCCATTTAAGAGAAGGTGATAAGGAGAATATTAGAATGTGCAGAAATGAACATATTAATGTTAGTAATTAAGGAGAAAGAGCAAACTGAATATGTGATATGGGAAGTATTTTATCAATGGTAGGGGAATAAAAATGGACTTTGGAAATGAAAAAGACCAAAAATAAGTAGAAAATATATTAAGATAGAGATATACTGTATTTTTTGGCGTATAAGACGCACCTTTTCCCCCCTGAAAGGGGGTGAAAATTTAGATGCATCTTATACACCGAATGTAGCCCCGCCCATCCACTGGCCCCCACCCTTTGGCCTGTCCTCGCAGCAGTTACTTCCTTGCAAGCAAACAGCAAGAAAAAAACATCTCCTTTCAGCTTCAGCACAGCCTAATTAGCACAAGTTGATTGGATCGGCCTCCCAACTCTCAGCTGATTTGCTCTCAGCTGTTTTGCACAGGGCTCTGCTGCTTGCTGCAAAGAGGTAAATTGCTGCAGCAGATTTATTTTTTTTCCTTGTGCTAATCAAACTATGCTGAAAACGAAAACGAAAGTAAAGCAGGCTGTTTGCTGCAAGGTTGCAAAATTAGGCAGAGGCAGAGGAAGATTTCTTTTTCTTCTTTTTCCTCAGCAAAAAAGGTAGGTGCAAACAATGGGAAATTTAGGACAAAAGAGTTCAAGATTTTAAAACACAAAAGAAAAAAAGAAAAAGGCAAAAATAAAAATGAGAAGGGAGAAAAAGAAAAAGAAATGAAAGAGAGATGTTATACATATTTAGAATTGAAATATGAATGGTAGTAAGAAATAAATGGGAAATCATGATTGTAAAAATGAAATGAATAATAATTGGAATATTTGTATTTTTGAAATCTAGACGATGTTTTTATGTTTTTTATTTTTTTAGAAATATGAATAAGTATAAACTAATAATTGAAATACCTTTAATGGTATATGGTGGTGAAAGTAAACAGGATTAAGTTGTAGCTTGGATAACGGCTAGAACATTTTTAAATTTAATTAGGGAAATTGTAATGATTGAAATATTTTTAATTGGGTTGGGTTGGGTTATTGGGTTGAAAGTAGAAATGATTAAGTTGTGATTTGGAGGATTATATGGGCAAAACTTTGGGTTATTAGGAAAGTTAAAGATGTGAAAATGAGTAACGGGGAAAGCTCTATTTAACTAGGGAATTGTAGTAATTGAGATACTATTAATTGTATATTGTGTTGAAAGCAGAAATGGTTAAGTTGTGGTTTGGAGGAATATAGGGAAAATTATTTGGTATATTATTATTGGAAAATATAATTGATTTGTAAGAAATTGGATTGCATGGAAATAATTGGAATATTCATGTTCATATTGATTAATATACAAAAAAAGATAGTTATGTAACTAATTGATTTATATTAAAATGTTGAATTTGTATTAAACAATTGTAATATTACAGAATGTATGTAATACATTACATACATGTAATCCATCCTCCAATGTGAGGATGGATATAAAAATAGATGACAATGGGAAGGGGTATAATATAGAATAGAAGGGAAAAATTGAATTTGATTAAGATTAGAGATGAGGATGAAGGGTAATATTGGTTTTTTAAAAAAATAGATGAATAAATATGGCAAAAAGGAAATATAGAAATTGTAAATTTAATTGAAATGACTAAACACTGTTTAAATTTGTGAATCGGCCAAATACTCTGTTCAAAGAAAATATATTGTATGTTTGTATGTGTGTTTGTCTAAAAAATAAAAAAACTTTTTTATAAAAAACAAAAACAAAAAAGGTAGGTGCGTCTTATACTCCGATGCATCTTATACTCTGAAAAATATGGTAAATAAGATGAAAATTGTTAGTATATGTATGAAGAAAATAATGATATTTGATGTCAATTTGGTATTATTACTAAAAGATACCAAGAAGAAAATGGAGAGTTTTACAATATTTAAATGTTTAATATATTATAATATTAATGTTAACATGAATGTGAAAGATATGATGAATGAGGAACGATGTTGCACAGAGATGTTTGTACCCAGACAATACACTGCATAAGGAAAGATGGAATGTTTTATCTTTGTTTTTAAAGAATAAAAAACTTTTAAAAAAAGAACAGGGTAAGTGGGAAGGAGATTGCCTTGAAAAGAAATTCAGCAACTGCCGTATAAACTTCACATTGACTCAGCTAAACAAGAGGGAACAAGGGAAAAACCCCAAGATTGCCACAACTTGGGGATCGAGAGAATTTCTATCAGGTTTTCAAAATTCTTATACTCTAACAATAAAGGAGTTATGCAGTGTTTGTTTCTGACTGCCTAGTCAGAAGGCAGTCTGCCTTCAAAAGGCTTCCAACCCCATCCTGTTTCTGTAGGTATCTCAATTACTTTAGCTCAGCTTGAGATACACTTGCAGCCCCTGCCAGTTCTATCCTCTAAGCAGGCCTGTGGAATCTGTGGAGCCCCAGGTGCAATGCTGAAAATCAAGTTGAGGCCAAGTCCCGTTCTTCACTTTTCAACACATCTCTTTTTAAAAAATTCAAGATTGATCATTGAAGGAACCAAAGGGGCGATGCCATCTTGAGAGAAACAGGGACTAATGAGCAATAAACAAATGCACAAATCTTCACATTCCAATGTCCTGTTCTGGAGAGTGTGTACAGTATTATTAAAACCAAAAGCAACACTACCTGACCCACATCCCCCTTCTTGACCACCTCCTCTTCAAGGAGGAAGAATAGTTGATGAGTTTGCCCCCACACGGAATAAAGACTGAGAAGGCTCCAGCCCTCCTATGGCCACTGCAGCTACAGACTCGGGACCTTCCCAACTCTGGCACAGAGGCACCCTCCACATCGAAGGCTGGAGATACGCAGATAGACTATGAGGTGAGTATCTTGACTGAAGAGGCTGCATCAGAGACAGAGTAGATGGAGAGAAACCATCTCTGTTTTAATCTCTGTTCTGATGGCTCCTTTTGCCAAGGTTCCTGTAACTTGACTTACATTACATTCAAGTTCCAGGAGTGGCCCATTTACACTTTAGACTGGATTTGGACCATTCTTGCTCTTGCCCAGGTATTCCCAGCTCAAGGTGCCCCACCAGTCACCTCTTTGACAGGTGGGACGCTCACACACAATCCACTCAGTGTGAGCCTCACGGGTTCTCCGCCTTGGATGTGACATGGGAGGTTTTCATAGCAGATGTCCTGACTCTGTTCACAAGGGTGGAAGGTCACTTCAAAGGGGACACTTGTTCCTGGAGAAATGTAACCTTCTGTAGGCTTGATGGAGAAGTCTGGTCTGAAGCGTTTGATATCCCATCGGAAGCTTTGAAAGAAAAGGAAAATGGTTCCCCTCAGGAGTTGTGCTCATTCAGGAAACTCTGGATGGCTTAAGACAGGGGTCTCCAAACTTGGCAACTTTATGAGTTGTGGACTCCCCGAATTCCTCAGCCAGCCAGCTTCCTCTGCCTTCTTCACCCCCACCCCCCAGCAAGTCTTGGGAACGGGGGGGGGAGAGTAAGTGGCATTAGAGGGCAGATGCAGAGAAAGCTGCAAGAGAATGGCTCCTAGCAATGCCACAGTCCTGTGGAAGTGATTTGCCCTCTCCCAAGATTCCCCACTCTAGCAAAACAGGGATTTCTGGTGGCTTCTTGCGAAAGCATTGATGGGCTCTCAACTTGGTTGAGATTAACCAAATTTGGCACCAGCATCTGTCGTGCAAGGATCTAGAGTAAAATTAGAGTAGCCTAGCAGGCAAACTTGCATTAGGATGATGTAAGGCTTGCAGTTTCCATTTGTTAAAACTAAATGTGTGTCTCTTCCTTCCTAAGTATCACACCAATCAGAAATTTTCAAAGACTCACATTTACATACTCCAAATCCACAATCAATCAAATAACACACCAGAAGCCATTCAATCCCCTGGCTAAAAGCTGAGCCTCCCCAATGTTCAGGAAAATAGTGTTTTAACCAATTTCTGAAAAATCACGCAAGAATTCCACCTAACCCAAAATTTGTGTAGGGCAAAGGACAGCCATCGAGAGACCCCAAGACCTCATGCAAGAGGAAAGGTCTTCATTGTAGCTGGTCATCTGGCAGGGGTAGGGTGGAAAGAGAACACGATGCTCTTGGCCACCGGTCATTACCCCTTTGAACTGGACCAAGCAGTGGAGGTTGCTACAGTTTGGGCCTTATCCTGCTAGGAAGGTTCCTGGGTCAGGCAGCTACACCCCCTCCTTTGGCATCCTTCCTTTAATGATTCTGTTCCACCATTTCTTCAATAGGAGCTGTTAGCTAGTGGAAGAGATGGCCACATGAAATGGTGAGTTCTCCTTCATTAGAAGTCTACAAAAGCTGAATGATCATCTGTAGGCTCAAGGAAGCTCTTCAGCTCTTTTCTTGTAAAGCCTGGTTTCCATATCCTTCAACATGATAATCTACTGAAGTAGCTCCAGTCTGTCATTGGTCTTTTGGAAATGTCATACCCAGGACCAAAACCAGGACTCTGAATAGTGGCTGACTGTGACAGAAAAACATGGAGTAATTACTTCCTTATTTTGTCTCTTGCACTCCAAGAAAAATTTGCTCTTTTAGCCGTTGACTCAAACCGATCTAGCAGCTCTTTTTGAATCTGCTATCTTTTATCTATAGGTAGTCATTGATGTATGACTGTAATTAAGACTGGCAACTGCAGTCGTAAATCCTGATGGTCATAACGTGGCTCACCATGTGACCTCACTCATTTTTACAACCTGTTTTGCAGTGGTCATTAAGGAAATATGGCAATCAAACGTAACGGTCATTAAGTGAACCCATTATTTGCTATGGGCAATATTTGTTTTAATGACATTAATTTTATCTTACAATAGGGTAGAATTTGAGTAAGTAATTTAACCCATACAATTCAATATTTCCTTAAAGCTTTAAAATATTTATTTCTACATATCTAGAAGTACTTTTGGCCAAGCTATATAAAGTCCCAAATATTTAACATAACTAGTAGGGATCACTAACTGTATTGATATGTTAGGATCCACGGGAAGTAAGCAAAATTTATAAACCTTATAGCAATCTTGTCAGCCCATAAGCTAGCCAAACTATTTATAAAGCACATCTATAGGCTCCATGGCATTCCTCGTAGGATAATCTCTGATAGAAGGGTCCAGTTCACAGCTAAATTCTGCAGGGAGTTCATAAAATCCACTGGGTCCTCACAGGGACTTAGCTCAGCCTTTCATCTGAGCACTAACGGGGCCATGAATGCCATGGTTGAGCAATATTTAAGATGCTATGTAAACTTGAACAGACCAATTGGGCAGAACTGCTGCCTTTTGCCAAGGTGGCATACAAAAACGCAATGCACAGTAGCACCGGGCGAACCCCTTTCCAAGTCACTAGTGGCATGGAACTTGTCCCCATGCCCGAGCTCCCTAGGGCATGGGGATTCCAGATTGCACAGGGGGAGGTTGCAATACTTAATACAGTGGAAAGGATACTCATGTTCCAAAACCACGTGGGTGAAAACCTGGGATGTAAAGGCAGACAGACTAGTCAGGCAGTTTAGCAAAAAGTACCCTTAATAGCCAAAGGGGCCTCCAGGGGGAGGAGAGGTGGTGGATTGAACACTAATTAACCTCAATTTGGTTTTCTTTCTCTTTCAGGAGTACCTCACGAGTTAAGGGGAAAGGTCTGACTGTCAACCCTGAAGCAAACCTGGCTGAGGCCATCTTTGTGACTTCAGGGTTGCCACAAGGGAGAGGACAGGGAGGGGGAATAGTTAACTGGGGCATAGTTAACTAGGGAATAGTTAAATAGTCAAAGCAAAAAGTTTTCTTCTGGGAACCAGGGTCACTCCAACAGGTGGCTGGGAGAGGAGGAGTGAAGTAACCGAGCAACTGGCCAGCATCTCTATTGGACAATGTGATTGATGATTTGAGGGAAGGGGAAAATTTTCACTTTTTAATTAGGTGAAAACCATGGGAACTTTCAGAGTCAGTTTTCACCAGTTGTGCCAATATGATGTATCCAATAAATTGTTCTTTGATAAATCGACCTGCCTTGGAGTTCTACTTTCAATGGGTGCATTACTTGGAACGCTGACTCCGGGACCCTTTTAGCATATCAGAAGAGCCCGCAAACTGTAGAGCCCCAAATCCATCCCTACTGTGGAGTCTCCGTACTCTATTCACACTTACACATGCAGGTAACACTACGGAAACACACACACACACACACAGACACACACAATTGAACTCCTAAGGGCTGGGGCTCCTCCTCCCCCCTTTTGTTTCCTGTCATCTCTGCAACATCCCCTAGAAATGCCCTTCCCTCCCTTCCTGGTGCTCCCCCAACACACTCTTGCCTGTCTGCCTCCGCAGTGGCTACTACTTCCGCCTCCCCTTCTGTCCCCTCCAGAACTGGTGACAGATCTGCACAGCTCCCAGCAGCGGGATGCTTTCACGCTGCAGCTTTGCCATTTCTGACACTTTCTTTTTAAAACTCGGCCCCTGGCCTCCTCTGCATGACCTGCCAGAACCATGCTCTGGAGCCATCCAATTGGTCAGAAAGTGTAGCCCCTTTAAAAAAATTTGCGGAGCAGCTGCACTGCTGTAAAAATTTTTTTGCATTACACGCTGCCCGACCTTCCGCCGGGCCCTGAAGACTTTTTTATTTCAGCAAGCCGGGCTGGGTTAAAAATTTTTTAATTGGGGAATTTTATGGGTAAGGGGTTTTAAATTGGAGAAGCCAAAGATAATTTAATTTCGTTTTAATGTATTTTAATATTTGTATTGTGTGTTTTTAATTCTGGCTGTTCACCACCCCGAGTCCTTCGGGAGAGGGGGCGGTATAAAAATTTAATAAATAAATAAATAAAAATAAAACAGCCCCTGTGATCATCCTGCCTATCGCCAATCACGCACTGCCCGTGCATCACCAATGCTTCTGCCTGCAGTTGGCTATGAGTTATTGGTCCCATGCAGCAAAATGCCTGGGTCAAATGGTGTCTGGGCAAATGGGCAGGGACAAAGGGCAAGGGCGGAGGGCCAGGGGCCCGTCGGCCGTGGAGAATAGCCAGGGGAGGGCCAGTGGAAGGGGAAAGCTGGCTGTGAATTGGCTGAGGCAGTTGCCTGGGGGCGTGGCCAATGGTCAGTGCCTAAATGTTCCATTCTAGGCCAGGAGGGGCACAAGAGCCAGTGAAGAAGCTCCCTGATAGGGCTGGCTGGCTTACCCCACTCCGAGATCTCCAGAGTTCTGCATCACAATGCGCCGAGAAGCCTGGCTCCGCAGCACCACAGCTCCAAAAGGGATGTGATCCTGGTCCAGGTGGACTTCAATGCCCTGGCAGCAGCCTTGCACAATGAAGAGGGAGTGCAGGACCCCCTGGCATTCGAGCAGAACCTCCTCGGAGAAGGGCAGGATGCGGCTCTTCGGACTGAATGTCACCTCCACGTGACAGGTGCCCCCCTGGGGCTTCAAGGTAATTTCACCACTGGGAGACATAGTGAGCACCTGTCCAAAGACACCCAGTGGAAAAGTCCTACCTGATGCAGGATGCTCCTCTCCTGCAAAGAGTCCCAACTGGCCAATCTTGTATCCAGCAGGACTGCAGGACAGGCAGATGTTCAACTGGAGAGATGTTTTCAGTGGGAGAGATAGCTGGACAATGGCCTGGCTCCAAACAAGTTCCGAGTTTGGGCTCTGCTGTTGCCCCAGAGACCAGGAGCCCACCGTGCACTGCTTAACCAGCATTCTGCTCCTCCTCCTTTCCTCACAGAAAGTAGAACTTTACCTGCAGATTTTTATCCCATGGGAGGCCCACCCTCAGTTCTACCAAAGTCAAGAATGGCAGCAGCAAGCAGGAGAGGTCAGCAGGGCAGCCCAGCTTTCTCAGGAAGCTGCTTCCAATCAAGCTGCACTAGTAACTTGGCCACTGCTTCACCGGCTGGACTCACCCACAGCCTGTGCCTCTTGGTCTTCAGCTCTGCCTCTGCCCCTGGGCACTCTCTCTTGTTGGCCACCCAAATGAAAAGCCCCTTCCCTGCCGTGCTTGAAAGGAGGGGAGAACCCAGGCTCCAGGAAGGCCTGTGCTCCGTGCCATATGATGCCCTTCACCCAGGAGCCTCTATTTCTTGGCAATGTCTGAAGTTGGAGGGCAGGAATAGCCTCTTGAATCCCCTGAGGCAGGAGTGCCCACCGGCCGCTCACCCTGCTGAGGCCCTCCCGGGCACCATCTCAGAAGGGACAATTCCTACCTTTGCTTCCTGCAACTCCGGGATGGAAGCCACAAAACTTAGACTGAACACGACAAAGAGGACACTGTTGTTTACTAGTGTGACTCCCTTCTTCACAACGTGTCCTGGAGGGACAGCTCCGAATTTCAGCACTTTCTGGGGAGGCTCCACAACATCTATCTATGGGTAGGAAACAGACGGGGGAGGAGAAAGAAGGGGGAGGAGATCAGAGGGCTGAACCAGGGAGGGAACGGCTCAATGGGGTCCTGCCCTGGGCCGCTGCCTGTTACAGTCAGGGTGGGGTCCTGATGTGCTGATTTGATCCAGCTCTTTCTTTCTTTCTTTCTTTCTTTCTTTCTTTCTTTCTTTCTTTCTTTCTTTCTTTCTTTCTTTTTCCTTCCTTCCTTCCTTCCTTCCTTCCTTCCTTCCTTCCTTCTCTCTCTCTCTCTCTCTCTCTCTTTCTTTCTCCTTTCCTTTCCTTCTTCCTTCCTTTTTTTTTTGGAAACATCACAGCACAATATCAGCAAATCTTTAAAAAAAAATTCAAGCTCCACTTTCATGAATGTGCAAGTTCTTTTCAGTTGTGTGCATAGAAGATCAGGACCCTTTAGCAGACACACACACACACACACACACCTTATCTTTAGGTGACTACAGTGAGGGTAAGGAGCAGCTCCTAAAAACCTAGCTCCTTGCTTTCAATTCAGACTTCTCAAAGCTGCAGGAGCAACCAGGCAGGAGGTGCTGAAACCCCTTGTCCACAGAAGCACCCTGAGCAGCAGGTTGTGAACCCCAAATCTCATCCTCTATCTCCCTTTTCTTCTAAAAGCCTGCCTAATCTCACCTTCATCTCAATGCCCTTCCCAAAGAGCTCTACAGTCCGCTGTAAGATCCCATTTATTTCAAAGGTGATGATTTCATGGTAGGAAATGGCTTCTCGGGGATAGAAGCTGATGGGAATCTCCACCTTTTCTCCAGGACTTAGAGCTTCAGAACGGAAACCGATCTCAAGGTAGGCTGTGTTGGTGAACAAGCACTCCACACTTTGAAGAGATGAGAAGAAGATGGTTAATTGGCTTTGCAAATTGTATTGGGAACACCTGACTTGTGTTGCCATCAGAGTTTCCAAAACTAAAAAATCTAAATAAACCAGCATTTAATCCCAGGTGTCTTGCAAGTTCCTGGCACCTCCAGGGCTCTTGCGACACAAGAGCAGAAGCCAGTGCAGCCAATGGATTTGGGCCCCAAGGTGCCATTTGGGAAATAAGAGCTTCAAGGGGGAAAAAGCTGACAGAGGGCCCAAACCTTGAGATGGAAGGATTCCTGGATGTTGTTATGTGGAGAACTTTTAATACATGGATTACAGATGTAATCCTTTGCAATAAAATCATTTTGTGTTTGTTTGGGAATGTCGATGGACAGATGGATGGGAGTGAGTGAGTTCTGAGTTCATCCTTGATATGCATTCTCCTCACACATCAACCTACTGCTCCAAACCACCAGTTCTCACCTCATGAGGCTGCAACTCACCTGGCTTTCCTGCTGTCTTTATTAGTGATCACCAAGATTCTCTTGGAAATGGGCATCCCAGCTTGGTAGATAAAACAGTTGCCAAAGTCCACTCTGAGGGATGAGAAATGGATGCTGGGAGCCAACACTGAGCCTCGCAAAACACATGTAAATGTGGGGCCATGGCTTATCTATGAAAGAAGGAAGACACGGTCTCAGCAGAGCAGAGAACCTGGCCTTCTTCAAAGGGGCTTTATCATTTACTTTACCATCAGTGACAGTTTATGAATATTATACTTCCATTGCAGACTGTTCTGCACTAGATTTCATTAATTAATTCAACATATTTTATTTTAACAGATACGTTGAGAAATTGAACAAAACACGTACACAGTGAGGTTAGTAACACTAGAAACGTAAAAGGTGCAGGCAATGGAAAGGATTCTATTAAGAGTGATCAGATATTCTTACATTTGCAGGCCTATTAACATGTAATGTTATGAGAACGTTTGATCTCTGGGTAAACCAAGATGTATGAGATTTAAAGTTCATCTGATAAGTTTTAGATCAGTTATTTCCGAGCCAATTGTTCCCATCACTTCTTTGTTAAAAGATAAGTCACCCTCAGATCAATGGTTGATATTCCAGAATCAGAGGTATCTGAAACAATGGGGTTGTCAGATCCCTAAAAGTGATACTGCCATACAACTGGAGGACGGGGGAGACTTGGATTAGATTTATTAGTATTGCCTGTGTCAAGAGATATTTTACAACCCATATCCTGGTGCCATAGAGCCCTGAGATCCTCTTTACCTGGAGGAATTTTTATGATAGCCATGTGGGCTGTTTCACTTTAAAGGATAACAGTGGGAATGCATGTTTGTTCGGGTTCTCAGGGAAGCTAGGAAAGAAAACATCTTCACACGTGTATTGGCTAAAATCTGCATTCTGACTTAAAGGGAGGGGTCTCTACTGCTTTAATCCTACTTGTCTTGCCTAAGGGTATTCAGATCGTGCTTTAACTAACGCCGGGCTTGACAATGGCTTTCACTTCTGCTTAAGAAAGGAATCCTTTTGAACAACCAGG
Organism: Pantherophis guttatus; assembly: GCF_059756535.1. Classification (NCBI taxonomy): domain Eukaryota; kingdom Metazoa; phylum Chordata; class Lepidosauria; order Squamata; family Colubridae; genus Pantherophis; species Pantherophis guttatus. Next base: position 26,469,537 of record NC_142073.1, read on the forward strand.
TTTCAAGAGTTCGTGCTTTCTTAAGTTGGAAGGAGAGGCAATCCTTACAGGGGTGTTTGTTGGACGTGTGCAGAAATTATCCCATCAATGAGTGGGACATTGTGGGCATCTGAAGAAAGAGCAGCTGGTTGTGGCTGGCTGATTTCTCCAAAGAGACAGAGACTTGCTGCAAGGCTTGGCCACTGCAACACCACAAACAACAGAGCAGGGATGAAATGCTCCTGGTTCAGACCGGATCGCCCAATCCAGTAGCGATGGCGGTGGGTGGTTCGGAGAACCGGTAGCAGAAATCCTTCCACCCCTCATGCCCAGCTGAGCTGCACAATCATCAGAGACTTTTTTTAAATTTTATTTTTAAAAGCACTCAGCTGGGATCGTCAGGGCCTTTAAAAGCATTTTTTTCTACAAGGTTGTAGTAAAAATGCTTTTAAAAGTAAGAAAAAAAAAAGTTGGCCACGCCCACCCAGTCACATTACCCCCACCACCACGCCACGCCCACAGAACTGGTAGTAACAAATTTTACATTTCACCACTGCAACAGAGCCACAAATGTGGTTTTGCTGCAGGAAACTAGCTAGGAGACTGCCAAAAGCTCATTTATTTCATAGTTGTTGCAGTCAAACATTACTATTTTATAAGCCACTTTTTCTCCATGGCATCTTCTTGGTATCCCAAAATCACAGAGGGACCCAGTATGTCCATAAGTGAGCATGTAAAGGATGTAATTGTTATGTTGATGTAAGTTCACTTTGAATGCAATAACTGCAGAATAGGAATATATTAAAAAAAAACAGTTGGATTTAGCTGGGAGCAAGTCTCATTAAAGACCAATGGGGTTGAGTAAAGGAGGATAAGCCTGGGACCATGTCTAGATACAGTTTCCCCAGAAAGAGACTTCAGCTAGGGGTTTTTCCCCCATATTTTTATACCTTCTTCTTTTTCATATACAACACAAGGCTGCTGCTTTCATATACAACCTACCCTGCTCCTTTCTGCTCCTCTTTTCCCCATAAGAGCCCTGTGACCTGGTCATTCAGCAGCAAAGTTGGATCTAGCAGCATAAATGGCTGTCCTCCTGCTCCAGCCAGTACTCCTGCTGGCTGAGAGTGCTTCCTTCCTCCTTCAGCTAGATTCCCCCACCTGGAACTGGTGCTAGACATCCAGGGCTTCATGATACAGCAATGGGCAATGGAAGCCTTCCGGCAAACAGGGCCCCTACGTTCCTACCTGCAGCTTGAGTTCAATGTCCTTTAAGGTGAAGGCCTTCAGCGGGTGGAAGGAGAGCTTGGCCTCCACCCGCTCTCCAGCCTCCACAGAGCCACTCTCTGGGGAGAGGGCAAAATACTGCCAGAACTTCTTGGCCTTGCAGAACTCCCAGGAAAAGGTGAAGTTGAATTTGCCGGTGTTGAGGATGGAGAAGTTGCACTCTGCGTAATCGTTGACTTGCATCTGTCCAGAGCAGAGAGAAGGCAGTCAGTCGCTTCCTCCCCTCCCTCCAACTGGAATTCCAAGCCAGGTCTGCAAGCCTCTCCTCAAAGCCGGCCCTGCCTTGCATTCCCTCCTCCGCCCCCTTGTCTTCCAAGGCAGGTGGGCCTCCTCACTGCACATCAGCACCTGGCCAGACTTCATGGTACAGCAGCTCCCAGCCACAGGCCCCGAGAATGAAAGGATGCTCCACACCCAGAGAGAAAGTGGCCCCACAGGAAAGTCCAGGGAGTCTGTGGTTTGGGTTCCCGTGGAGGGAAGTCCAGTGCAGCCCCTCAGGTATCGAAAGCTCAGCACTTCTGCCTCCGCCCTCCAGGGATGTTCTTGTGAAATGCCATATTTCGTGAGGCTCTCAGAATCTGCACCCCACCCTCTCCCATCTCCCATTCCTCCACATGCTGTCCCACCTTCCACCACAATCCCAGCAGGATGGAAGGAGAGGGGACACCCCAGAATGTAATTAGACTCCAGACCAAGTTGGGTTTAATAGTAGAAACAATCATACAGAAAAATCCTTTCTAGATTTCTGTCAGGTAAGGAAGGAATGGTCCCTGTGGTACCCAAGGCAGCCATTGCACCTTTCTTCAGCATCCACCACCATCACAAACACAAAGACCTACAGAAAAGCTGACATTTTTGGCAATATTAAGTGCCAGCCTCTGGTACCAAAAGTTATTTCAGGCCCCAGATTTTCTTTAAAAATTGACTTTTTCTTACAAAATATCAATGATGGACAGTTATGGTTGTGTACTTTTGGTGGACCTGTTCATCGATTTGGAAAAAAGATAAAATTCCAAATGTGCTCCTGAAATGTGGCAGGCTCCTGAAACAAAGAATTATGAAAGCCCAACTCCTTAGCTTCCAAGGAGTTCAGATCCTGGTCTGATCCTTCAAGGGGGAGCAGAAGACTCTGGGCTACCTTTTGGGATGGCCATGACTGACAGCTTATAAAATCACTGAAACATAACCTTCTAATCCACAGGGTAAAGGAAGAAAGAGATTCTTGGGGGTGGGGGGGGAGGATTGAATTGGCCAGGAGACATGCAGATGATCCTTTTCTCTTACAGAACTGAAGATGCTGAGTAGGAAGCAATGAAGCGAAGCACAACAAAGAAGAAGGGCTAGTAGCCAGCTTCCCGCATATATGTTCAGGCCAGGCTTGCTCTGCTCATGGTCCTCTCACCTCACGGAAGTGGATCTGCTTTGGATGCTCTGGGTTCAGCTCAGTCACCACCCCGTGGCTTTCTTCACACTTCACAGACACATTCATGGTGTGGCCAATGGCTTTGACATTCAGATAGAGTGGCTGGCTTTTCTTCTTGACATCACAGATGAGGTTAAAATTCACTTCCCCTTCCAAGGTTGGTGTGAAGTAGATGTGAACAGGGAATCTGGTGAGAAAACACATTTGCTGCGTTGAGTTGGCTCTCTGGGCCTGAGATCTGGGTGCCCAGGCAGTGATTGGGCTGATTTCTGGGCTTCTGCCTTGGCTGCACATGATGTGCCTCCTGTTGGTTCTTTATTCTTTGGTGTTTTTACACTGTTTTAATTATTGTTAGCAACCCAGGTAGGGTGAGATAAGCAGCCATATAAATTGGACGAATGAATTAAATAAATAAAATTAATTAATAAATTAATAAGTAAATGCCAAATTTTTAAAATGCTGGTCTCTGGTTCCTGAGCAACTTCCAGTAAAAAATGGACTTATCCAGATCTGCTGTTGATAGCAGGGTGGCTGTTTATTTCTGTACAAAGTCAGAATTCAAGAAATGAAAGAATTTCATTTAATGATGTGTACAATAGTTACATTCAAGGACCCTAAAAAAATAAAATAGGAAAGCCTCAGCAAAAAAACCCTGTAAAACATTTTTTAAAAGAGAAATACAGGTAGTCCTCAGTTTACGACCACAATTGAGCCCCCAATTTTTGTTGCTAAGTGAGACATTTGTTAAGTGAATTTTGCCCCATTTTATGACCTTTCTTGTCACAGTTATTAAGTGAATCATTGCAATTGTTAAATTAGTAACACAGTTGTTAAGTGAAACTTGCTTCCCCTTTGACTTTGCTAGTCATGAGGTCGCAAAAGGGGATCACAACATCTTGGCACCCTGCAGCCATCATAAATATGAGTCAGTTGCCAAGTGTCTGAATTGTGATCATGTGACCATGGGGATGCCGCAACAGTCATAAGTGTGAAAAACGGTCATAAGTCACTTTTTTCAATGTTGTAAGTTCAAACAATCACTAAATGAACTGTTGTAAGCTGAGGACTACCTGTATTTCTATTTTTGTACATTTAGTTAATCAATTTTTATGGCCATCAATTTGCAAATTGCAATTCTGGGAGGCTACATCAGGTTAAGAGAAACCAAAAAATAACAAAACCAGAAATAAAAACAGCAGTGAGTATGATACATTTGAGGGCCCCCACAGTCAGTCTCTTAAACTATCTTCTTCCTATCCATCCATCCATCCATTGTGCAAGCCAGACTAGGCACTCTACAGCCCCCTTGGCCACATCTGACGGTTTGGCTGTTCCTTCCCACAGTGCCCAGCCCACGTGAAGTCAATCAGAAATGAGAAATCCAATGTAAATAAATGTGCCACAGGAGGCAGGAGAAGAAGCCGAGTTGGGTCCAACTCTGCACAGTCGCCGGGTGTTCCTTCAGTCAGCTGGCAGCTGAGGGAGAGCGAGGAGAGGAAGTGCTTTTCTGCACCTGCGCAGCGCTCACCTGGAGCAGCCTGATGGAGTTTGAGGACATCAAACCAAGTTACATTGGTTCAGCCCTCCACAACAGTCCCAGTTTATCCCATGTCCCCTTGTTCATCCCTGCTATAAGCCACACAAACATCTATTAAGCTATCTCAAAGCCACATCAAGCCTCATCCTGGGGGACTGCTTACCCCATTTGGCACCCAATTCCCTCTCCTTCACCTGGAATGAGGCAGCACTACCCCTTCCATGGGCTGCACGGTGAGGCTGTTGATTCGCCCCTCTGAAAAACGGGAAGCGTCTCGGAAAGCAAAAGTGTAAGCTTTGTTCTCATCATTGTGGATATCAATGCACTCGCGAGCTTCATGTCCTGGAAAGAGAGAGGCCTTTGCAGTGTGGAGTTCATGGAATTTAGGAATTAAATATATCCCTTCACTCGAGATAAAATGGCTTGGCAAAAACTTATGAAACAGATCTTAGTAACTGATTGCAATGTGGCTGCAAAAGAAGGCCAAGATGCTTTTAAGATGTCCCAGCAGAATTCCTAAATCATGGGAAATGGCTGTTTATTCTGATTTGGAAGGCTCCATTCTGGCCATCGCTGGCACCTACAGAGGATTCCTGGGAAGAGGGACGGGTTTGCCTTTGCGTCCCAAATGAATCTCGAGTCTCAATTTGCCAGAAATTTAGAAATCCCCCTCCTGTTCTATAACATTTTCCTTTGAATCTACAGGTCAATTTTCATAAAAATGCTTTCTATGAAATCTGGTTGTAAGTAAGGTAGCCTGACTATCTTACATACAATATGTTAATAATCCTAGGTGGCTCATGGCCACATTCTATAACACAAAAATGAATACAACCCACAAATGCCGCAACAACCTCAAACCCCACCACAGAGGACAACCTCCCTCCCCCCCCCGTTTGTGGGCTTCCTTTGATCCCAGGGGAAGAGATGGTCATCACAGTCCTCCAGAGGTCTCAGAGGGTGGAGGCCCTCCTCATTTCAGCCATGAATAAGAAGATTATTCTTTCACTCTGGCATTCTTTTTTTTCCTCCTCACTTTACAGTTTAAAATTACTTGCTGGTTCTCTCAAGCCTTAGCTAAACTTGGTGGAAAGAATGTGGTTTGGGGACCAATTGGAATCCAGGCAAGGAGACTCCTGTGAGGCTGAAGAGAGATGGCCTGGGGCAGTGGTGGAATTTAATTTTTTTTACTACCGATTCAGTGGGCGTGGCTTGGTGGGTGTGGTGTGGCTTGGTGGGCATGGCTTGGTGGGCGTGGCAGGGGAAGGATACTGCAAAATCTCCATTCCCACCCCATTCTGGGGCCAGCCAGAGAGGTAGTATTTGTTGGTTCTCTGAACTACTCAAAATTTCTGCTACTGGTTCTCCAGAACCTGTCAGAACCTACTGAATAGTACCCCCGGCCTGGGGGGCAGTGGGGGTGGTGGGATGTAGGGAAGAGACACTTTCTGGATTAACTCGCTCAGATGCAAATCCAACCTAATGGCCCTATTTCTCCATTTTGCATTAAATGTATCTAATTTACAATTAGCTCTTTATGAAATAATGTCATAGAAAGACTCTGGATGCTGTACCTGATCAGAATATCTCAATTAGTAAGATAATCCAATCAGCGGCCTTTGACATAGTAATAATATTGTTTTATATGAGGGGCTGAAGGCCTGCTAAAATAAAAGAGTTTCAAGAGCTTTCATGAGTGATATAATGAGTTCAAAGACAGCATCCACAAACCACATAAAACTGCTATGGTTCTCTAAAGAGCTCTCTGACAAACTGAGAAATGAAAAGGACATTTAAAAAAAAAAACAGGAAAATTGGCCTATAAACAAAAACTGTGTATCATGGCCCAAAGCTGTAAAAAATACTAAGATCCTGGAGGTCCTACAAAAAGCCAAATGGAACTTTTCTGCAGGTATCAGAATCCATTTGGTCCCATCAGGGAGCAACCTCCCCAAGGAGAGCATCTCTGCCCTGAAGACCTGAACTCATCGCCCATTAAAGGAAGGGAGGGAGGGAGGAAGGAGTGGGAAGCGCAAGTGAGGCTCCTTTTCCAGGTGACCTGATTTAATATCTGCATTGCGTTTTTCTTTCTGTAGACTTGAAACAGCTGAAGTTTTAAGTCAGTTGCATCAGCTGAAATTTTTACTTATCCCGTGAGATCTGCTTTTTAATCACAATGATTACATGTAGTCCTTGACTTGCAACCACAATTGAGCCCAACATTTCTGTTGTAAAGTGAGACATTTGTTAAGTCAGTTTTGCCCCATTTTGTGACATTTCTTCCCCCAGTTGTTAAGTGAATCACTGCTTCCCCTTTGACTTTGCTTGTCAGAAGGTTGCAAAAAGTAATCACATGACCCCGGGACACTGCAATGGTCATAAGTATGAACCAGTTGCCAAGCATCTGAATTTTCATCACATGAACATGGAAATGCCACAAATGTCATAACTGTGAAAAATGGTCATGTCATTTTTTTCAGTGCCATTGTAACTTTGAATGGTCACTAAATGAATTGTTGTAAGTCAAGGACTACCTGTATATCAGGATCGAAGTGGAAAGACTACTTCTAGCAGAGCTGATGGAGCTGCCTCACATGCAGTGCAAGCAGGACCCCCGGGACACCCAAGCACCCAAGTCCTCCAGGGCTGCTCTTACCAATCAGAAGCGACTGGAGGTTCAGGTGGACTTTCTCAAAAGAGACAGCCGGGTCAGTGGTGTGACCCACCAGGAGGAAAGGAACTGTGATGTTGTGTTCGGAAATGGTGAAGGTCCAGAAGGATTCAGTAACATCCAGATGCTTGGGAATGAATTCGAATATGATCTAGAGAGGAAAAGACAGGTGCTACGTTCTGGCACAGGGTGGTTCTCACTGTGCAGGATAATGGAACAATAGGGATCCCGAATTTGGTGTTTTAATTCCAAAGCTTTTAAAAGTATGCTAGAATTCCAAAACAGCATTTAACTGTGGGATGTTTAAAGATTAAATAAAACTTAAAATATTACAGTATATTGAAGACTTGGGTGAGTCTTTCACTGCTGTGGGAAGGACCACAGAAGGTTTTCTATCAGCTGAGAAGCCTTCCGTCCTCACCTCCAAACTGCTAGAAAGGAGATTAAGGTGGGAGCAAATATTCCAGCATTCAGTATCTGCTCTACCCCCCCACCCCCCATGGAGAAAGAGAGCCACAACACCCTGGGGGAAAGAAAGGAAAGAGAGCCCTATGATGGGCTAAACCAGAAGAGGAGCCCAGCAGCTGGGAATTTCCTTCAAGTCGCCACCGGCTGCTCCCAGGCAGAAGGGGCTCAGAGCAGCTATGGTGGAGGGCAGAGAGCAGCCGAGGCTGCTGCGCTCGAGCCTCCCTCTTCTGCACACGCACCTCTATCTTCTTCTCTGGCCGGAGGAGCCCCCGCTCGGTGAAACAGATGAAGGCCGGGGGAGTCTTCCTCTCCTCCTGCTGCTCACACCTCCACTGGAAAGAGTAGGCGGCATTGGTGGGGTTCAGGATGGCAAAGCTCCTGCCATGAAGAGAAGGGGATCATAAGGACCACCTAGCCAGATGTTTCCCTTTCATCAGTTGAAGCAGTAGGCATTGTATTCGAAACAAATCTTTACACAGAGGAAAGAGTTACAAAACTACGCTTCACCGAGAGTTTCAGTTCCATTAGTTGAGGCTGAAACTCCCTGCCCGTTTCGGCTGGACTGGCACAACATAATGGACTGGGTGCCTGAGCTCCATGGACACACACCTATCAAACTCTTCTTCCCTTTTGTTATGAGATGCCCACCACAGAAAGGAAGTAAGAAACAAAATGCTGAGGAATTTCAGGCATTGGATAAGAAAAAGGAAAGAAAATCTGGCTAAAATCTCTTATCTTCGGCCTCCCTTTCTGTCCTTGCAAACTTTTCTTCCTTCCATCACATTCATCCAGGACTTCATGCTCTGCCTTTTTGTTACGTATGGACGTACGGAGCACCCATTTGCATGCCCACCTCTGATTGGCTAATCCAGCGGTGGAAAAAATAAAACACTATCAGTGGCCAGCAAGACTGCCGGCACTTTTTAAAAAGAGAGACCCTGCAGCCTGACTCTCTCTTGCTCCTGATAGCGGCTGGAAATAAAGTGCTGAATGGACTATGGCGTCCCGCCTCTTCTATTTGCGCCTCCATCTAACACTGGCGACAAAGGTGGGATTTTGAAGAGGACAAGAAAAGGGGACAAAGGGCATTGACCTTCACCTCATGGCATCCGTGGCCATCTTCTAGGAAGGAATGATCTTGTCTGGCAAACAAAAAAAATGATGACCAGCCAAACCTCTGCTGCACTGGCTATCTACGACCCATAGACGGAGGAATGGCACACCTATATGGGATGATTCCGAATGTTCCTGGAAGCCAACAACTACCAAGACCTCCCAGACAATAGAAAAAGAGCTCTCTTCCTCACCTTCTGTGGCCCCAAAATTTACAAGATGGCTCAGACCCTCGCATCACCGGCAGACATCGAATTGATGACTGGTCCACGCTGCAGAATATCCTAAGGGACCATTATGCCCCAACAGCAATGCCAATGGTGAGCTGAAATGAATTTTTCCACCAGCGGCAAAGAGAGGGTGAGACCATCAGCGATCTTGTGGCCAAATTGCGAGAAATTGCAACCAAGTGCGAATTCGGCAATCCGGAGGAGATGATGAAAGATACACTCATCTTGGGGATGAGGGACCTGACCCTACAGAAGAAGCTGCTGATTTGGAGGGGAGCTACCTTCAAAGATGTGGTCAAGGAAGCCAGAGCCACAGAAGCGTCTGATAATTCTGCTGCCAACGTCCGAAAGACCAACGGAGTACATCGCACCTAACAGGAGCCCAACTGGGCCACTGAGGTCCCTGAGAATGACGAAGACATGGACGAGGAAGAGGCAGTGAACCGAATATTCCCAGAAAGAAGGATAAGCCAAAGAGACTATGATTTTAAACAATCCTGTTGCCCAGGGTGCATGGGTTTCCATGCTAGATCAGCTTGCCATATGCCACCGGTGCCAGTGAAAGGGTCATATAGCCAAGGCCTGCAGGGCCACCCAGCCTATACCATACCAACCCAGACCCCAGGCTGGTCCAGGGAGGCAAGGACACATGAGACTGGGGCCCCAAAGAAACAAGCGCAGGGAAGAACCCTACCCAGAAGCAAGAGGAATACCGTATTTTCTGGCATATAAGACGACTTTTTAACACATGAAAATCTTCTCAAAAGTCAGGGGTCGTCTTATACGCCGGGTGTCGTTCTCCTGTAACCAGGCAGACCAGCCCGAAAGGCTCTGACAAGCCTTAAATGACTCTGGCGATCCAAGCTCTGACGATCCCAGCTGAGTTGCCTGCTAATCAGGCAACGCAGCTGGGATCGCCAGAGCCATGTAAAAGGAAAAAAGTTTTCCCCCTCTAGCTTGCTTATCTTAGCTGCTAGTCGCAACACTTGCCTTGCTTTGCTTGCCTGAATCCATTCCATCAACAAGCAACTCCCTGCCTGCAATCAAGCAGGCAGGGAGTTGTGGAGTTCAACTCCCAGAATTCCTCAGCCAGCAAAACAAAGCTGGCTGAGGAATTATGGGAGTTGAAGTCTACAAGTCTTAAAGTTGCCAAGGTTGGAGACCCCTGTTCTATTGGGTAAGTTTTTTTCCCCTTTGGGAGCTTTAAAAAAAAATAGTTAATTGGGGTTTTTTTTAGTTGTTCTTTTTTAGACCTAGCCATTTAAAGTTTAGGTAGTTTTAAATTTAGTTTTCATATACAAATAAAAATAAAATAAAATAATATTTGTGCAGCTTTGTGAGATTTAGTGTGTTTCTGTAGTGTTTCACTCTAACTACACAAACACACAAAATCTCACAAAGCTGTATGTGGAATTTTGTGTGTGTAAAGTGTGAAAGTTGTTTTTTTGGGCTTTTTGTGGCTGTGTGAGGTTCCTGCTTGTTGCAGGGGCCATTTTGGGTCTAGCTCAGCTGCTTTTACATTGTGGGTGAGCCAGTTGATGTTTTTTAATTTTTATTTGGTGTGCGTTGGAAGAGGGGTAGTCTTATATGGTGAGTATAGCCCAAACCCTATATTTTAGCAGGAAAAGTCGGGGGTCGTCTTATACGCCGGAAAATACGGTAAATCAAACAACTGTGGGCCACTCAGACACATGTGACGGTGATAAATACCACATCACCATCCCTGTAGAGGGGACCCTTGCAGCATGGAATTAGACACAGGGTCCTTCTTCACCACTGTGTTATGGCAGACACTGAAGAGCCTCATCCTGACAATGAAGAAAAAACAACTCAAACTGCAAAGCATTACTTTAAATGATTTCCAGGGAAATAACATCCCCGTGCTAGGAAGAACAATAGTGCAAGTCAAGTTCAATGACTTCAGTGGACAGCTCCCCTAACCATCGTCGACAACGACAAACCAACTCTATTGGGCCTGGAGTGGTTCAAACCGAAATGCTCCTGGTTCGGACCAGCTCGGGTGAGTAGGTAGCGATGATGGCTGGTGGTTCGGAGAACCGGTTACCAAAGAAACACTCACCAGAATAGGCCCCAGTAACTGGCAGGAAAAGATCGACAAATTCCTCTTAGCCCAACATATCACCCCCAGCACAACCACTAATAAAAGTCCGGCCGAGCTATTAATGGGCCGAAGACTAACGTCACCGTTGGACCGGTTGCACCCCCATTACCACCTGGCGATACCCCTGAACTGAACCCAACAACTCAGGGAGTTCGAAGAAGGGGAATTGGTGTTTGCCCATAATTACACAGACTGCCCCACTTGGGTACAAGCAAGGGTAGTAGCTATAACGGGGCCAAAGTCATACCAGGTGGAACTTGAGGATGGCAGGGTATGAAGAAGACATATTGACCAACTCCAAAATAGACTAGGGGAGACCTGGTTAAGGCAACCCGAAAAATCCACCATCCAACAAGACCAGAATCCCGGGAGGCCATTAAGTGAGCCTCTGCCCCAAGGAACAGACAAAACAACAAGCGGAAACCCGTACAATAAAAAACTGTCCCTAGCTCCAAACCACACAGAGATCCTAGACTCAAACCTGAGGGAGGACCGCAAACACTTATCTGAGGAACCAGGAGTCCAGCAACGAGATCCAGGAACCAAAGGAGGGGCCGGGGCGGAGTCCTCCACGCCCATGGGAGTGTTCCAGGAGGTTCCTTCTGAGAATTCAGGAGCGGCAGCAGTCCTGACTGCACAGGCCGCCGCTGCTGGAACAAGTGAACTACACAGGTATGGTCATGCCCTGAAGCGCCCCGCCTACCTTGTGACTACATTGCCTAATTATAAATGTGATTAGTTGTGCTCTAACAAGAGGGGAGGGTTACGTACGGACGTACGGAGCACCCATTTGCATGCCTGCCACTGATTGGCTAATCTAGCGGCGGGAAAAATAAACTGCTGTCAGTGGCCAGCAAGACTGCCGGGCTCTTTAAAAAGAGAGCCCCGGCAGTCTGCCTCTCTTGCTCCTGATAGCGCCTAGAAATAAAGTGCTGAACGGACCACGGAGTTCTGCCTCTTCTATTCGCACCCCCCTATCTAACACTTTTTTTCTTTCTCTCTGTCTGTCTTACATATGTGATTATGGGCAGCTCACAAAGTTAATACACGCACACACACAAAAGCAAACACTAATCAAAACCATACAACAAAAGCCATTACAAACATTAAAAGAAATGAAAAACTATTTAAACATAACAACCATAATTTGAAAAAGTGCAATCCAGCCTGCTAAAGATGTTATCACTTAGCAGGATCCATGCTACCACAACCTCAAGCAAGATGGTAAAGCCAAGTCTTTGGTCCCTTCTAAAGGCGAGAAGGGAAGGTAGAAATATTCTTTAAATAAGTCAGATGGCTGAAAGCAACATCATGGCATTGCAATGCCAGCCTTACCTCTTTTCTAGGCGCATCACACTATTAGCCATACATACACAAACACCAATGGAGCAGAGTTTGCCATGCAATGCTGGCACCTGGTGTTTGCCATTTAGAAGCGAGCAGACACAGATGCATCTCCCCTTTCTCTTTGGGAGACCCTCTTCACCCCATTCAACCTCTTCCTCTAAGCTCGTCCACTCTTCCTTCATATATTTGCTTGCAACTGGATCCCCATTGATCCTCTCTACCACAAATAATTTCACTTTTGAAATCAGTCCATATTCATTTATCATTCAAACATTCTTGACTGGATCTCTTGTTTTACAGAGCCACCGATCGACTGTTACAACCAAGTGGTATCACCACAGTACGCAACTAAACCACTCCAAAATACCCTAAGTAAATCTAAAGACTCAAAAGAAAAAAATTAAGGATAATTTACAACATACAGTGCAACTATGAAACACTAACTAGCACTCAGAAGACATGATAAAAACTCCTTAATTTAACCCTCCAAAGCACTTACAACCATTGCAAAATTTGCACACATATACAACCACACACACACACCCCACAGTCACTTGATTGCTACTAGAGCACTTGGCAATTACTTTGCAGTTTTGACCAGTTGCCAAGTGCCCCTCGACCAAGCCCATTACCATCTGCAATCTCCCTGCGGGCTTCCCCAGAAAGTCAGTGGTTTCCACCTGGGTTTCAGCAGAGAGGATTGGGCCTGGGCCTCCCCCAACCCCTTGAGGCACCCCACACTCCTTACTTTACCACACAGCCTCTAGTGCCAGAAGGGCTGGGATTACAGTCATTGAGCAAAGCAGTCATATGATGTCTCACTTAACTTTGCTCAATAACCAAGATTCTGGTCCCAATTGTGGCAGTGAGTCAAGGACTATCTCTACATCTATCCACAAATATCTTAAACCAGGGTAGCCATATAAATCAAAAATAAGTAAATAATAAAACACGTATTAAGGACAGAAATTAAATCAGTTTATCACAATACACTGTTATTTTATAAAATAACAACGAGAGATCCATAAGCTATATTGAAATAACCACCTAAAATTTTACTGGAGTGAATCCCTAAAAACTCTTTCATATTTAAAGGGAAAAGTGTGGACGAACACACGAACAATCCAGCTGGGGAGGGCCAGTGTAGGAAAGAGAGTCTGGAAGAGTCTCTCAAGGGTGGATGGCAAGGTTCTACCCCCAGGATTGAAAGGAGGGAACCACCCCACCTTCAGGGTGCTCTCCAGGTTAGCCAAAGCCAAATATGGCTCTGCTGGATGAAGATGATGAAGCTTCCAAATGATCAAAAAACGTTCCTCGGTTGGCTTGAAGTTCACCTGCTGTTCTTGACATGGACTCCCACAGAGCTGAATTCAATCACTTTCGTTTGAGGGTCCAGACTCATCCCTCCTGGTCCTCGCAAGTCCGAATTGCGCCTGTTTGCAGTGATGTAATCAGAGTCTTCCAGCTCAAAGTGGCAATATGGCAGGAGACTCTTCCCTTTCACAGCAACAACGGGGCCCTCCTCATCTAGCTTCAGATTAGGCATACTGGAAAGAAACAAGACCGTATGAGGAGTGAATGCAAAACAAGGGTTCCAAGGCTTACTTGCTTTGCATTGACACTCTCTTCGCCTGTCCCTTCATCACCAGGTGCCCAGAGAGAGATGAAAGAGCAGCAGGCATAAATAGAGGTCATGTCTGCTTAAAATAACATTCTCAAATATTTTTCTAGTTGAATCATCTGGTTTGAAGGTTTGGTGAGCTTGAATTTTCTCAATTTTCAGTCAATCACTGTGCCACTAGCAAGTGTCAATCACTTGGTCACTAGCAAGAGAAGAAAGAAGGTGGCAGGGGAGCTCGGACATTTGAGATGAGAATGCACAATTACATATCATAGCAGCTTGAGATGCTGCTATGATATGAAAAGCCAAAGGCAAAACTGACATCTACTGTAGTTCAAACATCAAAATGGTACAGTTTTAATATCAGCAAATTTTCAGATGACACCAAGATGGGAGGAAATTGAGAACACTTTGGAAGATAGACTCAAGATTCAGAAGGATCATTACCGACTTGATCACTGAGCCATATCCAGCAAGATGCAGTTCAGGGGTGAGAAAAGTCAGGTGCTGCGCTTAGGCAGGAAAAACCAAATGCATAGGTATAGAATGGGCAGTACCTGGTTCAACAGTATTAACTGTGAGGGGATCTAGGAGTTTGAGTGGATCACCACTTAAGTATTGTGAGATATAAAACCCAAATATTTTAATCCCCACAATTCATAAACAAGCCAGCAATGTGCTGCAGCTGCCAAAACAGCCAATGCAGTCCTAAATTACATCAACAGAGCACAAGATCATGAGGATAGAATTGTTTTATACTGCACTGGTGACCCCACCCTTGGAATACTGCATCCAATTCTGGCCATCACACCACACAATGATGTTGAAGCCTTAGAAAGTGTGCAGAGAAGAGCAACCAAGATGATTAGGGGACTATGATGAACAGTTACAGGAACTGTTAGTGGCTAGTCTAGTGAAGAGAAGGACCAGGGGAGACATGATAGCAGTATTCCATTATTTGAGGGGCTGCCACAGAGAGGAAGAGGTCAAGCTATTTTCCAAAGCACCTGAAGGCCAGACAAGGAATAATGGATGGAAACTGATCAAGGAGAGATTCAACCTAGAAATGAGGAGGAACTTTCTGACAGTGAGAACAATCAACCAATGGAACAGAAGTTGCCTTCAGAAGTTGTGGGAGCTTCGTCACTGGAAGTTTTCAAGAAGAGACTGGACTGCCATCTGTCAGAAATGGTGTAGGTTCTGCTTGGGTGGGGGGTTGGATAGATGACCTACAAGGTCCCTTCCAATTCTGTTAATCTGTTAAGAATAGTGCTATCAAAGAGAAGGATCAGAAGGGACATGATAATTGTCTTCCAGTACTTTTATTTATTTATTAAACATGTATGCTGTCTATCTATCTATCTATCTATCTATCTATCTAACTATCTTTTGTGCTGCTCATCTTCCCTGTAAGGTGACTCTAACCATAATCCTAACTTGAGGGGCTGTCAACAAAGAAGAGGGGATTGACTTAATCTCCAAAGCACCAGAGGGAAGAAATAGAAGTAATTAGTATAAGCTTGTCAAAGAGACATACAACCTAAAAGAAAGGAGAAATTTTCTGGCAGTAATCAGTGGAATAGCTTGCCTCCTGGGGCTATGTGTGCTCCATTGCTGGAGGTTTTCAAAAATAGACTGGACAACCATTTGACTGGGATGGCATGAGACTTGGCCTTGTGGGACGGTTGGACTAGAAGACCTTTGAGATCCCTTCTAGCCTTATGATTCTGTAGAATTTTAAAAAACATATAACATGATTAAATTGACTATTTTTTGATATAAAGACAGAAGTAGATTCTACACTTGTCCTGTACAGCTGGTCAGTTAGTACCGATAAACAAACTTGGTTACTGCTTTTGCGTGCTGAGGTTTTTTTCCCCAGACTTTATGGAACCTGACAAACTAGAATTTATGCAAGGCAGGGTATTCCTTGTGACTCTCTGTGGAAGCAAAAGTTGGACATTAAAGAAGTAAAAAGGAAGATATTAGTGCTTTTGGAGTTTGGTGTTGGGGAGAGTCCCAAGAGGACTCTGGACAGCCCAGAACACAAATCAATGGATCATTGACCAAATTAACCCAGAGTTCTCACTTGAGGCAAGTATGTCCAGGCTCAAATTATCCTTCTTTGGACCCATTATGCAAAACCCCAGCTCTCTTCTTCTGAAGAAGGCTCTGATGCCGAGAAGGGTGGCAGGAAAGAGAAGAAAAATGTGAAGCAGTAAGGTGGAAGGACTCGGTTACAGTGAACTGCTGGGAGAATTGAAAGAAAAGGTCATGGAGAAAATCTCTCTATGTAGTTGCTAGAAGTAGAAAATTATTTGACAGCACATAATCAGAAAGGTAACAGAGAGAAGTATACTTTTAGATTTGCCAGATTTTGTTAATGTAATCTTAGAATAAACTACAGTTAGTTCTCTGGGTGTGCTTCTTGTCTGGACTACCATGCAATGCTGGCAAGTGGAAAGAGGAAGATGCAGGCTCCATTTCATAAACTTCTAGATCCAAAGGAGCAGAATGGTTTGGCACCTTACCTGTTGAACTCAGACTGCAACATTCTGAGAAGATTGCAATTTTAAAGGACAGAAAATTGAGGCTGAGGACAGATGAGCCAAAGATGGAGAGAAAGGAGACTGAAGAGGAAGCAACCACAGCAGATGAAGCCAAGGCCAATTTTGTATTTAGTACATTCAAGATCAAATGTTTCTTGGGAGGATTTAGCAGGTCCATGTTGAAGGCACTGGGATAGGTATTCTTATTTTTAAAGATTGTACAGCTTGATACAGAGGAATTACTATGCAACTCCCAGAAGCCGAACGATGACAGTAGTCATAAGGATGAGTAACTCAGATGCTGGGAATGACCTCTTTCAAGAAGAGGATTGGAAAACCAGCTTTCACAGGCTCTTGTTCTTTAATGCTGCACTGATCAGGTGATATGGGGGAAAATATCAGAAGGGGCAATTCTAGCTAGGGAGGGGGATCAAGAACGTCATCTGGAATGTTACTGAGAATCCCGGAGGATATGGAGACTGTGACTGTAATCCCGGATCTCACCCACAGAAGTGGAAACAAGGAGCTGAGGCTGCTCTTCTGTTCTCTCCATTTGAACCATTACTACTAGAGAACAAGGAAGAGGCAGAAGGAATTACAGAAAGACCTAATATATATTAGTGTCACCTGTGAAAATCAAAATGAGTCCACTGAGGGAAGGTGTCAAAAAGGGGACCTGTAACTGTGTCATGTCAGGGACTGAGACTTGAGATGCCAAACAGTTTGGATCATTGCCTGAACCAGTGATCCTAGCTTGGGATGCTTGACCATTATGCCCTTCAAGAGTAAAGTGTTGACACCAAAATAGGTTGCAACTTTCCTACAAGATAAAATAAGTACCAGAAAGAAGCTTCAGTGGGTTATCTCTTCCTTCCACAAACAGCAATCTCCTGAAGAGCATTTTATAACATCCAGCCAAATTTCCGCACAAAATGCATTGCAACCAAAAGAGAACACAAACCAAGGATGGATATGAGAAAGATAACACAGACACTGAAGTTTTAAAAATCAAGCTTGGAGAGGTTACTGATAAAATCAAAAGGGAACTGTGGAAAGTCATTATAGTGAGAACTTCCCACCAAAATATGGAGTAACAGAATGTTCTGGAATGTTTCTCTGCAGAGGAACAAAGCCAAGCATGTGATGATGCAACTGGTGTTTTTTTTTCTTTTTTCCAAATTGCAGCCAGTTTTGGGAAATGCTGAGTTGAGTAAGGCCATCCCCAGCAACCTGGCTAAGAATTCCTCCTATTTGGGTTTTAACTCTACTGTATTTTAACCTCCTTGGAGAACCTTTAACATTTCTGAGTTAACTTTTTCATCCCCACAGCAACCTTAAGGCATAGAATCCATTCGATTTTTGTCAGCCATGAAGCCCAACCAACTTCTAACGTTCAAAATGTTGGCACGAAACATGCTAACCTGTAGACCTGCTCTGAGTAATTTGGTTGCTCCATATTCACTCCAGCAACAAAAGGGTAAAGAATTTGGTCTGTTCCATATAATGCTCCAAAAGTTTGGTTTAAATAATGGGAATCCATTTTCTCAAGGTGAGATGCCACCTTTTGCCCTTTGAGTCCTCTCTCACAATACATTCAGAGGGGACTCAACATGGCAGTAATAACCACCAGGGCAAAAGGACAGAATTGTGGTGGGAAAGCTGCACCTTCTTGGCTAAGATTTAACCCATTTTACTATAAAACATGCCCACCATGGCTGGATAAGATGGTTTCTTACCTGCAGAGTAGCCGACCCTCAAACTCTCCTATTTCCTGGGGAGAGAATTTCACTTGGAGGGACTGAGATTTCCCAGGAGGGATCTTCCCACTGCTGGGCTCCATGAAGAATGGAGGGCGGGTGACCACTGGGAAAACGTAGGAAGAGAAACTCTCCAGCAGGCTTCCCAGCTGGCTGAACGGCCGGCTAGGCTGGGCCTTGATGGAAGCAGTTGATGCTCTAGATGGGTCCCCTGGCGAAAGGAACAGTTTATTAACACATATGTCTGCAAGTACTTAGTTTCTTCAGACTGACCTTCTGTTTGCTTCCCAAAAAGGCTCCCTCCAGAAATTCCCAGACTGTAGGATAATAAATTGAGGAAATCCGCTCACTTTAAAATGAATCATATATTGAGAGACTCATCTACTGAAAGAAGCATTTTCTAGTTTAAACTCACAGCAAACTACATCCCCTGCAACTGATATTCCAGAGCTGGTTTCCCCCGTTTCAGTGTCCTACAGAGTTTTGATTCTGCTCCAGAACATCCATACCACAAGTGTCAAACTCACAGCCCGTGGACCAGATGCGTCATGTGCTGGCTCCACCCCCACCCGGTTTAGCAAAAGGGAAAAAAATCCTGATACGTCATGTGATGCCATGAGTTTGATACCTCTGACCTAGACAACAAAGTCATAGCTGAGAATTCTGGAAACTGAAGTCCAAATTTGCGATAGCCTCTTCAGAGACTGTTGTAAGGCACAAAGGATGGTGGAAGACAATGCATAAACCAAAACAAAAAACCTGCAGCAAAGTTCTTGAGATCCTTGCAACAGGTGATTGTTAGGGAAGGAAGAGCAAGAGGAAAAGGGGCAGAGAAAGCTGTACCTTCTGGGCTTGTTGACAAAGGTTCAGTAGCAAAGTTGACAGCCTTCCCACCTTCTTCCATGACTACTTTCCAGGAATACTCCAGCTGCACATTCCCCACGTTGGACAGTTCCACCCTGAGAGGGCAACAGAGCAGGGAGAAAATGAAGGCTTTGCTCAGAGCTGGGATATATGAGAAAGGAGATCCAAAGGAGGTGGCTTAGTGAGGGCTGAAGGATCAAAGTCAGATGCAAAGAGGATGTAGGTGAAGGACAGGCAGAGTCTTCTTGATCATAATATTTTATTTGATCTCATCTTACTCACATGAACACCCTTGTTTGGAAAAGCAACGTGTCTCTGAAGTGCACAGCATCCGCATCCATTTTATACTGGGCAAAGTCAACGTTGGCACTCACTCGAAGCATCAGTTCCTGGCTACCCTCCTCCACAGTTATATGAGCAGGTTCTGGATCAGTCTCTATCACCTGCCCCAAAAGCAGAAGGGTCAGAAGCAGTCCAGAAGGCTTGGTGCCCATCATCAGAGCTGCAGGCTGAAGTCTCTTGTTTGGCGGCTGCTCCAAGACAAGTGGGAAGAGGAGGTGGCCACGAAGAGCAACCACCAGGAAAGTCCTACAAAGGCTGTGCTGTCTGTGCCTGTGATGCAATTGCCTCAGGAGCGCCAGTGAAGAAGGAGGTGGAGCAGGGCTGGCTCTCCTTTCTTCCTTTCATTCTATAGTACCTATGCTTAGCCTGTCATGTCTGGATGGTCATTAGATATGGTAGTAAGGGGGCACAGAAATCATCAGGATTTTTGCAGCAGCAGCAGCAGCAACCCAGATACGGTACTTTACATCCATGAAATCAGAGGTGCTGAATGTGCTGAAGATGGCACTGAAGACAGTGGATACCCAATGCCTTCCCAGTGATGGCCATATAGGAAGGGCGGTTGGCACAACTCTTAGATTCTGGTTTCTTACCTTCTTTTTTGCTGGACGTATACTTGTGATGCCTTTTGACACATCCACCCATTTGACAGTATGCAAGCGATCATCCCAGTCTGGGACCTGGTCAGCAGAGCACTGGAAGGCAATTCTGGACACCTTGCACCTGAGAAGCTGCTCCCTGAGGGTGATGGGCAGGCTGGGCTTCAAAGCCAGAGTGATGTTTTTAGTGCATCTTGCATGGAGATGGCCAACCTGAAGAGAAGTGTATTCAAACATTTGAGACAGACAAAATTCTGAGAATCAAGGAAACATTTATCAGCATTCATGGGCTCTGGGCCATTTCACAGATACCTCCACCTATTTTTCTTGGCAACAATCTGAAACAATCTGCCTTCGCACTTCTGAAAAGCTTCCTTATCTAGGAAGAGCTACCAAGCTGTACTTGAAAAACAAACAATCTCTCTGGAAAAGTCAAGTAACTGCTGAGTGACATGACAAAAAGCCTGTTAAATCAGGAATGGGTGTATGGAACCCCAGAATCTCATTTGTGCCTCCCTCCCAGTGGATGGGACCAAAATGTTCTGCTCCATGTTTTAACTATTGTGTGTGTGGGGGGGAGGGGGAACAGGGTCTGGCTTCCCCTCCCTTCAGAGGCAACTCCCTCCCCAAATAGGCCCCCCATGATGCCACAGACCCCTCTGAAGACCTAACATGGGAAGTCCAAGGCCTGCCAAAGTTAGGAATCACTGGAGGGGTACCAGCCTACCTGTGGGGAGAACTGGCAAGGGCCCACAGCAGGCCATTCAAATCTCATCACGTCCAACTTGCTGTGATTTGTTATTGTGAATGCAGCCTGATACAGTTTCCCAATGTGGCAATCTCCAAACTGGATGTGATCCATTCTCACTGCTGCCGGAGAAGAGGGCAAGCGGTCAGCACACACACACACACACCCAGCAGCTACACCTGGAGCCCTTCCTAGTGAGACCAAGTGAGGTGGAAGGAGGCTCCACAGGCTCTGCTGGCCTTGCCTCGCCCTCAAATTGCGCATCCCCCACCCTTCCTGTGAAGGACGGCATCCGAGGATTCGACTGGAAGTGTCGCAGTGAGACAGTCGGGGAATTAGTGGGCTCTGATCAGCTCCGCAAAAACCCAGACTGACAAACTGCCGCCAAGGGGTCTTCAGACCGAAACCGTCCTGTAGGGACGGGGATGAAGGAGAGGTACCTCAGAAGACCAAAAAGAACAGGCAAGTTCCTCGAAGGTCAGAGGAAACTCTCTACGACTCGGCGGCGGGGGGTGGCAGCCATTGCGGTTGTCACGAAGCTGGGGCAACCAGACTAAACATTGAGCAAGAGCGGTGAATGGAATGGAGTTTTTTGAAGCTGGGTGAGTGACAGCCAACTCACAGGTGAAACAACAATAAGAAAAAAATCTTTAAATCTGAAGACCCCTAGCGAAAAAATGGCAGCTAATGAGCATGGGGGGAAGAAAAGAGGATGTTGAAGCATAATTTAAAAGGGACAAAATCCCGAATAGAAAATTAACTTTTGAACAAAACTATTTGGAAAATAATTTGGAAAAATTTAAAAACTAGAGAAATCACCCCCAGATTGATTAAAGGATTGGAAAGAAATAAATAAATCCTTTTTTTCCTTTCTTTTTTGAATTTTAAGAAAAACAAAAGAGAATGGACAATAAGCCCTGTAATAAAAGTCTTGTATAAGCAAAAGAAAAAAGGAAAAAAGAAGTGAAAAGATTTGAAAAACTGGACAAAGTTGCAGATTTCATGGATGGGAAGAGTGGCAGTAATAAAAATGAATAACTTGCCCAAAATGTTATTCCTTTTCCAGACTATTCCGATAAAAATGGGGATTTTTTTTTTTTGACTGATTAAATAGATTAACTACAAAATTTATTTGGCAAGGAAAGAAGCCTAGAATTAGGTTAAAAGATACCAGAGAGAGAGGAGGAGCCGCCCTCCCAGATTGGGAGACCTACTATCAAGCAGCAGGATTAGTTTGGATAAAGGAATGGATGGAATTGGAAAATAAAAGGCTGCTAACATTAGAAGGACATGATCTAACTATAGGGTGGCACTCATATTTGTGGGGAGGAAAACAAAATATTTATGGATACTTTAGAAGGCACACAATTAGGAATGCTTTACTAATAATTTGGAATAAAATTAAAAAACAGCATTATGTACAAATCCCATCTTGAATTTCCCCAGAGGAAATTTTAACATCCAAATTTAGTAGACTGGACAAAATTAATTAGGTATAGAGACATAATAACTAAGAGGGGAATATTAAAAACTAGAAACGAATTGGAACTGGACTTAGGAAGAGAAGTGCAATGGTGGACATATCTGCAGATAAATTCAAAGTACACAGAGGATATAAAAAAATATCAAGTTCGAATAGAAGAAACAGAATTAGATAAAATCATACTAGGGAATGATCGAAAACTAATAAGTAGACTATACAAGTTTCTAATTTGATATAAAATGGAAGAGGAAACGGTGAAAGACACGATGATCAAATAGGCACAAAACTTTAACCATGTGATAGAAATAGAGAAGTGGGAGAGGATGTGGAAAACGAACATGAAACTAACAATTGCGATACAAGGAAAACCAGATGAAAATGTTTTATAGATGGCACCTCCCACCGGCCAGAATTGCGAAAATGTTCCCTACCAACTCCCCGAAATGTTGGAAGTGCAAGACTGGCTACGGAACATACTATCATCAAAGAAAGAAGAATCAAAGTATTATAAGATTTGGAGTAGATGGTATGAATGGTTGAAACATAAGGAAATAAGTTAAATGAATGAAGAAAGGAGGGGGAAAATGTGTATGATCTTTTGTTAGTAAAGAAGAAATGATATAAAGTAGAAAATGAACGTCAAATAAGTATATACTTAAATATTTGTAAATATTGATGTATAGAAAGAGTAGACCGCTGTGTATAGCTGAAAGAAAAGTGATATTTTTCTTTTTTGTGTTACTTTTTGTTGTATGTGTATGTTTGATTTTTAATGTGTTTTTAATGTGTTTAAAATAAAAAACTTTTTAAAATTTAAAAAAGAGCTGTTTAAATTCGGGCTGGACTATAAAACTGATTTGGTATTTTTAAAGCTAAAAAGAAAAAGAGAAGCGAGTTAAGATAGTTAATGTAGATTGAAACAAAATGGATACTTGTTAGATAACCAGAAATTGTGGATTGCAGAGAGACACCTTCAGGAGCAAAAAGGAACATTGCAACTTGCTCTTTGTTTTGGAAAATTGTGAACTTTACAGATAACAGCCGTGAGAACTTTTGGGGAGGATTCCTTTGTCTGCAAGCAGCTTGACTTTGGGAAAAAAAAGGAAGACAATTGAACTTTTAAAATTGGAATAATACTAACTCAAAAAGAATAAAATGGCACAGGAAATTAGAGAAATGATTAAATCGATGTACTTGTCATGAAAAATGGAAATAAGAGAAATAACTACTGCTGCATGGGGAATTAAAATCTGAGGACATAAAAATTGAGATAGAGCATACGCAAGCTGACAAGGAAATAAAGACTGAGAAACAAGACACAGAAGCTGAAAATAAAGAAGATAAAGACAATGTGATTAAATATGAAAAAGTAACTGAACATGTGGATAGTAATAATAAAAAGGAGGTTTTTAGAGATTACATTGGGATTAACAATGAAAAAAATAGAGAGGATGGAAAGAGACAAATGAGGAAAGAAGGCTGGAACAGAAAGAATATAAAGAACTTAAATGATTACACTGGGATTTACAGTGAAAAGATAAAAAAGAGAGAAAAAGAGTGGAAAACAACAGGAAATATAGGGCAAAATAGAAGAATCTAGGACTTTGAAATACAGAATGATAATACTGGACTAAACAGTGGGCTAAACAGTGGTGAAATTAAAAAAAGAGAAAAGAGAGGGGGAACCAGGGATGAAATGCTCCCGGTGTGGACTGAATTGCCCGATCTGATGGAGTGATGGAGGCGGGTGGTTTGAAGAACCGGTAGCAAAAATCCCTGTCTCCCCCCCACCCCCATGCCCAGCTGAGCCGTGTGATCATCAGAAGCTTTTTTTCTTTTAAATGGCTCTGACGATCCCAGCTGAGTTGCCTGATCGTCAGAAGTTTTTTTAAAAACCCTCTGCCGATCAGGCAACTCAGCTTGGATCGTCAGAGCCATTTAAAAGAAAAAAATTGTCAGAGCCATTTAAAGGAAAAAAAGTTTTTTTCTTTTAAATGCCTCTGACGATCCCTTTTGAAGAGCCTTTTGAAAGCATTTTTTTTACAACCTCTTAGCCGAAGAGGTTGTAGAAAAAATGGTTTTAAAAATAATGTTTAAAAAATTGGCCACGCCCACCCAGTCACATTACCCACCACCACCACCAAGCCATGCCCACAGAACTGGTAGTAACAAATTTTAGATTTCACCACTGGGGGGGAACAATGGGAAATATAGGGCAAAACAGGAGAGATCAAGATTTTAAAGCACGGGAAAAAAGGGGAAAGAAAAAGGTAAAAATAAAAAT
Organism: Pantherophis guttatus; assembly: GCF_059756535.1. Classification (NCBI taxonomy): domain Eukaryota; kingdom Metazoa; phylum Chordata; class Lepidosauria; order Squamata; family Colubridae; genus Pantherophis; species Pantherophis guttatus. Next base: position 26,493,961 of record NC_142073.1, read on the forward strand.
GAAAAGAGAGAAAAGGAGAAAGAAATGAAAGAGGAATATGATGTATATATCTAGAACTGAAATATGAATTGTAGTAAGAAATAATGGTAAATCATATGATGGTGAAAATGAAATGAATAATAATTGGAATATTATCATTTGTATTTTTGAAATCTAGATAATGATGAGGTTTTTTTAGAAATATGAATAAGTTTAAATTGTAATAATTGAAATACTTTTAATGGTTTATGGTGGTGTGTGTAGAAATGATTAAGTGACGATTTAGAACAATACATGGGAAAAGCTATATGATTAGAGGATAACAGCTAGAATATTTTTAAATTTAACTAAAGAAATTGTAATAAATGAAATATTTTTAATTGCATATCGTGGTGAAAGTAGAAATGATTAAGATGTGGTTTGGAGGATCATATGGGAAAAATTAATTGATGTATGAAAATGGAACTAATCCACGTTTATATTCTTTTTTTTTCTTGTTTGAATATATAAATAAAAAAGATATTTACACAATTAATTGATTTATATTAAAATGTTAGACTGTATTATTTAAGGAAATGTATGTTATAAAATAAGTGGGTTTACTATTCTTATAAGAATTGAACAACTGTAACACCACAAAATTAATTAATCTGATGATGGATACAAAAACAGATTTATTTTATTTATTTGATTTGATTTGATTTCTATACCGCCCTACTCCCGAAGGACTCAGGGTGGTGCACAGCCAAACAATAAAACACATACATACAAAATTTAAAAGTAGAATAAAATCAAATTAAATAATTTTGGCCCCGACAAATTTAAAACCCCAAACTATTTAAAACCAATTTTAAAATTGAATGTATAAAATACTAAAAGATATTTAAAAATTAAAAATCTTTTATAAAAGAGGGAGAAAATTAGGCCAGGCCCGCCTGGTGAAATAATAAGGTCTTTAAAGCGCGGCGGAAGGTGCGCAGATCCGGGATCCTCCGTATCTCTGGGGGTAGAAGATGACAATGAGAAGGGGTTTAATATGGAATAGAAGGGAAAAATGGAATTTGGTTAAAATTAGAGATGAAAATAAAGGGTAATATTGGTAAAAAATAGGTGAAAATAAATACTATGGCAAAAAGGAGGTATAGAAATTGTAATTTTAGTTGAAAGGACTAAAAACTGTTTAAATTTGTTAACCGGCCAAATACTCTGTTCAGCAAAAATACATTGCATGTTTGTGTGTGTGTATGTGTAAAAAATAAAAAACAACTTTTTATAAAAAAAAAAAAGACGGCATCCGATTCGGCCAGTTCGTGAATTAAAGAGGGAGAGGAAAAGCATTCAGTTGCTGAACTGAGAGAAGATGTCCAACATTCAGACCTCTTCTCTTTCAGGAGGAAAAAAATGGGTGGAAGCGGCCTGGCCAAGCCTCCTCAGAGAAAGGCTGGGTCTCCTTGTGGAAGCCCTCTTGCTGGGCAAAGGAAGAGGCACAAGTGATTTGGGCCCTTTGTCCTGGGAGCCTCGGAGAAAAAGAAGGGCCTTTCCCACCCGCCTTCCGCACCCTCTGCAGTTTCTCAGGCTGACTCACCCTCTCCTGTGTTCTCATCCAGTTGCCCTTCAATGTCCTCTGCATCAGTCTCGGCCATTGGGCTATGAACATTGTCTAGTGTGACATTATCCTGGTAGCCTTCGCCAACCATCTGGATGCTGGTTTCCTCATACTGGTTGTCCACAATAGAAAGGTGGATCAGCCCTTCGACTCGCTGGACCAAGCTGGGCTGGAAAATCACATCCAACTCAGCTGCCTCCCCACTGTGCAGCACCAAGGAGGCCGTGTGTGGTTTTCGGACTACAAAGATGCAAAGAGTGAGTGTGAGTGTTAAAAGCATGGAAAGAGTTCCCTTGCACTGTAGCAGAGACCTGTAGTGGCCCACAGACAGCTAGTGCTGCACTCTTACTCATCCCTCATCCCCTCCTTCCCAGCGCAGAAGGAGCTCTTGCCCCAGGCAGAGAGGCAGCTTTTACCTCCATCGCTGGGCTCGCACTCCTCGTTCTGAGAAGAGAGGTAAATGCACTGGGTGGTGGGCCTGGGCCTCAGGGTGAAGGCCCCACTCTCATCGGACACATCCAGGTACAACTGCGAGAGGGAACAATGAGGATAATAAATGCCCTGAAATGGAACCCATGACTTCCATAGAACTGAAATTTGGCAAACTTTATAAAACATTTCATGACATTAAATTGTCATAAAGCATTTTATGATCTAATACAAAATGTCATAAAATATTTTCTGTGCTGATGTTTGACTGTGCTGTACAGTTCAATGGGGGCTACTTTCAAGGCAGAAACATATTCTCTGAATGTATCCCTGAATTTTTAGGACCTTTTCCAGGGCATTAGAAGCCCTGCCACTGTTGAAGGCCTTGAGGAACCTGGTAAGGAAATATCTGACACAATGATATTGTCTAGCTCTCCTCATAGTTATTCAGCACCCACATTCTTTAGCAAAGAGTCTTGAGTCTCAGAAAGCTTTCCACAGCTCTGATTTCAATTGGCAGTATGTAGGCTACCTCAGGAACACTGGATTTCCCATCTGTCTTCCCTTGTCCTTTTATCCCCCCCTCCCCCAAATCTCAGCTGCCCTTGTTTTCTGATCCCTAGAAATAGGGCAACTCTCAGAGGGGTGGAAGCAAGTGAGCAGCACTAATAGCCCAGCAAGGAAAGATGGCAGAGAGAGCACTTTTTTGCCACAATGGCACTCTAAGCCTTCCCCCCTCAAGACCCCCTTCCCAGTCTATGATTGCTCTTCTGAGCACTGGCTGCTACCTGGACTAAAAGGCTGCCGCTATTCTTAAGAACAAGGGGGAGCACTTCCGTGTGACCTAAGAGGAGCTTTCTGAAGAGGAGGAGTGGGTTCCCCTTTTTATTGCGAAGAACAGGGCGCACAATGGTGATCTGAGGAAGGCTGCCATCTCCACTGACTTCAAAGGATAGAGCTCTTGATCTGGCAACCACACTGAAAGACAAGAGAAAGCGTTGTTCTTATGTGCAGATTAAGAAACATGCCCTCTTCAGCAGCCAATTGGGAATTACCTGGGCATTGCATCTACTGAAGCCTCAAAAATGCACTGGTAGTTTTGCATGGCCTGTGGTGAGAAGGTCAGGGTTGCAAAGGCATGCGAATGACTGGCGATGGACATGCGCACAGGATGGAGCTCAAAGGTGTCGCTGATTCGGGAAGTGGACTGAGGAAACATCCATAGAGCAAGCAGAACTTCAGGAATCACTCCAGAGAAAGCTCTGAGTACCCCACCCACCACCCCACCCATTACACGCTATGGAGTTTGGCTGCAGTATATTTCTAAGAGCTGTGGTGGTGCAGTGGTTAGAATGCAGTACCAGCTGACAACAGTTCGGCAGTTTAATCCTCACCAGCTCAAGGTTGACTCAGACTTCCATCCTTCTGAGGTGGGTAAAATGAGGACCCAGATTGTTGGGGGCAATATGCTAACTCTGTAAACCACTTAGAGGGGGCTAGAAAGCGCTGTGAAGCGGTATATAAGTCTAAGTGCTATTGCCATTTCTATTCTACTCAACCTGCCTGTAATGGGAATGGACAACCTCGTCTTTCTGCTTATTGTAAGAAAAGTCAGGAACAGGCCTCTCTAAATCAATGGCTCCCAGAGCATCTACCCCTTCGCAAGACAGGCGGGCAGGCGCAAGCACTCACCAAATTGCTACACGATTAATGTTCTTCCGAGCCTCCCATGAAATGGAATGGGACAATGTTACAAAACATGTCATGTAAACACTGTCCTCCTCTTACCTTGGCAGAAATGGGCTTTGTGATCATGACAACATCGCAGGGGATCCGGCCAGGGTTGCAGATCTTGAAGCGGGCTGTTGCCTGGTGCCCAACCAGGACATTGTTAAAGAGAAACTTGTTCTCATCTGTCACAAACACCCCTTCGCAGCCTATGGACTTCAGCACCTGGCTGAGGTTGCCACTGTTACAGATCCGATGCTCCTCGTAAATGATCCCTGGATTGTCAGTCACAAATCCTTGGGAAACCAACATGACAGCAACTGTCAGGGACTCTTTCCTCATCATATGCACAAGATCACAGGAACTGCAGGAGGCAATTTCAGCAAGGATCCTGGCAACTAATCAGCATTCCCCAACCCCTTCTTCTAACTTAAGCTGCCTGCTTTCAACCTGAGAGCTGCGAGGTTGACTTTTGCACTACCTTCAGGGGTGCTAGAGAGAGATTCTCCCTAGACTTGACGTTGCCTTGTCCTTCTCCTCCTCCCCCCTTCCTCCTCCCTGAGCGAGAATAGGAATAGGAATAGGAATAGGAATAGGAATAGGAATAGGAATAGGAATAGGAATAGAATAGAATAGAATAGAATAGAATAGAATAGAATAGAATAGAATAGAATAGAATAGAATCTGGAAGGGACCTTGGAGGTCTTCTAGTCCAGCCCCCTGCTCAAGCAGGAGAACCTATGCCATTTCAGATAAGTAACTGTTCAGTTTCTTCTTTAAAACCTCCAGTGAAGGAGCACCCACAATTTCTGAAGGCAAAGCTGTCCCACTAGTTATTTTTTTTTTTTTTAAATTTGATTTATATGCCGCCCTTCTCCGGAGACTCAGGGCGGCTTACAATGCGTTAAGCAATAAGTTAATTGTCCTCACTGTTAGGAAGTTTCTCTTTAATTCCAGGTTACTTCTCTCTTTGGTGAATTTGACATCCCTGAACTAGAAGACCACCAAGATCCCTTCCAGCTCTATTTCTATTATTTCTATTTCTATTTCAATTTCTATTATTTCTATTTCAATTTCTATTATTTCTATTTCAATTTCTATTTCTATTATTTCTATTTCTATTATTTCTATTTCAATTTCTATTATTTCAATTTCTATTATTTCAATTTCTATTATTTCAATTTCTATTCTAGATTCCCTACCACCCTGGGCCCCACCACACCTTATTTCCCAGAGGCCTTGGCTAGCCAGCAAGGACATTTATCTCATTAAACAGGAGACTAAGTTCCCAGCCCAGAGAACCTCATCCATTTCCTTGGGGGGTAATAGTGTCAAACTCATTCCAAGTTAAAAAGCCAGACCAATCCTCAAAGCATTCAGATGACATCCATCTTAGAGTGAATCTAAATGCTTTGAGATGGAGTGAGGTGAGAGGAACTTCTCTCACCTCTCTTGCAAGTTGTCTGGCCTTCAATAGCAGCAGCAGTCAAAAGCCCCCTGGGCTTCAGAAGGTCCAATGACCAGGCACTGTGGAATGGGCATAAGAAACCAAGACTGTGTTCGCTGAGCACAGTCCACCCATGTCTCCTGCTACATCTCCATCTGCCCATTACTACACTAATATTCATGCCTGCCCTCCTCCCTCAGGAGGCCAAGCCTCCATGAAGACCTGAGGTAGCCTTCTTCCATGCCAAGGTGCTAATGCCTTCATCAGAAATATTTTCAGAAATCTTTGTATGTTGGTAATCTCTCAGAAATGCACTTTAACCTTTCTTTTGACCATCTCTTTCTAAACCAGGCCTTCATCTAAGGGACAATTACATGTTTAATACCTCAGGTTGTTTCTCAGGAAAAATAAAACTTGATTTCCTGGTTCTGGTGTGTAGACCATGGTCTGTGTCCTCAGGCAGTGTAAGCCAGGAGCAAGATAGAAGGTCTATCTACCTGGGATGCAGGACTCTGCAACAAGAGTGTAGAGGATGCCTCCGGGACTGTCTTCAGGGTCTCGGTCTGTGATCTCAATGATCAGATATTCTTCACACTTCCCAGCAGGCTCAGCAAAGCAATCCACTGTGATGACCTGATGGCCTCCTGCAGCAATGTTTCCATATCCCGGAGACACAGTGAACATACCGGAAGAGAAGCGAGCCTGTGGAGAAGATATGGATTGCTTTCTCTTAAACAACTGCTGGTGATACCAGCTGTTCTCCAGCAAGAGAGGGAGATGCAAACAAACAAGTCTGCAAAGGAGCCCTGGAGATTCAGCAGTGGCAATTGTTTCCCAAGGGCCAGTGAAAACCGAGGAAAGTGAGACAGGGCAAAGTCTTTCCTTGATTCACAGAGAAGCACCCCAAGTGTGGGATCCATGCTGGGAAATCATCTTCCTATGGTCCTCCCCACTGGAGCTGCACCTTCTGGATCATATGTCCCTGGCCCTGTTTCCCTTGGACTTCCAGGGGCTTGAGGTTCTGGAGCAGCATGGAGAAAACTGGATGGGAGAATCCTGCCCCATGCCCATTTTCTCCAAATAAACATGAACGTTGCCTAATCAAGGCTGGCTGTTCGGGGTAGGGGTGGGGGTGGGAGATTCACCTGTTGGCATCACAGCGGGACAGCTATGGGATAGCAGAGCTCTGTGGAGCCCCGTAAAACCCAGCCGATACCTGCTTGCCAGGAGTCTCTACAGGGTCAAAGCCACTGAAGAAAGTGGCTGGTGAAGAAAGGAGGGACACTTCGTAGATCGCGAGGAAACAGCAATTTCCTTGCTTGATCCAAAGAAACCCTCCTGATCAGCAGCAGAGACGACGGCCATTTTGGCAAGACCGAAGCTGTGACAACTGAGACAAGAAGATTATGAGCTGGAGCGGTTTGTGAACAGAGGATTGGAACTGGTGAGACAACTTTCAACTTCTATATTAGAGATTGAAACCTAAATAAAAGAGTTCTTTTTAAAAAAGCCTCTCCAAAACGCTAAGAAAGAGGTGATTTATCACACGGAGAAAGATTATAGACCCAAAAGTGAAACTAACTTTTAACGGAAGACTATGAAGCTTTAAAATATAGGAAGTCCTTCTACAAGACTGGAACTTGTAGTAGTGTGAAAAGTGACTTAATTTGTGGATAACACTGTCTGATTACTGGAAGAAATCATATACGGAAAAAGGAATTTTGGTTTTTTTTCTCCGCAATCTTTTTGACAATCAGCTGTTCTATCCTCATTTTGTTTAATGCTGGAACTTAGAGCAGGATGCCACCTACTGGTGAAAGAAGATATTATACTAGTACATGGTGGGAAAATACCTTGGCAAGTGAGGATTGATTGATAACAGAAGAAAATCAAGGAGGAGGAGAAAGTCAAACAATACCTGGAAGGCCTCTTTATTTTGGTTCCATATCTACTGGTGTTTTGGCTGCTTGGAAGTATTTAGTGAACCTTTTGAAGATTTTTAAGGCAAGGTGGACTATAATTAACAAGAAACATCCTTGAAACTGAACAATTGATTCTGTGGATTAAAGAGATTTGGGGAACTCTGGTGGGCCAATCTGGATTATTAATACTATTTGATAGAACACTCTGCAAGGTGAAAGAAGAAAGGAGAAGGATTAAACAGGACTTAAAAATTTTAATAATTTTGAGGGTGCAAATTAAAAAAATTTAAGGACTATAAATTTTGGGGATTCTGAGGAACAGTCTCGGGACCAAGTAAACTTTATTAATACCTTGTTTTCCCCACAATAAGACATCCCCTGATAATAAGCCCAATCAAGCTTTTGAGTGCATGGCAATAAAGCCAAGCGGGCCTTTCAGGGTTCAAAAAATATAAGACAGAGACTTATTTTTGGGGAAACATGGTACTGGCATTTTTGGTGTTTCTGGGCAATTGGGATATTGGAATCTTGGTGGAATACTGAGTAATTTTTAGCCTATTAAATTATTACAAAATGTTTCAACAGGGGACAACAAATACAGTTCATAAAGAAATATTATTGATGTTTCAATGTATTCAGGAAGATATGACAAGGCATCATAAGGAGATGATGGAACTGATGTGAGACTAGAAAACCCCCAGCAAATGACAATAAAAGATGAACAAAAAACTCAGAAAATAGAAACCAGAAGGAGCTGAGGAAAGAATTGAGGAGATAAATTAAAAAAATGATACAAGCAGATAAAGATATGGAAGAGATAGTAATAATTCTTAAAACAGAACAGATAGATTACTCTTTAAGAGCTCAAAATATAGAAGAGAATAAAGAGAAAGTTCTCCCAAAAGTGATGAAAGAATTACAGATGGGTGCTCTAGAGATCTAACAGCAAGAGATAGGTGTTGAGGCAGATGAAATACTTAAGATTAAATAAGCGTTATGTAAGGAGATACAAGATCCCAAGGGAGAAACATGAAAGGTTTACCAAAAAGTCAATAAGAGTTCAAATTCTAAAAAGGGCAAGAGATGATGGATAGATATAGAATACTTCTTAATATGGTGGCTACTTTATTAAGAGTTAGAAAAAAGAGGTAGAAAGTAGAAATTGGGAAAATAGTATTATATATACTGATATATAATAGAAATATATTATAACTACAATGTATACACAAATGTTAGAAGTTGAAAGATTATGATAATGTATATCTAAATAATATTATTATTATTAGTATTGTGTATAAAGTATATCGACCCAGACAATACACTGCTCACTAAGCACTTATGGAGGTTAAAGAAAAAACTACAAATAAAATTATATATAAAAAAAGGCTGGCCGTCGGGGTGGGAGAAGTGGAAAGTAGAAGAAGCCATCCTTTGCCTACCTGCCCTATCAGGTTCATGTCTTTCTGCAAAGAATCTGCGTGTTTGCTTTGCCTGCCCGTGCTCATAAAAGCGTTCTGCCGGCTGATGTCTGTGTCACGGGAACGGGAACTTTTGATATTAGAGTTTCTGAAAGAGGAAGCATTACAAAATAGTCTCAGAGCACAGGCAGGTAAGGTTGCATGAGGATGCACAGTCCACTTTCTGAGAATGTGCTTTACAAGCCTTCGGGATCATACCCACACTCACCTTCCCAGGGCCACAATAGACCTCCCCAAAGGAATCAAAAGAGAGATCCCACACACATACTGGCCAAGTTGGGAGATCCCCAGGGGGTCTTTGTGGCGAATCTGAGCTCTGCTTCCACTTCCACATTTTACACTTCTGGGTTGTGGTAACTGTGAGAGTTCTCACAAGAACATTTGATGCATGTGTCCTTCCTTTGAAGTGCTAGTTCCTTACTCAAGGAAAGCGCAGACTGGCTGTGAGGGCTGCAGTTCCCTATTCTGCTCCCCAAAGTTTCTCATGGTAGAACAGTTGGAAAAAGTTAAATCGAGTAGTGGGCAACATGTTGATGACAGGCTAGCCATCAAACCCATCTGAGAGCATCTCTGAGGTCATCCACTGTCCTGATTGTAGACATGTAAATTCCTGATTGAAGTAAGGACCATTGTCCCCCAAGAAGATGGTCCAAAACAAGACTCCTGAACAGTCTTCCTGATGGCTTCCCCATTGGCTTTGCTTGTGGGAAGCCGGCAGAGAACTTCATAAATTGTGATTGTGTGACCGCATTGTTGCAATGGCTCTAAGTCCTTCCAGTTCAGGGTCATCATAACTTTGAATGGTTGCTGAACAAGTGGTTGTAAATACTAGATTGTACCACTGAAGAAACTTCAGGGTAGACACCAGGAGAAGTTTCCTGATGGTACCAAGTGTCATGCAGTGGAACAGGCTGTCACGTAAGTGTCTCATTATGTGGGAGATTCCCTTTTGCTGGAGGTCTTCAAAGGTCATCTATCAGATGATCTGGTAGATCCCAGTTGAATGAATTGACCATTAAGATCTCTTCCAAGGGTGTGATTAAAATTAAAATTTACAATTGGGTACCAACCTTTAGAACAGTTTCTGGGCCAGAACGGCTTCTGCTTCACTAGGATCACTTGGGCAGACAGCGATCCCTGAGTGCTGCCACATTTAGGAAAATTCTAAAGAAAATGAACCTTTTTGCCAGGCAAAAACATTTTCCTTCTTCCAGGTATTTCTATAGATTATATTGGTTTCATTTTCAAACACCTGCTCTACATGTGAATGTTTATCTCTTTCTTGTGCTATTTACATATTGCAATTTTTGTTATAAGAAAGTTTTAGTATTTTAAATAACTTTATAACCTGCTCTGAGAACTTTAATATAATAAATAAATTTCAAGAAACAAATGCACACATGAGCACATAGAAAGATGCGGCCGTGCTGAGAAGTGAAATTCTGCTGTTCTCATCTCTAAATATGTCTCTGTTCTATGGGCATCTGATTCCATGCACAGAACAAATCAGACTGACAGATCCCAGTGGCCCGATCCCCGAAGACGAAGCTCACCCTTTCCTTGCTGTAATCACAACATCACGGACTTGCTTGCAGATGGTGAACTTAAAGTCCAGGACCCCTTTGTTCTCGATGGTGAAGCTGCTGGCCTTCCGGGTGCCGTTCATCAGCGGCCCAAAGTTAATGACAGATGGAGGGACAATATTGTACTTGCTGAATAAGGACAGCACTGACAATCGGATAGGGATGGTGGCGATGGTCTCCCCCCCCTCACAGAGGGAAGGCTCAATCACCTAGAGCGAGCAGGAAAAGAGGCTCAGGCCGATGGCTGGCTCCCACCTTGTTGGCTCTAATGCTAGCTGAGCAGCCTTCTTTCCACCCAGTTACACCCAGGGGTCTTACATGGCACTGCAGAACAGGCTTGTCCTCAATTTTCACTTCCTTCTTCGAATGAAAGACAATCTGGACCTGTGTAGGACGGTCATTGGGACTCAGATTCCCCTTCTGGGGCTGGATGGTGAACAGCTGACCCAGGTTAGACATCCCATATTCTGTGGATTCAATAACCAAGCTGGGGAAGAAGAACACAATCCTAAATATCCACAATCTCTTGCATCTGTTTCTTTGTGGTGTGGGTCTCATCATCTCAATTGCCCATCCACCCACCCATCCAATCACAATTTCTTAGTCTGAGAGTTAGACTTTGCGGAAGAGCTTTGCGGAAGCCAGTGTGCCTCTCCAACCAACAAGCAGCCCACTGTGGCAATTACAGATTAAAAGCATGCATGTACACATTTCAAAATTAAAAAAGGCCTCAAATAATAACATTTAAATAAAATGTGAACAATGCAGACTTTATTGAACAAAAAGGGTGTGCGGGATTTGGAGTGTTGGAATTGTAGGACAAAAGTGTGAGTGAGGTGAACTCGAATGACTAATCTTTGAGGCTTTCATTGAGCTTTAATTAATGATATTGAAGCAGGGAGCAAAGGCAGAACAAAGGGAATCCTCTGAAGAGCAGGGCTTACCTGAAAGCAATCTCATATTTGCCTTTGTTCTTCATTGATAACATCTGCTTCGCTTCGTCCATAACTCTGACAATCCCAAATTCCAAACCACCATTTGTTCCTGTAGGGCCACAAACAGAAAAGAAGGCATGAAGCTGAGGAAAATGCTCAAAACTGTCAGCCTGTGGGACTCATTGGCGCTATGTTCTATTACTATTCTGAACCCTCCTGACTTTGGAGAGGGCTATTTCCACCTGAATGGGAGACTGGTACATGGCTGCATCCCGTCGGCTGAGGGGGCTAGACATTTGCCTGACCACTGTGAGAGGGTGGCCAGGTGTCAGAGCCCCTGGGGGCTGAACCGGGAGGCTTTCTACATATATGCACTTTACCAGTGAGGGGACTTTACCATCGGTTTTTACCATCGGACAAACCGCCGTGAGAGGGCGATTTTTGGACCTGACCCCCGGACGCTGTCTATATGCATCGGTTCATTGCTACCACCTCACCACAAGAGGGGGCTGTCCAGCTGACCTAACCACCATGAGAGGGTGGTTGGATCTATTTCCCCCTTGAAACTGTGGTCGTCTTGGCTTTGGACTATGTCCTCTGTTGTGAGGGGACAGGGGACTTGGTCCTGCGAATATGTCTCTGAGATCCCCCATTCCTTTGTCTTCTCCTCGGTCCTTTATATACACCCTCAGGATATGGTCGTGTCACCCATTATGATCAATGTACTCAGCAGCGGAGCTTCTTGGTCTGCGAGACTCCCCCCTCTCGCAGGCTTGGCCCTCCATTCTATCGAGGGCCTACCTCGATCATCATCGAGGGAGCCCCGAGAGGTGGCATGCCGCAAAGAGGGGGCTGCGGGGTTTTTTAAAATTGTCCTTGTCTAAACTCTTAAGGGGTTCGGGGAGGGGGGAGGGGGGTGGGATTGGAATTAGGGTTGTGGGTTTGGGGGATAACCCACTAGGGGGAGAGTTGGGCTTGGCCAGGATGTTCGGCGGGGGGGGATCTGGAGGGGGTCGAGCTGGTCCAGACTGTGTTTTTACCATCGGTACTGTGTGTGGGAGAGGTAGATATGGCGGGAGCAGGGGGCCATATCATGTTAAGGGAGCACGCACCCGCTGTCTTCAAGCGGTAGGGTGCTCCGGCCCCCAAGGCTCCACCCGTTCTCCAGGTAGTACAGACCTTCAGGGCCCGGGCCTTCGCCTGATGCTGTGCAACGCCAGGTCCGTAGTAAATAAAGCCCCCCTCATCTGTGATCTTGTTTACGAGGGGGGAGCAGACCTGGCGGGTATCACGGAGACCTGGTTGGGCCCAGAGGGAGGGGTCCCTCTGGTAGAAATGTGCCCACCAGGTTTCCACGCATTCCATCAGCCAAGGTCACAGGGGAGGGGCGGGGGAGTAGCGGTTATTATTAGAGAAGGCCTTAGGCCGAGGGAGACCACTGTACCTCAGACAGCTGGTTATGAGTCCCTCCTTGTGAAGTGGTTCAGATGGGTTTGCTGATCACGTACCTGGCTCCCTGCCACATGGTGGCAGCCCTGCCCGAGCTACTCAACGTTATTGCCGCGGTGGCGGTTGATACCCCCAGACTTATGGTCATGGGGGATTTCAACCTGCCATCCGTGGGTGAGGCGTCTGAGGTGGCTCGGGAGTTCATGGCTTCCATGACGGCCATGGACCTGACCCAACTAATTCATGGCCCTACGCACACTGGGGGAAACACACTGGACTTGGTTTTTGTCTCTGGACAGTGGTTGAGTGATCTCGAGATAGGGGATATAGTCATCGAGCCCTTGTCATGGTCGGATCACTCGCTCCTTCGCCTTGACCTTCGAACCGCGGCACCCCGCTGCAGGGAGGCGGAACTGATAAGATGGAACCGCCCCAGGCGCCTGATGGAACCTGATAGGTTCCAGATGGAGCTTGGGCCAATCCCGGAGGTTCTGGCTCACGCCTCATCTGGGGACCTAGTGGCCGCCTGGGATAGGGCGGCTGCTGGAGCCCTGGACCGAGTCGTGCCTTTGCGGCCTCTGACCTGGCGCCGATCTCGCCTGGCTCCTTGGTTTACCGAGGAGCTGAGGGAGATGAAGCGCCGGAAAAGACGCCTAGAGAGCTGTTGGAGGGCTAGTCTTTCTGAATCTGACCGAACACTGGTAAGATCTCATATTAGGAGTTACCTAGTGGCGATAAAAGCAGCAAAATGTACCCATTTTACTGCTCTTATTGCGTCATCAGATAATCGCCCGGCCGCCCTGTTTAGGGTGACCCGCTCCCTGCTCCACCAGGAAGCGCAGGAGGACCCCTTGTAGGGAAGAGCTGAGGATTTTGTTCAGTATCTGCATGACAAAATCACTCAGATTCGGGCAGGTCTGGACTCTGACTGGATAGATCCAGCGAGGGTGACGGAGGCAGGTCTTGAGACTGTTATCTGGGATGAGTTTGATCCTGTGACCCCAAATGATGTAGAAAGGATTCTGGGTAGATTGAACGCGACCACATGTTTGTTGGACCCGTGCCCCTCCTGGTTAGTGCTGGCTTCCCGGGAGGTGACGCGAGGCTGGCTCCAGGGGATTATAAATGCTTCGTTGGGTGAGGGTGTCTTCCCCGCCGCCCTGAAAGAGGCGGTGGTAAGGCCCCTCCTCAAGAAGCCTTCCCTGGACCCGGCAGTATTGGCTAATTATCATCCAGTCTCCAACCTTTGCTTCGTTGCGAAGGTTGTTGAGAGTGTGGTTGCGCGACAGCTTCCCCAGTACCTGGATGAAGCGTCGTATCTAGATCCATTCCAGTCGGGCTTCAGGCCTGGGTACAGCACGGAAACGGCATTGGTCGCGTTGGTTGATGATCTCTGGAGGGCTCGGGACAGGGGTTGTTCCTCTGTCCTGGTCCTGTTAGACCTCTCAGCGGCTTTTGATACCATCGACCATGGTATCATGCTGCACCGGCTGGAAGGGTTGGGGGTGGGAGGCACCGTTTTATGGTGGTTCTCCTCCTTTCTCTCTGACCGGTCACAGTCTGTGTTGACAGGGGGGCAGAGATCGACCCCGAAGCCCCTTATATGTGGGGTGCCGCAGGGATCAGTTCTCTCGCCCCTTTTGTTCAACATTTATGTAAAGCCGCTGGGCGAGATCATCCGTGGTTTCGGGGTGAAGTACCATCTGTACGCTGACGACACCCAGCTGTACATCTCCACCCCGGACCACCCCAACGATGCCCTTGAAGTGATGTCCCAGTGCCTGGAGGCCGTATGGATCTGGATGGGGAGAAACGGGCTCAGGCTCAACCCATCCAAGACCGAGTGGCTGTGGTTTCCGACGTCCCGATATAGTCAGCTGGCGCCATCGCTGGCTATTGGGGGCGAATCATTGGCCCCCACGGAAAGGGCTCATAACTTGGGCATCCTCCTGGATTCACGGCTGTCTTTAGAAGAGCACTTGACGGCCATGACCGGGAGGATTTTTCATCAGGTTCGCCTGATTCGCCAGTTGCGTCCCTTTCTAGATCAGGACTCCTTACGCACAGTCACTCATGCCCTCGTCACCTCTCGTCTGGACTATTGTAACACTCTCTACATGGGGCTCCCCTTGAGGTGCACCCGGATGCTCCAACTGGCGCAGAGTGCACGGTCCCGTAAGTAACCAGGTCCTAAGCCATGGAGCGCTTTAAAGGTGGTAACCAAAACCGTGAAGCGCACCCAGAAGACCACTGGGAGCCAGTGCAGCTCGTGCAGGAGGGGGGTCACATGGGAGCGCCACGTCGCTCCCGTCACCACCCGCGTGGCCGCATTCTGGACCAGTTGGAGCCTCCGGGTGCTCCTCAAGGGGAACCCCATGTAGAAAGCATTGCAATAGTCCAGGCGTGAGGTGACAAGGGCGTGAGTGACCGTGCGTAACGAGTCCCAATCCAGAAAGGGACACAACTGGCGAATCAGGCGAACCTGATAAAAAGTCCTCCTGGCCACGGCCGCCATATGCTCTTCTAAAGACAGCCGTGAATCCAGGAGGACGCCCAAGTTGCGAACCCCATCTGTGGGGGCCAACGACTCGCCCCCAATAGTCAGTGATGGCGCCAACTGACTATATCGGGACGTCGGAAACCACAGCCACTCGGTCTTGGATGGGTTGAGTCTGAGTCTGTTCCTCCCCATCCAGATCCGTACGGCCTCCAGGCACCGGGACATCACCTCAAGGGCATCATTGGGGTGATCTAGGGTGGAGATGTACAGCTGGGTGTCATCAGCGTACTGATGGTACTTCACCCCAAAACCACGGATGATCTTGCCCAGCGGCTTCACATAAATATTGAACAGAAGGGGCGAGAGGACCGATCTTTGCGGCACCGCACATACAAGGGGCCTCGGGGTCGACCTCTGCCCCCCTGTCAACACAGACTGCGACCGGTGGAGAGAAAGGAGGAGAACCACTGTAAAACAGTGCCCCCCACCCCCAACCCTTCCAACTGGTGCAGCATGATACCATGGTCGATGGTATCAAAAGCCGCTGAGAGGTCTAATAGGACCAGGACAGAGAAGCAACACCTGTCCCGAGCCCTCCAGAGATCATCAACCAATGCGACCAATGCCGTCTCTGTGCTTGGTAGTAGGCGGTCCCGCAAGTACCCAGGTCCTAAGCCATGGAGCGCTTTAAAGGTGGTAACCAAAACCTTGAAGCGCACCCGGAAGACCACCGGGAGCCAGTGCAGCTCGCGCAGGAGAGGTGTTACATGGGAACGCCATGTCGTTCCCATTACCACCCGCGCGGCCGCACTCTGCGCCAGTTGGAGCCTCCGGGTGCTCCTCAAGGGGAGCCCCATGTAGAGAGCGTTGCAATAGTCCAGGCGGGAGGTGACAAGGGCATGAGTGACCGTGCGTAACGAGTCCCAATCCAGAAAGGGACGCAACTGGCGAATCAGGCAAACCTGATGAAAAATCCTCCCGGTCACGGCCGTCAAGTGCTCTTCTAAAGACAGCCGTGAATCCAGAAGGACGTCCAAGTTGCGCGCCCTCTCCGTGGGGGCCAATGATCTTACCAGTGTCCGGTCGGATTCAGAACGACTAGCCCTCCAACTGCTCTCTAGGCATCTTTTCTGGCGCTTCATCTCCCTCAGCTCCTCAGTATACCAAGGAGCCAGGTGAGACCGGCGCCAGGTCAGAGGCCGCAAAGGCACGACTCGGTCCAAAGCCCCAGCAGCCGCCCTATCCCAGGCGGCTACTAAGTCCTCAGCCGAGTCGTGTGCCAGAACCTCAGGAAATGGCCCAATCTCCATCTGGAACCTATCAGGATCCATCAGGCACCTGGGGCGGAACCACCTGGTCGGTTCCGCCTCCCTGCACCGGGGTGTGGCGATTCGAAGGTCCAGGCAAAGGAGGGAGTGATCTGACCATGACAAGGGTTCAATCGCTATATCCCCTATCTCAAGACCACTCAACCACTGTCCAGAGACAAAAACCAGGTCCAGTGTGTGTCCCCCCATGTGAGTAGGGCCATAAATTAACTGGGTCAGGTCCATGGCCGTCATGGAAGCTATGAACTCCCGAGCCACCCCGGACGTCTCGCCGACTGATGGCAGGTTAAAATCCCCCATGACCATAAGCGGGGTGTCAACCGCCACCGCGGCTATAACGTCGAGGAGCTCGGGCAGGGCTGCTGCCACGTGGCAGGGAGCCAGGTATGTGACTAGCAAGCACAACTGCACCCTATGACCCCACTTCACAAGGAGGGACTCACATCCAGCTGTCTGAGGAACAGTGGCCTCCCTCGGTCTAAGACCCTCGTTAATGACAACCGCCACCCCCCCGCCCCTCCCGTGACCTTGGCTGATGGAATGCGTGGAAACTGGGTGGGCACATATCAACAAGGGGGGCTCCCCCCTCCTGGCCCAACCAGGTCTCCGTAATACCCACCAGGTCCGCACCCCCCTCCTGAATAAGGTCACAAATGAGGGGGGCTTTATTTACCACAGACCTGGCATTGCAGAGCATCAGCCAAAGGCCTGGGGCCTGAGGGTCCGTACAACCTGGGGAACGAGAAGAGCTTTGGGGGCCGGAGCGTGCCACCGCTTGCAACCAGCGAGGACGCACTCCCACCAAATGATGTGGCCCCCTGCTCCCGCCATATCTGCCCCTCCCACCTACAGTATCGATGTCATGGCCATCTGCATCATAAGCTCTAACCCCCTCCTTGACCCCTGAGTCCACACCTCCCATGCCGCGCCCCTCAGCTGGCCCAGATACCCTCCCCCGCGGATTTTCCCCCAAACCCACGTAACCTACCCCCCTCCCAGAATCCCTTAAAATCTTATTAAAAAATTTCCCTAAAAAACCCCATAACCCTCTTTTTGCTGTATGCCATCTCTCCGGACTCCAAAGTCCGTCATCGAGATAGGCCCTCGATAGAGCAGAGGGCCAAGCCTGCGAGAGGGGGGAATCTCGCAGTTTGAGGAGTTCTCCCAACAAGTACATTTTGTAACTAGATAGTCCATAGCTGGTGGGCATGTCCTAGCTATCCAGGGTCCCGTGGAGAGAGTATCAATCAGAGGTACAAGTCATTTTAGTCCCACTGACCTCTCACATCAGTGGTAGAAAACTTAAGCCATTTTGAACTCAGATGTAAACATTGGTCACCCTCTCACAGCAACCAAGACCATGCCCTCCGCCGTGCCCTCAAGACCCTGATGTTCCAACAGGCAGGGCTAAACATACGAACATGTGAATGATTTTTAAAATGTTATCTAATTCTGGGTTTTATTTAATTGACCAAACTAAGTAATAATTTTAATTAGCAATTTTATAATGTTTGTGTGTCTGTATTTTTCTTGACTGTACACCGCCTTGAGTCCTACGGGAGAAAGGCGGTATAGAAATATAATAAATAAATAAATAAATAAAACAAACCAGATATAAGGGAGAGGAAACAGCAGCCTTAGTCCGGTTCTTTCAATGTTGTACCTAGGCACAAATGGAATAGCCAATCCTTGGGTTCAGAGACACGGATAGTCTGTGGGAAATATGTAGTAGGCAAATCCAGGGAGACTCAGATGATATAAAAGTAGGGAAACTCTCATCCTGACACACAGGAAACAACAAACCTGGATAGCAAATGATCACAAAAGGCTGAATATCCGGCCACAAAAGGGGCACGGGAGACGAAAATACAGGAGAGAGGGGAGATGGAGTAAGGCAGTGACATACCAGAGCAAAGCCACCATGGTAGACACCACAGTCCCCTTCCCATCTCCTTAGCCACCTTCAGGTCTTCCATGCATAAAGTACCTCTGGTTTAACCCCCCCCATTGAAAAAAGAGGGGGGAGGCCTCTGGCAGACAGTCCAGGGCTGGCCCAACAATGAATGGGTCAGCATCCCTCCGTCGCCCAGGAGTTTCCGCTGAAAATAATCAGGCAGGTCCCTGCTCTCCCGCTTGTGGCCTCTTTGGTCTCCCCGCCACTCCCACTACCGCCACCGGTAACCACCATTTCGGGCACCGTCGTCACTGCCACCATCACCATCGGCCTCCTCCGCACCGCCCACTGCTGGCCTCCGCAGGAAGCTCCTGTCGTCACCAGGGTCCAACAGAGTCTCGCCAAGGGTGCCAAATGGCCATCGCCGCCGCGCACCACCATCCCTCTGGCAGCCTCCAACGGATGCAGGGTCGGCTGTCATGGAGCTCCAGGCTTATCTCGCCATCTTACACCCCGCCAGCACTGCCCGTCTCACTTCAAGCTGTTCCGGAGACCCAAGCCATAAACTGCTCTCCCAAAAGATCTTCCGGAGCCATAATGCTCCCAACGAATCGGCGAATCAGCCCTCTCACCACACCATGGGCCATAGGTGGACAGTCTGGCCCTAAGGACCCCCTAACCGCCAGGGCATCACCCCGGCAAAACCGGAGCTCCGTCGGGAGTTGCCATCTTGGGCATGCGCAAAGACCTTATGATTAATTAAATTAAATTAAATTAAATTTCCCCTCCTTTTCTTCCTCTCTTCTCCCCTCCTATCTATCCTGCTACTCCTCTTTCCATTCTCTCTCCATTGTTGTATTCATTTTCAATTCAATATTTTCCAAAATGGTATCCGAGCAATCCTGATTTTCTATTTATATTTACTTTCTTTTCAGTTTCTTTTCTATTTTACTGATTTCACATATATCATCATAAATGTACATATATATAATAACATTTTTCCTTCCCCCCCCCACTTCCTCTTTTTCCATTTACACAGGTGTCATCTGGGTTTCTATTTCTTTTTTGTCTTCTCTCTCATTTACTTATACCTTATCTAATTTATTAATCTATAATCTTTTATTCATATTTCTTTTCTAGCCATGCATAAAATCGTCCCCATGTCTTGAAATACACTGATTCCTCTTTATCTTTTATTCTTAATGTTAACCTATTCATTTCTGCACATTCTAAAATCTTCTTCATTACCTCTCCTTCTGACAGGATTTTTTCTGCCTTTCACTTTTGTGCAAACACAATTCTTGCTGCTGTTATTATATGAATAATCAAATAAGTATCTTCTTTGCTATATTTCTCTGGTAATATACCCAATAAAAATAACTCTGGTTTTAATTCTATGTGCTGGCGTAACATTTCCTCTAACCATGCCTGTATTCTAACCTAATAGTTTTTTTGCTTCTGTACATGACCACCACATATGATAATATGATCCCGGCAATTGAAAACATTTCCAGCATTTAGCTGATTTATCCTTAAACATTTTTGTTAATCTTTCTCGTGACATATGCCATCTATAAAACATTTTATATAGGTTTTCTTTCTTTTTTTTTAAATGCTTTATTGAATTTTTCAAAATAAAAAGAAAATATACAATCTCTATCTCCTTTCGGAGGTACAGTGTTTATACAATTTAGTGAAACATATGTTAAATGAGCTTCATCCTTAGCTATACACTATTCTATACAATATACAATATAAATACAATACAATATAACTTAAATTCAAGTACAAAACAGGTCATATCCTAAAGTCATGTTTTTATCTTGTTCTTCAACCAATTATACCAGTTTCCCCATACGTCATAGTATTTAGAATTGTCCTCATTATTTAACTCACTCGTCAGTTTCGCCATTTCTGCGCACTCTAGGATTTTATTTATTAGGATTTCTTCTGAGGGTACAGATTTATTTTTCCAGCATTTTGCAAAGGCTAGTCTAGCCGCGGTTGTGATCTGAATTGTAAGTTGGGTTTTGTTGTTGTTAAGGCCATCATCAGTTATGCCCAAGAGGAACAGTTCTGGAGCTAGGACTACCTCCTGTCCCGTTATTTCACAGAGCCAGTGTCGGATTTGGGACCAGTACTTTTTGGTCTCTGGACAAGTCCACCATAGATGATAGAAGGTGCCGACCATTTTTCCACATTTCCAACGTGTGACTGAGAGATTTGGAAACATTTTCGCTAACCTAGCTGGGGCTAGGTACCACCTGTGTAGCATTTTATAGTGGTTTTCTCTAAATGTTGATGATTTCATTATTTTGTAATTCCTATTCCAGGCTATCTTCCAATCGTTAAAATTTAGTCTATATCCCAGGTTTTTTCCCCAGATATTTAGTTGATTTTTTGCTATGTTCTCTGCCCTATCCTCATCTAATAGAAAGTTGTAAATTTTTGTTAACATTTTCTTATCTATTCCCCAGATAATTTTATCAAAATTTTCATGTTTAGCTTCTATCCCAAATTTGTCTCTATCTTTTTGGAATCTTGATTTAATCTGAAAATAGTTCCACCAATCCAAGTTAAAACCCTGGTCCCTCAATAAATCCAGCGATTTAAGTTTCCCTTCTTCATCCAGGATGTCCTTGTATGTGCCCAATTTATAATCATCTCTCCTGTTTGGAGCCACCAACGCTTCCATAATGGAAAGCCAGTTGGGTACCTTAGTGTAAATCCTCTGTCTAATTTCCTCCCACGTGCGAATAAGAGTCTCCCTGATTTTGTGTTTATGGAAATAGGATTTTTTCTTGTTCTTTATATCCCAGAGGTAGGAGTGCCATCCTTCTAGAAGGTCGTGTCCTTCTAAAGTCAGGATTCTCCTATCTTGTAACTTGATCCACTCCTTAATCCAAATTATTTTTGCTGCCTTTTGATATAATTCCCAATCAGGGAGCCCAAATCCTCCCAAGCTCCTTTTCCCTTGGAGTGTCTTAAAAGGAATCCTCGATTTCTTGCCCTCCCACAGAAAGTTTCTAATATGTTTGTTCAAGTCCAGGAAGAATTTTTTATCTAATGATATCGGAATGTTTTGAAATAGGAACAAAATTTTAGGTAAGATGTTCATTTTGATCGCTGCAATTTTACCAATCAGGGACAATTTGAGCCTTTTCCATCTTTCAAGGTCTTGATGTATTTTCTGCAGTAGGGGGATATAGTTATCGTCTTTTAATGAGGAGAATCTCACAGTGATCCATATTCCCAAATATTTTACTTTCTTAACTGCCTGGAGGCCTAATAAATTTTCCAATTCTTCCTTTTGTAGATCTGTCATGTTTTTCACTATTATTTTAGTTTTATCCTTATTGAGTTTAAGGCCCACCACTTCTCCATAATCCTGTATTTCCTGCATTAATTTTGAACTGGTTTTTAATGGATCTTCTATTATGAGGGCTATGTCGTCAGCAAAAGCTTGGGTTTTGAATGTTTCCTTCCTAATCTTTAATCCTTTAATATCTTTATTAGCTCTAATCTTTCTAAGTAGCACCTCTAGCGCCAAAATATAAAGTAAGGGAGATAGGGGGCATCCCTGCCTCATTCCTTTTTGGATCTGAAACACCTGAGTTCTGTCTCCATTCACTAATATGTTTGCCCTCTGGTTTTTGTAAATATTCTCGATCATCTTCCTAAAGTTGGTCCCGAATCCCATTAGGTCAATTTGATTTATCATAAAGGTCCAATTCAAATTGTCGAATGCCTTTTGGGCATCGACGAACATTAAAGCCAGCTGTTTTTCAGGGTGTTGTTCATAATATTCTATGGTGTTTAAAACTATTCTCAAGTTGTCTCTGATCTGTCTCCCTGGGAGAAAACCGTTTTGATCTTTATGTATCCACCGATTTAAAATTTTTTTAAACCTCTCCGCAATTATATTCATGAACAATTTGTAATCTGCATTCAGCAATGAGATGGGTCTGTAATTTGATATCTGCTTCAGGTCGGCACCTTCTTTCAGTATGAGCGTCAAATACGCTTCTCTCCAAGAATCTGGAATTTTTATGCCAGCAAGAGCCTCATTTAGTATTCCTAATAATTCTAATTTCAGGACATCATCGAATTTTTGATATATTTTCCCGGGGAGACCATCTGGGCCTGGGGTTTTGTTCTTCTTTATTTTGGAGAGGGCAGTTTTTAGTTCCTCTATAGTAATCTTTTCATTTAACATTTCCTTTTCTTCTTCAGAGATTAGAGGTACTTTGGCATCCAACAAATATTGTTCTACCTTGTTTGACTCAATTCCTTCATTTTTGTATAGACCTTCGTAAAATTTTCTTATGCTCTCTAATTTATCTTCTTCCTTCGTCAAAAGGTTACCCTGGGAGTCTTCTAATACTAATATTTGGGTTTTTTCCTTCTCTTTTTTTAATTTATACGCCAGCCATCTCCCCGACTTATTAGCGTTCTCAAAACAATAATGCTTGGATCTTTTTATTTTTTGTGCCATCTCCTCCTGGTCCAATAAATTCAATCTATGTCTCGCCATCGACCACTGTTGTTTGATCGCCTCATCTCCCGGGCATTGCTGGAGTTCATCTTCAACTTGTGATAGCTTCTTGGTAAGCTCTTCTCTAGTCTTTCTTTTTTCCTTGTTTTTGAAGGCGGTATATGAGATGGCTACCCCTCTCACATAAGCCTTCATGGTGTCCCACACAATTTCTTTGGCTGTCTCTCGATTCCCATTTTCTATGAAGAAGCGTTTGACTTCTTCGTTCAATTTCAGTGTGAACTCTTTTTCATTTAGCAAATTAGTCCTTAAGCTCCATCTCTGTTGTATTTTCTTGGTATCGTGATGCCAACTAATTTCAAGGAACTTATGGTCTGCCCAAGCATTTGTGCACATATTAACCTTTTTAATTTCTAGACCCAGTCTTCTGGTAGCCCAGACCATGTCTATTCTAGACCAAGAGTTCTGTGGCATTGAATAAAAAGTAAATTGTCTATCCTGGGGGTGTAAGGTACGCCACATATCTATTAGATTTATCTCATCCACCAAGTCAAAAAAGGTCTTTGGTAAGGGAGATCTTTTATTCTTTTTAGTTATGTCACATTTATAATCGCATTTTGGATCCACAATTCCATTAAAGTCCCCTAGCATACATATTTCATTATGTGCCCATTTTGCCAGCTGTTCATGCAATTTCCGGTAAAATTTCCCTTGTTTTTTATTCGGGGCATAAACCCCTACCAATAGCACTTAAAATTACCTCTCGTTATTTCTACTATAAGTATTCTCCCTTTTTCATCTTTATATTTACATTCTGCCTCTATTCCTTTCTTGACATAGATAACAACCCCCCTTTTTCTTTTCTCAGCTAATGAAAAGAATACTTTACCGAATTTAGTATAATTTAGATAGTTGGCTTCATCTTTTTTTATATGGACCTCTTGGATACAAATTATATCGGGATTTTGTTTCGCCAGTTTCGACAATATTATCTTTCTTTTTTTATAATCGTTTAGGCCATTCACATTTAGCGATAAGATCTTGGTATCATTCATTCCTAAAATTGGACTCTGGACTCTGGTTCTTATTTACCTTTTAAAGTTACTGCTCTCACTGGTCTAGATTTTTTCCCTTTTTCTTCTGTGTCTTCCTTTTTCTTCTCCTCTTCTATGTCTTCCCTTGTAATTTGTTCTTGGGATGTCTCTTCTTCCGTATTTACAATTTCGTTTTCCTCCTTACTAGTTTGTTCCTCTTCACCTCCCCTTAATTGCTCTAAGAAGTCTTGGGCATCACTTAAGCAGTCGATTTTAAATTTCCTCCCTTGCCAAGATATTAACATTCCTTCTGGCAAGAGCCACCTAAATATTATGCTCCTCCTATTTAGTTGGCTTGTCAGAAATCTGTAGTTTTTCCTCCTTTCCCTCACTCTCCTTGGAATTTGTTTTAAGATGTTCACTTCTTTTCCCCCATAGATAATTTTTTCCTCCCGAGCTATATTATACAAAATGTCTCTCACTTTTTTCCGAGCGAACCGAACGTGGACTTCTCTAGGGAGCCTATTTCTTCTCACGTAATTCGTTTGGACTCTGTACACCTCATCGATCTCTCGAATTATTGCTTGCTTATCTTGTTGAAGGGTCTCTGCGATCAACTCGGCCATCTTATCTCCTAGGTCCTCTTCTTTGTCTTCCAATATGTTTTGGAATCGCAGGTAAAACGAGGCCTTATCCATCTCGAGTTGTATCAGGGCGTCTTCTGTTTCTTTGTTCTGCGCCAACAGAGTTTGATCAACTATGTCCAATTTCTTCTCGTTTTTTTCAATCCTTTGTTCTGCTTTTTGGATTCTGTTCTCATTACTGGCAATCGAAATTTGAATCTCATTCATTTTAGCATCAAGTCCATGTATGTCTGTTTTCAATTCAGAATGGCTGTTCAGAAGTTTCTCTTGCATTGCAAGCATGGTTTCTTGTATTGTTAGCAGAGATGATTGTACCGTTTGCAGCGTTGGGGTTACTGGGGATTTATCTGTTTTCTGGAGACCTTCTACTGATTTCTGGGTGGCTGGAGATGACATTGCTAACGAGGGGATGGATGGCACTTTTTTACTAGTTTTTGCAATTGTTGATGTCAAACTTGCCATTTCTTTCAAAAGCGCTTTTTGATCTCTAATTATATTCTCTATCTTTCTCCAAATAATCATCCAATGGCGCTTGCCACCTTTTACTCCAGGGCACTGTCTTAAATCCTAGTCTCCTTTATTATTTCCCAATAAACTCTTAATGGATTTCAAATAAAACTTGATTTGTAAATTACTATAAAATGATCATTCTACGTTTCCAACAGACAGCAATCACTATATATAAGATTCTTATGGAGCTAAGTTCAACCTTAATATAATTGTTAGTATAAATGAAATAATAAGTTAATAAGTTAATAAATTCTCTCTATAGTTCTTATATATCTAAATTCAAACCTTAATATAAAATGTTAATATAAATAAATAACTAAATATTACCCATAGAAATAAATATTTTAGATTAGATAAATTAGATGAATATGGTAGATATAACTAGATAGATATATATAATAGATTAATTCATTAAATACAAATCTAAATCCTTATTTATAACTATGTCTAATAACTATTTGGTAAGATCAAAACTTAATTAATAAATTTATATATTCAATATTTCTTAACACTTAGCAAATCTAGTTAATAGTAATTTTTTTTTAGTGATTTTAAAAATACTTATAAAGGTCAAAGTCAAAGTTCTGAGTATTAGAATCACAAAATACTCGAAAAGAGAAGGAGGGAAAATAAATAAAAGTATATATATGTTGTTATACAGTGTTCGCGCAGTTGTAGGACTTCACCTCGCCACTCTACTAAGTTGCAATACTTCTCAATGGTAGATCTCACAGCTAGAGCGTCTCCTTGTCAGTCCTCTGCTGATTCACTCTTCCAGTTCAATGGACGCACTTCCTGTTTCTCTGAAGCTCTCAGAAGCAAATAAACAAATTTCTCCTGCTTCCTTTCCACCTCGATCGCCAAACACAACACCAACCGCCCCAATAGACTTTTCTTTTCTTTTCCTTCTCACCGCACCGTCTGGAGCTCTTTAAGAAGACGATCTGCTCCCTCCGTATCTCTCGTCAGCTCGTCGGGTTGTCGGGTCTCCGTAGTTGCGATCTGCTTTACCCTCTCCGTCGCCGCCTCACACCGAGTCAAGCACTCCTCTCCCGACTCCGCCGACCTCCTCTTTCAGCGCTAGATCACTCCAGGGTATGGGAATGTGGCTTTAGATCTGACACAGCACCTCCGATCTCCTTCTTAGCTTCCCGTCTCTTGCCAGCTATTGCAGCTTCAGGCCTGCCATTAGTGGCCGGCTCACCGCGTTGGATCGACAGAGCCACCCGGTCCAGCGGGAAATGGTCACACCCCACTTTCCCACTCGCCTGGCTTCCTCTCTTGTCCGCGGGACTCTCTGGGTCCCGCGCCCCCAAAGGGATCCCCAAAACGCGGTGATAAGAGGTGTTGAGGAGCAGCGAGCACTCACTCAACACCCTATCGCTGCAAGTCACCAACCGGTGACTTTTTATATAGGTTTTCTTTATCTGCAGTTGCCATTGTTAATTTGTAATTCCTTTCCCATAGTTCTCTAATTCTATTGTGTAACCAAAGTTTTTTGCCCATGTTATCATTGTCTCCTTTACTTCTTCATCTTCTAATCTGCTTTGCAATAAATAATAATACAATTTCTTAATCATTTTTTCATCTGTCCCAGTCAATATCTCATCCAATTCTGATTTTCCCAGATTAAAACCATACTGTTTCAAACCTTTATCATATCTTGATTGTATTTGCACTCGTGTATACCAATGTGTCTCAATCCCTTGCTTTTCTAGTTCTTGTTTCTGTTTTAGTTCTCCCTTCTCTGTTAAGATATCCTTATATCTCGCAATATTTTTCATGTTAATCATATTTGGATGCGTCAAAGCTTCCATCATTGAAAGCCACATTGGTATCTTCATATAATGTTTTTCTTTCACTCTCTCCCATGTTGTTAGCAAACCATTCCTTACATAATGTCTCTGAAAATACCCACATATCCTATTTTTCCTGTACCAAAGAAAAGCATGCCAACCTAATTGCAAATCATGTCCTTCCAGAGTCAATATTCTTGTGTTTCTCAATAAAATCCATTCTTTAACCCAGGTTAGCATCGCCGCTTGGTAATATAGTTCCCAATTTGGCAGACCAAACCCACCTCTAGTTCTAGAATCTTGAAGCAGTTTAAGATTAATTCTTGCTTTTTTCCCTTGCCATATATATATTTTCACATCATTTTGTTCAAATTCTCAAAATATTTTTTCTCCAGCTTTATCGGTATTGTTTGAAAGAAAAACTAAATTCTTGGTAATATGTTCATTTTAATTAATGCTATTCTTCCCATTAGTGATAATTGCAAATTTTTCCATTTCTTCAAATCTATTTCAATTTGATTTTACAATTTATAATAATTATCTTCCTTCACAGTAATACACCTTGAAGTTAATTGAATGCCCAAATATTTCACTTTCTTCACTATTTAAATATCTAACTTCTCCATTAATTGCTTTTTTGTTTTTCTCTCATATTTTTAACTATGATTTTTGTCTTATCTTTATTGATTTTCAATCCCGCTACTTCTCCATATTCCTCTATTTGCTCAATTAGCTTTGGACTTGTTTCTATTGGTTCTTCCATGATAAACACTAAATTATCCGTAAAAGCTTGTAATTTGTATTCTTCTTTTTTATTTTCATCCCTTTTATTACTTTGTCTTGTCTTATCTTTCTGTTTAAAATTTCTAATGTCAGTATGAATAATAATGGACATAACGGACATCCTTGTCTAGTTCCCTTTCTAATGTCCACTTTTTCTGTCACTTCACCATTCACAATCACTTTTGCCAATTGGCCTTTATAGTTTTAACCATGTTTATAAATCTATCCCCAAAGTCCATCATTTGTAATTGTGTAGTCATAAATTGCCAATTCATATTATCAAATGTTTTCTGCACATCCAAAAATAACAACGGCATTTGCTTCTCTGGGTATGCTTCATAATATTCCAATGTATCCGGTATAATTCGCATATTATCTCTAATTTGTCTTTTAGGTAGAAAACCATTCTGATCTGGATGTATAAACTCATTTAACAGTCTCTTCAATCTTTCAGCCATAATTGATGCAAAAATTTTGCAATCCACATTTAATAAAGAAATTGGTCTATAATTCTTTATTTGTTGTAAATCCGATTCTTTTGGTATAAGAGTTATATATGCCTCCAACCATGAATTCGGAACTTTGGCTTCTAATAATAAAACATTAAATACTTGTAACATTACATTGCTTAATACACCTTGCAGCATTTTATATAGTTCTGCTGGCAGTCCATCTGGTCCTGGTGTTTTACCATTCTTTTGTTTCTTAATTCCCTCCATCAATTCCATCATCGATATTCTTTTTTCTAACATCTTTTTAAATTATTCTGGAATTTTAGGTATTTTAGCTTTTTCTAAGTATTGTTCTATATTTCCTTCTGCCACCATCTCTTGCTGATATAAACTTTTATAATATTTATCAATTATTTTTTTCTTTTCCTCATTTTGATGACATATGTTTCCATCTTGATCTAATAATTGATTTTTCAATTTCTTTTCTTTTTCCTTTTTCATTTTATATGCCAACCATCGTCCCGGCTTATTCGCATTTTAAAAAAAAAATCTTTGTTAATTTGATTTTATTTGCCAGATCTTCATTTTCCATTAAGTTCAATTTATGTTTTTGCAAGTCCATCAAATTTTTTATTTTTTTGTCCTGTGGATTCTTCTGTAATTCTTTCTCTAATTTCTTATACTTCTCCTCCAACTTCTTTTGTATTTGTCTGTTCTGTTTAGTCCGTTTTCCTAAATATGTCATTGTCAATCCTCTAATATATGCCTTACTAGTATCCCATACATTTTGCCATGATGTGTCCCAGGGGTGAAATGCTACCAGTTCGGGAGGACCGGTAGCGGAGATTGAGGCTAGTTCTCCGTACCGGTAGCAATTGCTGCCTGAACCCGCGATCCCCTTCCCGATTCCAAACATGGGGTGTGCAGAGACAAAAAAAAGTGCACCGTGTTTCAGGCAGTGGATCTGGTCAGGAGGAAAGAGAAGTTGAGTCTGCTGAGAAGGGGGACAGGGGCGCACGGCTCTGTAATGTGCAGAAAAACACTTTCAGGCGGCAGTGCTACAATCTCCTCCCCGAATCCAAAGCACTTCTCAGTTCCCCGCTGCACATTGCAGGGGAACTGTCCGCCACCTGAAGTGCGACTCTTGAGAATTGCATTGGGGAATCTGGGCAGCGATGGCTGGAAAGGAGGAACGTTTCCTTTTAGGGGCTCCCATTCAGCTCAGCTTGGCTCCTGGGTGCAGAAAGGGCTTAGGCAGCGGCGGCGGCGGCTCCTCACATTGCTGGAGAGTGAAGTCAGCGTGGCCAGAGAGGTGACCAGCCACAAATCGTGGCACCCGCCTTGTTCCCCGAAGCTGCTGGGCAGATCCCCCCCCCGACCATCCCGAAGAGATTTGTTCCTCAGGCTGTGCTCTGTCCCTCCCCCCACAGCATGCGAGGGGTCTCTTTGGGGGAAAGTGAGTAGTCCCTGCACCTCTCGCTTGCAGGAGGAGGAGGAGGGCGGCGCCACCTTAAATGCTGGTAGGCAGAGGTAAAATACTTTTTTCCTTGTTTTCCTCCCCAAAATTAAGGTGCGTCTTATACTCCGGTGCGTCTTATACACCAAAAAATACGGTACACCTTCTCCTCCCCATCCCCCCCCCTCATTTTTCCATTTCTGTGCTGGATTCTGCTTCTGCAAGAGAAAGCTCCGATGTTCGCTTGGGTGGTGGAGGGAAACTCAAAGCGTTCTTGGCTTCAGAAGGGCAAGCCACAACCACAGAACTGGTAGCTAACATTTTTACATTTCAGCCCTGATGTATCTTCTTTTCTATTTTCTTTAAAGAAAAAAGTCAACTCTTTTTCATTTAGTAAGTTTTGGTTTAATGTCCATCTCATTCTTTTTCTCTTCCCCTTCCATATCATTGTTATTGGATTGTGGTCTGCCCATGTACTTGTTTCTATATTAATCTTATATATTTTAGAGATTAATTCTGTTGACATCCACATCATGTCTATTCTTGACTATGACATGTGCCTGTTTGAGTAAAATGTATACTGCTTTTCTTTCAGCTTTCTTTCTCTCCATGCATCTTGTAAACTTAGTTCATCTGTCATTGTATAAAATGATCTAGGGAGAGTCTTCCTTAATTTTTTATTCACTTTTGTAGATTTGTAATCTAACTCATTATTATCAATCACATTAAACTCTCCTGTTATGCATATATCTTCATATTCATATTCTAATATTTTTCTATGTAATTTCGCATAAAATTCTTCTTGGTTTTCATTTGGAGCATATATCCCTACCAATAGTATTTTTTGTGTGTGATTCATTACTATTTCTACCATTAATAGTCTTCCTTCCTCATCCTCAAATATTTGTTTAGATTGAATTGTCTTTTTAATATAAAATGATACTCCTCTTTTGCTTTGGCAAGCAAGCGTTGTATACAATGTCCCCAATTTTATTTGCTCCAAATAAAATTTTCTGTTGTTTTCTAATATGGACTTCCTGGAAACATATAATCTCTAATTTTAACTTCTCTAATTTGTTAAATAGGCTAGACTGATGTTATGGGAGAGAGGCAATCTGTCATGTAGTCAGGCCCTATGGCATGTAGTGGAAGCAACATATTTATATGTGTCTTTTTTGTTTTTTTCAATGTTTTGTTTATCTTTGCATTGCTTTTGTAAGATTTCTTTTTTCTCTTTGTATTTTAACTTTCTGAATAAAATAAAAATGTGTGGAAAAGTGCTTTCTTTGACAGCAAGGATCCTCCATCACTGTCTTCTGATCCAGAAGAGGAAGGTCAGGTGGAAAGCAAGTGCAGCAGAAATGGCTGTGGACCAAGGGAGGTAATTGGGGGAGGACAGGGGACAGAATACGACTGACTCTCTTAAAATGCTTCCCAGTGAGCACTCAGCTGAAAATCCTCAGAGTTTCAAAAAAGTCTTAATTTTAATTTAATTTAAATAAATAAATGATAACTTACCTTTGGGGAAACTGATGTCCAGGGCCACATCATAGGCCTCAGCAACAATCTGTATATTTTCAATCTGAACAATCCCCAGAATATTTTCTGCATCAGAAACCTAAAATTACCACAAGGATTGTTATTCCGATGGACATCATAGTTGACAGGGTCAGCCCTTGGTGCTGCCTGCTGAAGACCAGAGCCTGTCAGCCTGTCAGCTCTCTTTCATAAATACACTCCTACATTAATATGTAGGAGCTGCCAAGGGTATTGTGTGTTTAAAGGGGGATATATATTTGATGACTAAATAGCAAATAAAGAATTGGGGAAGAACACTGTTCCAGCCACAGATTGTGACAGAAAAGGCACAATTCCTAAGACTTGATAGATGATCCTGTCAGCCCGTCAAAGTACACCAGAATAAGAAACCAAAGTCCTGTGGGTCAATATTTCTTTTACTATAAGGTTACAGCAACAAAATCTTGCAAGCCAGAAGGCATCCCCCACCCTTTTATCTTTCTGAAAACTGTGGGGGGTGGGGTGTTGTCTGTGCTGACTTGGACTCGGATGGCTTTTGGCTGATGATTTTGCCTTGTTTGCTGCTCTTCTCCTGTCCCTCAAGATTGCCACTTCTCCCCATCAGCCTCCATGTCTAACCCCCTCATGTTCCTAGATCCTCTCCTCTCCCAGCAACTCCCCAAGAGCCCACAAGAAACCCTGTAATAAGGCTGTATTATCTTGAGGAGCAAATTCCTCTCTTGTTCTTGCTGCTTCTGCGGGGCTGCCTGTCCTTCCTATTCCCATGCCAGAAGTTGCTGCCTGAGGAGGCAGTACTCCCTCCAGTCCCATGTCTCTGGTGCAGATGGAGCTGGACATCTTCCCTGCCCTACTTAGCTCTGTGTGCCCTGCAACCCAGAGAAGGCAGGCCCTGGCTCCTTTTGGGTTGCCCCAGCCTCTTTCGATGGCAGTACTTGTCATGGAGGGGATTTGTTGAGAAACTGGTCATGAAATGGAAACTTAGCAAAATCCTTTCATCTCTTGCTAATGGTCTCATCACAATCAAATCCAGCAAGGTTTCTGAGCTGTATGGCTTGCTTTGCCCTGTCCCACAGAGGACTCACCTCCAGCCGGATAGCCTTCTTGAGATTGAGGGCCTTTGTGGCCTTGAAGTTGACCAGCAGGCAGTGCTCAGTGAAGGGCTCGATGATGCCAATGTCCTCAGACAAGCAGAAGTCGTCACCAATGTTCTCCAGGCCGCTGATCCGCCAGGCGACTGGCAGGGGAGTCACATTCTTTAAATAAAGTGACTTCGTTTCCTTTCTGTAAAAACAAGAGAAGCCGGGCAGATGCTAATATATTTTGAAACCCTAACTTCAGTCTCTCTGCAGTATTAGGCCTTGTTTTTCTGAATTATTTTATTTGGATTACTTTTCAAATACGAAGTTATTAATTTATATATGTTAATGTATCTTACTTATTAACTTTATTGAATTTGTATGGCCACCTATCTCATCTAAGTGACTCTGGGTGGTTCATACAGATTTTTAAACAAACAGTCCAATAAAACATTAAAAATCAATTTATTATATAGAAACATATAAAACATATTAAGAGTCTCTATAATAATTTACAAAACAAAACATCACAATCAGCAGCAGAATCCTTTCTACCTCAGCTCAACACAGCCACTGTAAGAGCCTCCTGCCATTTCCAGACACCCCTTCCCCAAAACAGTGGCAGAGTCATGTGTGCAGAACCTTGTTAAAGGCTGGGAAGGTCGGGGCCAATTTAAGGTCTGGGAAGCAGAAGGTGCTCACAGGGCAGGGGCCACAACAGGGAAGACTCTCCTCCTGGGTCCCACTACATGACCTTGTTTTGTAACTCATAACATGCCTCTCCTGCTGATCCTGATGCAAGGGGTAGAGGTGACAGGAGAGGGGCAGTCCCTTAAATAACCTGCATTAGAGAACAGTAAGCAAGTACAGTAGGAATACAGTAGGAATACACTGGCTTTGCCAAGTGCCCTCACAGTTGCCAGCACTAGTGCACTGCTTTTGATATTTATTTCCATTATGTGTCTGCTTACTCTCTTCTGTTAAATCGCGGGCGGTTGAAGAAAGGACTCGATACAATGTGCACTGGATACACTTTATTTAGCTCCGTAACAGCAATGGCCACTCCAGCCCCGGCAGCCCTTTATATAGCCAGGAGCTGTCCACGGCTTCAGCCACTGATGTGCCTTTAAATTTCCCGCTCTCAGGACTAATTCCTGATTGGCTTATTTAAACTGTCACTTGATATTTAACATCTTCTAATCCCTTTCTCTTCTTTTCTCTGCAAGAGGAGAAAAAGGAAAGACATAGAACAATGTCTACAGTCTTTCTGACTGTAATGGTGATCCCATGACTGAGGGATGCTGCTAATGTAAATGGTTGTAATGTTATTTTTTTCAGGACAATTGAAATTTTGAATGGTCACTGAACAAGTAGTATCAAGGATGACCTATACTGATAATATTGGGTACAAAAAAGAGCCAAGAAAATTATACTGAGAAATTTTAAAAAGTATTATAATCCTGAATATCAAACAATGTGGATGTCAATAGAATTAATATCTAAAAGACAAAAGATTGATATAGAAACAAGTACATGGGCAGACCACAATCTAATAACAATGACATGGAAGGGACGTAAGAAAAAAGAGAGATGGACATTAAATCAAAAATTATTAAGTGAAAAGAGCTTTCAACAATACATGGAAAAAGAATTGACTTTTTCTTTAAAGAGAACAGGAAAGAAGATACATCACTACAAAATGTGTGGGACACTAGCAAAGCATTTATTAGAGGATTGACAATGACATATTTAGGAAAACGGAATAAGCAAAATAAACAAATGCACAAGAAATTAGAGAAGGAGTACAAGAAGTTAGAGATGGAGTTACAGAAAAATCCACAAGATAAAAAGATTAAGAATCTGATGGACTTGAAAAAACACAAGTTGAATTTAATGGAAAATGAAGAGTTGGCAAACAAAATAAAATTTACAAAGCAAAACTTTTTTGAAAATGCAAATAAACCAGGATGGTGGCTAGCATATAAAATGAAAAAAGAGAAAGAAAAGAAGCTAATAAGTCAGTTATTAGACCAAGATGGAAATGTATGTTACAAAAATGAGGAAAAGAAAAGAATAATTGAGAAATATTATAATGGACTGTATAAACAAGAGACAGTTGTAGAGGAAAAGATAGAACAATACTTAGAAAAAGCCGAAATACCTAAGATTCCAGAAAAAATCAAAAAAATGTTAGAAGAAAGAATATCAATGATTAGTAGAGGGAATTAAAAGACAAAAGAATGGGAAAACATCAGGTCCGGATGGATTACCAGCAGAGGTATATAAAGTGCTACAAGATGTATTAAGTAATGTGATGTTGCAGGTATTTAATGAATTACTATTAAAAGCCAAAATTCCGGACTCATGGATCATGGAGGCATATATAACCTTGATACCAAAAGAAGAGTCGGATCTACAACAAGCCAATATCCCTATTAAATGCAGATTATAAAATTTTTACATCAATTATGGCTGAAAGATTGAAAAAAACTCTTAAATGAGTTTATACATATGGACCAAAATGGTTTCTTACCGAAAAGATTAGAGACAACATGTGGATTATATTAAACACTTTGGAATATTATGAAGCACATTCAGAGAAGCAAATACCTTTACTGTTTTTAGATCCACAGGAAGCGTTTGAATTGGCAATTTATGACAATACAGTTAAAAATGATGGACTTTAGGGATAGATTTATAAATATCATTAAAACTATATACAAAATCAATTGGCAAAGGTGATGGTAAATGGCAAAATGACAGGAAAAGTGGATATTAGAAAAGGAACAAGAGAGGGTTGCCCATTATCTGTGCTATTATTCATCTTGACACTAGAGACTTTAAATAGAAAAGTGAGACAGGACAAGGATATAAAAGGAATGAAAATTAAAAAAGAGGAATATAAATTGCAAGCATTTGCGGATGATTTGGTGTTTATCATGGAAGATCTGACAGAGACAGCACCAAAGCTGCCAGAGCAAATAGAAGAATATGGAGAAGTAGCAGGATTGAAAATTAATAAGGATAAGATAAAAATATTAGTAAAAAATATGAAAGAAAATCAACAAAAGGAAATAATGGAGAAACTGGACATTCAAATAGTGAAGAAAGAGAAATATTTGGGTATTCATTTAACGTCAAGATGTG
The DNA here is from genome assembly GCF_059756535.1 of Pantherophis guttatus. Classification (NCBI taxonomy): domain Eukaryota; kingdom Metazoa; phylum Chordata; class Lepidosauria; order Squamata; family Colubridae; genus Pantherophis; species Pantherophis guttatus. Next base: position 26,529,171 of record NC_142073.1, read on the forward strand.
TAACTATCAAGGAAGATAATTACTATAAATTGAAAAATCAAATTGAAACAGACTTGGAGAAATGGAGGAATCTGCAACTATCATTAATGGGAAGAATAGCATTAATAAAGATGAACATATTACCAAAACTGTTATTTCTCTTTCAAACGATACCAATAAAATTGGAGAAAAAGTACTTTGAAAATTTGAAGAAAATAATATGGAAATATGTATGGCAAGGAAAAAGAGCAAGAATTAATATAAAAATGTTACAAGATGCGAGAACTAGAGATGGGTTTGGACTACCGAACTGGGAACTATATTACCAAGCGGCAGCATTAACACGGATTAAGGAATGGATTTTATTGAGAAACATAAGACTATTGACGTTGGAGGGACATGATTTACAACTAGGTTGGCACACTTTCCTATGATATGGGAAACAAAGGATACATCCATATTTCCAGAGACATTATGTAAGAAATGGTTTGTTATTAGTGTGGGAGAGAGTGAAAGAAAAACATTATTTGAATATACCAATGTGGCTTTCAACAATAGAAGCTTTGACATATCCAAATATTATAAATATGGGGAATATTGTTAGATACAAGGATATTTTAACAGAACGGGGAGAATTGAAACAAAAGCAAGAGTTGGAAAAGCAAGGGATTGAGACAGATTGGTATACAAGATTGCAAATACAATCAAGATTTGAAGCAGACCATAGACAGTATGGTTTTAATTTGGGGAAATCAGAACTGGATGAGATACTGACAGGAACAGATGAAAAAATGATTAAGAAATTATATAATTATCTATTGCGAATTAAATTAGAAGATGAAGAAGTAAAAGAAACAATGATAGCATGGGCAAACAACTGGTTATACTATTGAATTGGAGAAATGGCAACAATTATGGGAGAGAAATTATAAATTAACAATGGCAAAAGCATATAAAGAAAATTTGTATAAGATGTTTTATAAATGACATATGCCACCAGAAAGATTAGCTAAAATCTTCAAAGATAAATCAGATAAATGTTGGAAATGTCAGCAACTGCCGGGATCATATGTGGGATCATATCAATTACCATATGTAGTGGACATGCAAAGAAGCAAAGAACTATTGGGTTAAAAAACAGATATGGTTAGAGGAAATTTATTTTATTTTATTTATTTATTTATTTATTTTATTTATTTATTTTATTTAATTTATATGCCACCCTATCTCCAACGGACTCAGGGCGGCTCACAACAATAAAATCCACAATAACCACAGTGCAAAATTAAAATACCCAATTAAACCTGATAAAAATTAAAAACCCATATAAAACCCCATCAGTCCAGGCTGGGGGACTTGAATAACCAAGTTTTTAATTCACGGCGGAAAGTGAGAAGGTCAGGGGCCAGCTGGAGCCCCAAGGGGAGTTGATTCCAGAGGGTGGGCAGCTCACAGAGAAGGCTCTACCCCTGGGGGCCACCGGCTGACATTGTCTAGCCAATGGCACCCTGAGCAGGCCCTCCCTATGGGCGCGAACTGGGCGATGGGAAGTTGTTGCTGGCTGCAGGTGGTCCGCCAAATATCCTGGGCCTAAGCCATGTAGGGCTTTATAGGTCATCACCAGCACCTTGAATCTCACCTGGAGGGCAACCAGCAACCAATGCAAGTCGCGCAGGAGAGGTGTTACATGGGAGTATCGGGATTCTCCCATCATAACCCACGTGGCTGCATTTTGCACCAGCTGAAGCCTCCGAGTGGTCCTCAAGGGCAGCCCCATGTAGAGAGCGTTACAGTAGTCAATACAGGAGGTGACTAGCGCATGAGTAACTGTGCGTAGAGCAACTCAGTCCAAGTAGGGGCGGAACTGGCGCACTAGACGAATCTGGGCATATGCCCCTCTGGTCACGGTCGTTATATGGTCTTCTAAACTCAACTGTGAATCCAGGAGGACACCCAAGTTGCGTGCCCTATCTACAGGGGGTAAAACTTCATCCCCTATAGCCAACGATGGAACCTCTCCTTCGGACTGAGATGCTGGTACCCACAGCCACTCGGTCTTGGCAGGGTTGAGCCGAAGCCTGTTCCTTCCCATCCAGACCTGTACCGCTTCCAGGCAGCGGGCCATCATGTCGAGGGCATCACTGGGTTGGTTCAGGGTGGAAATAAAAAGCTGAGTATCATCAGCGTACTGGTGGTACTTCACCCCAAAACCACGGATGGTCTCCCCCAGTGGCTTCATATAGATGTTGAACAGAAGGGGGCGAGAGAACAGAACCCTGGGGCACCCCACAAGTGAGGGGCTTCAAGGTCGATCTCTGCCCCGCTGCCAACACCGCTTGCATTCGACCCGAGAGGTAGGAGAAGAACCACTGTAAAATGGTGCCTCCCACTCCCAGCCCCTTGAGGCGCCGCAGCAAGATACCGTGGTTGACGGTATCGAAGGCCGCCGAAAGATCTAATAGGACCAGAACAGAGGAATAACCTCTGTCCCGAGCCCTCCAGAGATCATCCACCAGCGCGACCAATGCCGTCTCCATGCTGTATCTAGGCCTGAAACCCGATTCGTACTGGTCGAGATAATCCACTTCATCCAGGGCCAGCGGGAGCTGACATGCCACCACACTCTCAACAACCTTCGCTAAAAAGCGGAGGTTGGAGACCGGACGAAAATGACTCAAAACAGCTGGATCCAAGGCCGGCTTCTTGAGGAGGGGCCTCACCATCATCTCCTTCAAGGTGGCCGGAAAGCTTCCTTCCCCCAAGGAAGCCGTTATCACCACCTGGATCCAGCCGCGTGTCACCTCCCGAGCTGAATAAACCAGCCAGGAGGGGCATGGGTCCAGCACACAAGTGGCCGCACTCAGCTTCCCCATGATCCTGTCCACTTCCTCTGGGGTAACAGGATTGAACTCTTCCCAAAGCACAGGACCCGCTGCCTCCTCACCGTCTGACTCTGTGCAGTCAGAGTCCAAGCCGCCCCGAATCTGAGTGATCTTGTCCAATAGGTGCTGGCTAAACTCCTTGGCTCACCCTCGCAGAGAGTCTTCCCTCACCCTCTGATTCAAGAGGGAGCGGGACACCCTAAACAGGGCAGCCGGGCAATTTTCTGCAGACGTGATGACATCGGCGAAGTAGCGATGCTTTGCCGTTGCCAACTCCACCAGGTAGGCCCGTGTGGCCGACCTTAACTGGGACCGGTCAGATTCGGAACGACTGGCTCTCCAACGGCTCTCTAGGCCTTGCCTACGTCGCTTCATCCCCCGGAGCTCCTTGGTAAACCAAGGTGCCAACCAGGATCTGCGTCGTGTCAGAGGCCGCAAAGGAACGACCCGGTCAAGAGCCCTGGCAGCAGCCTCATCCCAGGCATCCATCAGGGTCATGACCAGGGCGTGGGAGAGAGAGAGAGGTATCATCCCAAGCTCCGTCTGGAACCTTTCCGGGTCCATCTGGCGCCTGGAGCGGAACCAGATGGTCGGCTCCGCCTCCAGGAAATGCTACAGCAACGAATAGAGCTAAGACCAGAGATATTCCTATTGGGAATACTACTGGAGAAATATAGTAAAGAAGATATGTATTTGATTATTCACATAATAACAGCGGCTAGAATATTTTTTGCAAAAAACTGGAAAGCAGTCAAAATCCCGTCAGAAGGAGAGATAATATAGAAAATTTTAGAATGTGCAGAAATGAATAGACTAACATTGAGAATAAAAGATAAAGAGGAATCGATGTATTTCAAGACATGGGGAAGATTTTATGATTGGTTAGAAAAGAAATATAAATAAAGATAGAGAGAGGAAGTGGATAGGGAAAAGACAAATAAGAGAAAAGATAAATAAAAAGAATAGAAACTCAGATGATGCCTAGGTAAATGGAAAGGGGAAACGGGGGGGGGGGGGAGAAAAAGTGTTACTATAAAAGTGTACATGAATGATATTAAACAAAAAAGAATTTGAAATGAAAATATATGTAAATAGAAAATCGGGGCTGCTCGAATACCACTCTAGATTAAATTGAAAATGGATACAACAAAGGAGTGGGAAAGGAGAAAGGAATAGAGAGAGGGAAGGAGGGGAGAAGAGAGAAAAGGAGAGAGAGGGATAGAAGAGAGGGAAAAGGAGAGGAAGAAAAGGGAGGGGAAAGAAGAGTAGGAGAGAGGGTTAAAAAGGGAGCAAGAAGAGAGGAGTGGGGGAAGGGGAGGGGAAGTAGAAGGGGAGGAGAGGAGGAATGAAGAAAGTAGAAAGGGACAGAAGAAGGAAGAGGAGGGAAGAAGAGGAAAGGTTGTGGTAAAACAAAGAAGAGAAAATGGTAAAAGAGCAGCCCCGAAAAAATAAAAATGAAAGTTAAAGGATAAGATGAATGATCAATGATTAATGATGGATAAGAGACTATACACTTAAATATGTTTATGAGAAATAAAAATAAAAAAAATATGTAAAAAAAAATCAATGGACTTTAGAAATGTGTACAATTCATTCATTTTTGAAAAGGCTATTTTTGTTACTAAACAAAAAATGAGTTCCATAAGTTTCCTTTTGGCATAGTTTTCCTAATAGTTTACAAGAATAGACATCTACACAAGACAAAGATGATAACTAAAAAATTATCTATAACTCAAAGAGAAGAGTTAGGGAGGATAACGGGGTTTGAAGTAGTTAAAAAGGTTAAGTATTTAGGAGTATATATTGCAGCCTCAAATACGAAATTGTATAAAAATAATTATGAAATTCTTTGGCAAAAAGTACAGAAAGAAATGGAAAAATGGAAAAAGTTATAACTATAACTACTGGGAAGGATAGCAGCAATAAAAATGAATGTACTACCTAGGTTTTTATTTTTGTTCCAAATGATACCAGTGCTTAAAAAAGATGGAAATCTGATGGAATGGCAGAAAGGGGTTAATACTTTTATTTGGGCTGGGAAGAAACCAAGAGTGAAACTGAAAATTATACAGGATATACGTGAGAGAGGAGGTCTTAAAATGCCTAATTTAAGATTGTATTATGAAGCAGCAGCTTTATCACAAATTAGTGATTGATTTAACCTAACTGAAGAAAGAATGTTAAACATAGAAGGTTATGATTTGTTATATGGATGGCATGCTTATTTGTTGTATGAAAAAAAAGTGGATAAAGTGTTTAAGGGTCATATACTCAGAAATGCATTGTTGAGGGTTTGGAAAAAGTACCAATATAAGCTGAACTATACCTATATGGGCAAATCCCAGACATGCAATAGAAAATATAAGTATAGAGCAAAAAATAGAGGTGATTACCTATAAAGAGCTTCTTCTTTTGGAAAGGGGTAAATTGCAACTGAAATCTCTAGATGAATTAAAAGAAGAAGGGATAATTTATACTTGGTTTCAGTATGGTCAGCTTCAAGCTAGATGGAGGGAGGATCAAAAAATTGGGGTTATGCAAAATGAGGAAAATTTGGTGAAACAGATTAGAGATCAAAGTCAGATGCATATTAAAAGGTTGTATAATGCATTACTGGAAATAGACTCAGAAACAGAATTGGTTAAGGATTGTATGATAAAATGGGCACAAAACTTTCAGGAACCAGTGATGATGGAAACGTGGGAAAAGATTTGGGTCAGAAATGTTAAATTTACGCAAGCACAAAATTTGAGAGAGAATTTTTATAAAATGTTTTATAGATGGCACTTAGATCCTAAAAAATTATCATGTATGTACTCGAACTTGCAAGCTAAATGTTGGAGATGTGAATGTAATGATGCAACCTATTATCATATATGGTGGACCTGTAAGAAAATCAAGGCATTTTGGATAAAAATTTGGTGGGTGATACAGAACATTTTGAAAAGAAGGTTGAAATTTACTCCTCAATTGTTTCTATTGGGTATAATTACGGACTGTACAGTTTCAGAGACTAAATTGATTTTGAACTTAATATCAGCAGCTAGGCTGCTGGTAGCTCAATATTGGAAGAAGGACTCTTTGCCTACTATTGAAGAGTGGATATTGAAAGTAACAAACCTAGCAGAAATGGCAAAAATCTCAGTGTATTTGAAGGACCACACGCAAGAAAGATACATATCGGAATGGAGAAGATGGATTAATTATATTCAAAATAAGTATCAGACAAGAAAATATCAAATAGCTTATGAATGAATGTTAGTATTAGAAGTATTTGGTTATCTGTAGTGGAGTTAAGGTTTCAGTGGGGGAGGCAGTACTTTGAGGATAAGTAGATTAATCTAGTTTATGTTTGATTAAATGCAATACCTTGTATTTTGCTCTGGGAAGTCGGGGGGGGAGGGTGGGATGGAGGGGGGGAAAGGGTGGAGGGAACATGGGGGAAAAAATTTTTGTATTTCTTTTTTGTAAAACTTTTCAATAAAAAAAAGAATAGACATTTTTTGCGCAATTTCATACATTGTTGTCACATGACAAAAATGTAATATCGATCATTGGGTGATTTACACTGCCATCTTCAGTTTTTTTCTGTTTATTTTTTATTTTTCCTCTTTGTTTTAGCTGTACAATTTCATTAATTGATTGGTTAGCTATTACTATTGTTTTGTTTCTGCATGTTGGTTTTTTTGTATTTGTCTTTTAAAAATTTCAACCATTTTTTTTACGTCTTTAGTGGTGAAAGGAATAGGATGGAATAGAAATGTGAAATTCTGTACCCAGCTAGGAAATACACAAGACACAAATTTAAGATGGTGAAGAACTAGCTTGGCAGTGGTGCATGCAAAACAGATCTCAGCATCCTTCTGGACCACAATTTAGCAGCTTCTAAAGCAGCTGGTCCCTTGGGGTACAGGAGGAAGAGCAGAGTCTGGGTCTGAGATGGTAAGGAATCATTCCACTCTACTCTCTCCCAATCAGATCATATCTGGGAAGCTGTATCCAGTGCAGCTTAAAAGTGATAGTGACAAATTGAAGGAATTTGGAGGAAGAGAAGGGTAAGAACTAGAAACCAGCCCTGTCTACACAATCCTTCGATAGTTGAAGGATTGTTCATATTTACTCTATAGAAGAGATCTTTGAGAGGAGGCATGATGGATGTCTCAAGAACTGTCACACAGAACAAGGAGTGGACTTATTTTCTGTAACCCCACAAGGGCAGGAGCAGACCGGGGAAGGGTTGATAAAAACTCTTTGTAGCTAGACATTTGGAGGAACTGCTTGACTTTAGGAGCTATCAGCCAGTGAATCCAGCTGCCAATGATGTATTGAAAGGCCAGTTGGTCATTTGCCAGAGATGCTCAAGTGGAGGCAGCAGTGAGCTGGGGGTTAGACTAAATAATCTCCACGTCGGTTCCAACTGTAAGACCTCCACAAACAGTGCCATGGAATTTCTTTTGTTAAGATGAAGCAGGAAGGACCACAAGTCCATGCTCAACATACCGTTAATATGTTTCTAGTCTCTGGCCACCTAGAGTAGGCTGTCCCACTCAAACTGAAACCTTTATTGTTAGCCCCTACCCCCATTGGCACTGGGCTTTTACCATTGAAAAATGGAATGGAATAGAATTGAATGGGAATGGGAATGGGAATGGGAATGGAATGGAATGCTTTATTGGCCAAGTGTGATTGGGCAACAAGAAATTTGTCTCCGGTGCATAAATTCACAGTGTACATATATATAAACAGCAAGTAATATGACCTATTAATCAAGGTTTTGGGAAATCAGAGTCCTCTACAAAGCCCTAAGCAGGAGGGCCATTCACTGTTGAAAAGCAGATGGCCGCATTCATTGATTCCCCCAAACCAATCCCAATCAAATAACTTATATTTAGACTTTAGCAGCATTATGATATCTAAGGCCAGAAGACTGGTCTAAAATCTCCTAAAATATCCCCCCCCCCCCAAAATGTTCCATGACAATCCAGGTGAAGGGAAGAGGCACATAATGAGTGGTCATCAACAAACAGATGGCTGAAATAGGCTGATCTCCTAAAGCCCAACCTGTGCAACAGCAACTTCTCAAAATGCAGTTGTCGGCGGTCCAGCTCCACTTCTGGGCGAACCCCTTGGCAACAGATCCGGAAGGTGACTGGCTCCGGATTCTCCTTCACACAGCAAACGATGCTGTCTTCGAACACACCAGCTGCCGTTGGATAAGCCCAGATGGTCAACACCTGGAAGGACAGGAAAGGGCCCTGAGTGGCATCGCCTCCTGGGCAAAGGCCGTCAGGGAAAGCAGTGCCTGCTGCCCTTACTTGCTTCTGGTTTGGCTTCAGCATCAGCATGGGCGGGTCCAAGAGGTAGGTGACTGCCCTGGAGTCATGCTGGAAGAAGAAATGCACTTCGACCTCCAAAGGGGAGATGTTGAGAATGGTGAGCTTTTCAAAGTGGTTGGGATATCGTGCAGCCTTGTACCTAGAGAGCACAGGAGGGAGGCAGAAGAGAGAAGACAGAGGCCAAAGGGTCTTTTGGTTGCTGCTATATTTATTGTCGTTTCAACCACCTTACTGAGGTTTTGTTGGTTGTTTATATTGTAAGCTTATACTATAAGAGTCAGTTGAGCTAGGCAGTTCTATAAACTTGATTAAATCAATGAATAAATAAATAACACCTAAAGACCCTGTGATCCTGACGTTACACATTCTCTTAAGTATCTTCTTTTAGACATATGAAAAGGCAATTCAGCTTATACTTCCTTCTCCACAGTCAGGCTATTCTGGCTACTGTGTCAGATCCCTATACTGCCATTCAAATGGAGGGAGGGGGGGAGCATGGGCATAAGCTGTATTTTTATAACCTTTTTCCTGGCGTCTAAGCATCCTGCAGTATTCTCATCTTCTTTGGAATGTAATAAGGCCATGTGGATTGTTTCAGTTTGCTAAAAGCGGAAGAAGATCCTGGGAATGGCTCCTTATCTGTTTCTCAAGATGGCCGTTACAATAAACATCTTCATATCTGTGGATTGGCTAGATCCACATTCGGATGGGAGGGAGGGATTCTAAAGCCCTATTTCTAACTGTGTAGTTTGGGAGGGAATTTAGAGTCTGCTTCGCCTGTTCTGCTATCACTTCTTCTCAATAAAAGGTTCCTTTTGAAATACCATGTTTCAAGAGTCTATACATTCTTGGGAAAGGAGGAGAGGCAGGTCCTTACAGAAAGCAGACTCTGCAAAGTAGGTCAACCCGGAGAAGCACATTTCTTCCTACTGTGGGGACCTTGCAACGACGTCCAAGCAAAGGAGCGAATGAGGAGAAATCAAATACTACGTAGATATCTCCACCATCGCTCAACCCAAAGCATACTCCTCATACCTAATCGTGGAGTTGGGGATACCCCAAAAGGACTCCAAGAAATTGCGCTGGTCACCTGGAATTGGGAGGAAAAGAGACAGCTGGGGCAGGAGGACCCAAGGAGTCACCTTAGCCCAAAGCCCGACTGGAAATTAGAGCTGGAAGCCCTGTCTGACCAAGAGGAAACTTTAGAAGAAACCAGGAGGGGGGACCGACTGAAGCACCACATCAATCAGCTGATAATAGAGGTGCTAGAAAACATCAACCTGAGGGGGGAACGGGAACCACCACCCAGAGGAGCCAAAGCCCCAGACCCCGCCGCAGGGAATCAAGCCAACACTGCTTAAATAGCCGCCGCCGCAACAACCCCCCCTTACGATCTGAGCTGCTGCGAATACACCAGGTCAGCCCAGGAGTTGGAGAGACAGGCACCACCCTTAGAAGTGAAGTTCGATGGAAACCCGCAACAGCTAGGATTCTTCATGGCACATGTACTCACCTACATGCAAGAATACGGGTGCGCATTTCAAACCCAAGGCAAGTGCGCATTTCAAACCCAAGTACGAGTCGTGACGCTCGTGTTAGAGGGAGCCATGGCCAGATGGTTACCCTGCACAACACGGATGCCGCAGAATTGAGAAAACTTCAACAGATTCATGATGGCGCTACGTCACCGTTTCGAGGACCCCCTTACTGACCGAAAAGCCAGAGACTGAATTAAAATGGTGAAGCAAGGGCGACGATCCATAGGTGAATACACTAAGGAGTTCTGGGACCTGGCCTGCCGCGTCGACTGGCCAGAAGACATCCTGGTGAGCTGCTTCAAAGATGGATTAAACAATGACCTCTACAACGGCCTGCATCACCAGAGGAGCATCAGATCACCTGCCTGAGTGGTACTTCACCATGGAGGAAGCTGAGATCGACATGGTTAGAAACCCATACCGACCAAGCCGAGGCTGGAAGAGACCCCCGCCCCAGGGGAAAAAGAGAGCAATTCAAATCGCCACCCCCCCCTTGACCCCAAGGTCGTCAGCTTGTTTTAAGTGCAGGAAGGAAGAGCACCAAGCTGCAGAGTGCTGATCAAAGATGCTGGTGAGGAAATCAGACCGCCTGTCAGGGGGGAAACCACAAAGCCAAGCCCCCGAGGGAAGGAAACTGCCCTGCGAAGCAAGGCAACCGTCGAGTTTCAGGACCCCCACCCCTTGGCGATCGAAACTCCAGAAATCCAACCAGTGAAACCAACTTTTACCGAAAGTGACCCAGAAGATGAACTACTGGTAAACAACCCAACTGAATCGTTTTTTTTTTTTTAATTTGATTTATATACCGCCCTTCTCCGAAGACTCAGGGCGGCTTACAATGTGCTCAGCAATAGCCTTCATCCTTTTGTATATTTATACAAAGTTTACCCTCCCCCTAAGACTGTTTATATCCAGTCGAGGCAGAGAAGTAAAAATCTCTGCTTTTCTAGAGTTGGGATGCACAAGTTGCCTGATAAGTCCCACCCTAGTAGGGAAACTGGGAATAAATCTAAGGAGACTAAGGAACCTGATCGAATTTTGCCAATTAGATGGATCAATATCCAGGGGAGATCCCACCATGTTTGCTACCGAACTCTTACAAAAAAATATGGATAATCACAAAGGGACACATTTGTGGTGGCACCCGGCAAAGAATGGCCATTAGTATTGGGGTTAGCATGGCTGAGAAAATGGAATCCCCAAATTAACTGGAAGCAAGGGTCAATCAGATTTCAGTTATGGGTAAATTTTGTTGATGAAAAAAAGGGTGACCGGAAGGGGGGGGCTGACTGTGAAATGGCGATGCCTGGTTGGGGAACGCCAAATGGGGATATACCAAAGGAATACAGAGACCTAGCTGAGGTTTTCAGTGAAAAGGCATCTGATGAACTCTCCCACCCACCCCCACCCCCATGCTACTGACTGTGCAATTGAAATCCTGCCAGGGGCAAAGCTTCCCAAACCAAAGATGTACTGCATAGAGAACTGACAGAATTAAGAGCTTTCATTGACAAAAAAACCTGAAAAGTGGGTTAATTGAACCAGCACACCCGAAAATCGCAGCCCCAGTACTTTTCAGAGAAAAAAAAGATGGCTCTATGAGATTATGCGTGGACTATAGAAATTTAAATACAATAAGTGTAGAAAACATGTACCCTTCCCTCTTATGAAGGAACGTTGGCACACCTCTCACAAGGGAAAATCTTTTTAAAGCTAGACCTGAGAGAGGCATACTATCGAATAAGAATAAGGGAGGGGGATGAGTGAAAAACGGCATTTAACACACTACTGGGCTGCTACCAATTTAAGGTACTTCCTTTTGGATTACAAGGAGCTCCTGCCATATTCATGCAACTAATAAATGAAGTGTTCCATGAATATTTATATAATGGGGTCCCGGTTTACTTGAACAACATTTTAATCTATAAAGATTAAAAATCTATAAAGACAAAAGAAGAACATGTAAAGTTACTCAGGGCAGTCGTAAATAAACTCCACGCAGCAAAGCTCTATGCCATGTAGAGAGCGTTGCAGTAGTCAATCCGGGAGGTGACTAGCGCATGAGTGACCATGAGTAGGGCATCTCGGTCCAGGTAGGTCACAACTGGCGCACCAGACGAATCTGGGCAAATGCCCCCCTGGTCACGGTCTTAACATGACAACCGTGAATCCAGGAGGACGCCTAAGTTGCGCACCCTGTCAACAGGGGGCAACACCTCACCCCCTATAACCAGCGGTGGAGCTTCCCCATGGAACCGAGATGCCGGTACCCACAGCCACTCCGTCTTGGCAGGGTTGAGCCAAAGCCTGTTCATCCCCATCCAGAGCTGCACTGCTTCCAGGCACCGGGATGTCACATCGAGGGCATCCCTGGGCTGATTCGGGGTGGATGGAAAAAGTTGGGTATCATCAGCATATTGATGATACCCCATCCCAAAACCACAGATGATCTCCCCCAGCGGCTTCATATAGATGTTGAACAAAAGGGGCCTCAGGGCCGACCTCTGTCCCCCTGCCAAAACCACTTGCGAATGACCCGTGAGGTAAGATGAGAACCACCGTAAAAAAGTGCCTCCCACCCCTAACCCCTCGAGGCGTCGCAGTAGGATACCATGGTCGATTGTATCAAAAGCCGTCGAGAGATCTAACAGGACCAGGACAGACTCCCCCCTCTCGCAGGCTTGGCCCTCCACTCTATCAAGGGCCTACCTCGATGACGGGCTTTGGAACCCCGAGAGGTGGCATGCCGCAAAGAGGGGGTTGCGGGGTTTTTTAAAATTGTCTTTGTCTAATCTTTTAAGGGGTTTGGGGAGGGGGGAGGGGGGTGGGATTGGAACTAGGGTCGTGGGTTTGGAGGATAACCCACCAAGGGGAGGGTCGGGCCTGGCCATGACGCACGGCGGGCGGGTGGGGGATCCAGGGGCAATGGGGGGGTCGAGCTTGTCCAGACTGTGTCTTTACCATCGATACTGTGAGTGGGAGGGGTAGATATGGCGGGAGCAGGGGGCCATATCATGTTAAGGGAGCACGCACCTGCTGTCTCCAAGAGGTAGGGTGCTCCGGCCCCCAAGGCTCCACCCGTTCTCCAGGTTGCACAGACCCTCATGGCCTGGGCCTTCGTCTGATGTTGTGCAACGCCAGGTCCGTAGTAAATAAAGCCCCCCTCATCTGTGATCTTGTTCAGGAGGGGGGAGCGGACCTGGCTGGTATTACGGAGACCTGGTTGGGCCTGGAGGGAGGAGTCCCTCTGGTAGAAATGTGCCCACCAGGCTTCCATGCATTCCATCAGCCGAGGTCACAGGGAAGGGGCGGGGGAGTAGTGGTTATTATTAGAGAAGGCCTTAGGCCAAGGGAGACCACTGTTCCTCAGACGGCCGGTTGTGAGTCCCTCCTTGTGAAGTGGGGCCATGGGGCTCAGATGGGCTTGCTGATCATGTACCTGGCTCCCTGCCACGTGGCAGCAGCCCTGCCCGAGCTATTCAACGTTATCGCCGCGGTGGCAGTTGACACCCCCAGACTTATGGTCATGGGGGATTTCAACCTGCCGTCCGTGGGTGAGACGTCTGAGGTGGCTCGGGAGTTCATGGCTTCCATGACGGCCATGGACCTGACCCAGCTAATTCATGACCCTACGCACACAGGGGGAAACACACTGGACTTGGTTTTTGTCTCTGGACAGTGGTTGAGTAATCTTGAGATAGGAGATATAGTAATCGAGCCCTTGTCATGGTCGGATCACTCTCTCCTTCACCTTGACTTACAAACCGTGGCACCCCGCTGCAGGGAGGCGGAACCGATAAGATGGTACCGCCCCAGGCGCCTGATGGAACCTGACAGGTTCCAGATGGAGCTTGGGCCAATTCCTGAGGTTCTGGCTCACGCCTCGACTGGAGACCTAATGGCCACCTGGGATAGGGCGGCTGCTGGAGCTCTGGATCGAGTCGTGCCTTTGCCGATCTCGCCTGGCTCCTTGGTTCACCGAGGAGCTGAGGGAGATGAAGCGCTGGAAAAGACGCCTAGAGCAGTGGGTCTCAACCTTCCTAATGCCGCGATCCTTTAATATAGTTCCTCATGTTGTGGTGACCCCCAACCATAAAATTATTCCTAAAACCATTGAAAATATGTGTTTTTTGATGGTCTTAGGTGACCCCTGTGAAAGGGTTGTTCGACCCCCAAAGGGGTCCCGACCCACAGGTTGAGAACCACTGGCCTAGAGAGCTGTTGGAGGGCTAGTATTTCTGAATCTGACCGAACACTGGTAAGATCTCATATTAGGAGTTACCTAGTGGCAATAAAAGCAGCAAAATGTACCCATTTTACTGCTCTTATTGCATCATCAGATAATCGCCCGGCCGCCCTGTTTAGGGTGACCCGCTCCCTGCTCCACCAGGAAGCGCGGGAGGACCCCTTGTAGGGAAGAGCTGAGGATTTTGTTCAGTATCTGCATGACAAAATCACTCAGATTCGGGCAGGTCTGGACTCTGACTGGATAGATCCAGCGAGGGTGACGGAGGCAGGTCTTGAGACTGTTATCTGGGATGAGTTTGATCCTGTGACCCCAGATGATGTAGAAAGGATTCTGGGTAGATTGAACGCGACCACATATTTGTTGGACCCGTGCCCCTCCTGGTTAGTGCTGGCTTCCCGGGAGGTGACGCGAGGCTGGCTCCAGGGGATTATAAATGCTTCGTTGGGTGAGGGTGTCTTCCCCGCCGCCCTGAAAGAGGCGGTGGTAAGGCCCCTCCTCAAGAAGCCTTCCCTGGACCCGGCAGTATTGGCTAATTATCATCCAGTCTCCAACCTTTGCTTCGTTGCGAAGGTTGTTGAGAGTGTGGTTGCGTGACAGCTTCCCCAGTACCTGGATGAAGCGTCGTATCTAGATCCGTTCCAGTCGGGCTTCAGGCCTGGGTACAGCACGGAAACGGCATTGGTCGCGTTGGTTGATGATCTCTGGAGGGCTCGGGACAGGGGTTGTTCCTCTGTCCTGGTCCTGTTAGACCTCTCAGCGGCTTTTGATACCATCGACCATGGTATCATGCTGCACCGGCTGGAAGGGTTGGGGGTGGGAGGCACCGTTTTACGGTGGTTCTCCTCCTTTCTCTCTGACCGGTCGCAGTCTGTGTTGACAGGGGGGCAGAGATCGACCCCGAGGCCCCTTATATGTGGGGTGCCGCAGGGATCAGTTCTCTCGCCCCTTTTGTTCAACATTTATGTAAAGCCGCTGGGCGAGATCATCCGTGGTTTCGGGGTGAAGTACCATCTGTACGCTGACGACACCCAGCTGTACATCTCCACCCCGGACCACCCC